>NC_069113.1:32233559-32833559 GCF_025612915.1 Magallana angulata | reverse complement strand
TTTAGATAGTTTATAGAAAGTATAGATATTTTTATAATAAAGAAAGTTTTTTCCCCTCAATTTATCACATACTATACTAACATTTGATATTCATATCATAATCCAAATTCAAAATTTGACACACAATAAATTGTACTCATCTGCAATGGTTTCGTAACCCTTATTAATTTCACTTATTTCCAAATATCCTCACTGCAGTATTATTAAACTTTTGAACTAACTAACACTTTTTTGGCACAATTAATTATTGTTAAAGAACTTCTTGTATATATTACAAAACAATCTATTAAACGCTATTTCTTTTTGCCCAATGTTAATCAAGAATTATGCAATGATATAATTATGTATTTGTTGTAAAGTATATTAATCTTACTTATTGTATGATACTATTTTATTGTGCAATGCAATGCAAAATTAATATATCATAAATTTCATTTCATTAATCATATCATTATGTTAAATAATGTCCTGAAAAACTTGAAAATGTATTTTTATAAAAAAATAATAATTTTGTAACAAAATACATGTACACAAAAAGTAAAACATGTGAAGTATTGTATTTTTATAAAATTAATCCGACAAAAAGAAATATGAATTTTACCACGAGATAGTAACTGAATAAAAGCATTTTAACTTTGATATAGTTAACGTATAATACCATTTGCATTTATATTTTCATTAAAAAGATTTTTTTTAAAAACCATTCATAACGGCAATTACATGTGTGTATATATATATATATATATATATATATATATATATATATATATATATAATTATTGTACTTAAAAATCGAATTTAACATATATCATAAAAAAAATTATATAAATAGCCTTAAAAAAATATTTTAAGCTGTCTACAAAAATGTGAATAAAATTTAAATAAAATCCGAAAGCTTAATTTCAGTAAATAACAAAAACTTGTCAAAGACATTAAGATGTAAGGATTTCGTACAAATAAATAGTTTGTGGTTAAAAAAAAATCCTATATAAGATTTTTTTAAGTTGATTTTTGGGATAATTTGTTGACTTTCTAGTCTCTCTAATTCCCAATTGAGCGTCAGTTTAGTTATACATATTTGACACCATCAAAATATCAATCACTCCTACTGGCAAAATGAAAAAAGGTTAATACAATAAACATATGAAGATAATTTCTGTTAGAAACGCATAACTTTTGTTAAACTAATATTTAAATCATTTTAATTTTAAAATGTAAAAAATAAAAGAGAAACACTTATATTGAATTCATTTTCAAATCATTTTATTTAGAAAAGTAAAAGAAAAATTTAAAAAAAAATAGGAATAAATGGTTATGAAGTCTGAGGTCAAAACAGTAGTCGTGACTTACATTCTCACTACACCAAGAACTATCAGAGTTTTTATCACGTGATTTGATTATCTATCATGTTTTTGTTACAGTGTATGACGTAGAATTGACTTCCGTCCCGATAGCCACTGTTATCGGGCATGATCCGGTGGTAAATAATGGTACACTCTCTACTTCCTGTTTTTATGGAGTGTGGTTTCAGCACGATTTGCTTTCACTTCCGTCTTTCTCTCTAGTGTTTGGTCGTTTTTCGACCAGATCCGTCGTTCTTCTCTGTATCACTCTTGTCTGCTGTTATATGCTTTAACGTGCTATATGTGAGAAAATTACAAATTTTATCTTAAATTCAAAACATTGGAATTCATTTCAAGTAAAAATGCAAATTTTATGCAATGATACAAAAACACTTGATCAATGCTTTCAGTATTATTTTAATTTTTTACTCGTCCCTTAAGTCAAGTGTATCTTTTTGATTTCAAATATAAATTAAAAAGACCAAAACACCTAATATATTTATCATTTTTTGTATGTGTGATTTGCATTTCCTCCTTTGTACGTGGCTTTTGGTTTTGGTTTTCTGGTTTTTCTGTTTATTTTTTTCAACCAACCTTTTTACATGAAACGAAAATGGGAAAGGTACACAAAAATTGCCACAGGGCCCGTAAGAGCTGTCATAAAGGTTGTCATATCTCATTTTCAAACAAAATGTTGTATTTAACCATGCATTGTAACTGTACTATAGCCATTCGCTTCTCTGCCTTCATAATCATGTACATGTATAAAGATCTGTTGTAATCAACGCCTTAACAATAAAATATTGTTTCTGCAGATGCAATAAATATATATTTTGCTGTGCAAAGAAATTCATTGCTAGTATCCATTACTCATTGGCAAAAAAAACCCAAAAACATAAAAGAGTCAAAGAAAGCAGTTTTTAAAAATCATTTTTTACCATCTTCATGAATTTGTACAAAACTTTCCTTTCACCATTATTGAAAACGTAAGGTATACCAATATATTGCAGGGTAACCATTCTTTTTGACATATTGTTGTTTTCTGTAGGGGTGGGCATTAACGGCGAAACCCTTATTATTCACAACATCACGCGATACTGTGACGGGATTTACGAGTGTGTGGCGTTCAACGATGTTCCTCCCGCCGTCAACCGGGTCATCAGTGTGATGGTGGAATGTGAGTACCGCACATGACACACTCGCAACCTCTCGGGCCTTTCCGACAGTTAAAAAATAAATCACACTTCTGGTGTCTTTCCGAGTGTTGGAGAATCATGACACTGTACGCCTTTCCGACCGTTGAAAAAACCATATCAAATTCTTCACGTATGACTCCAAGACACATCCCTCTTTGAAATTAAAATTGATATCATTATGTCGAATATATTATTGTAATCTATCTTATAATGACATTGAAGATTAACTTCATTAAGTTCAACAATATCACCTTATTGAAAAATACTAGTGGTCTGTTCTATTGAGCCTTATATTCTTGAAACTGGTTATGTCAGATCCATTTTCTGTAAGAATTACACATTTGGTGATGTAAATACATTTGATGTGTTTCAACTAAGCTGTAATCTGCTGGGAAGGCCCATGAAGTCGCAATTACCACACGTCCTCTTCATTAATTTTTATTTTTTGAATATTTTAAGGAATGACATTGATAACCACGACCTTGATTACATTTATTTTCAACGATTGTCACGACAGACAAGCCTGTAGGCGTGTGTAACGTCAAATACGCTTAACGTACATTTATTTTCCCCAACGTTTTGACGTTGGGTGAAAAATTACACATTTGTGATGCTTATCAATTTTTGTTTTGTTTTGTGGCTTTTTAAAGTTCCGCCAGAGGTGTGGCTCGTCAACCAGAAACTGGGACAGTATGTGGGTAAAGAAACAATTCTGGAGTGTAAGGTCACAGCCTTCCCTCAGGCTGTGTCTATCTGGAAATTCCAGAATCAAGATCTTTTCAATTCGTTCAAACATCGCATCGATGTGTACCAGGACAGGGGGCACATGCTAACTCTCAGTCTGCGACTCCCGAACGTGACACGAGAGGACTTTGGACAGTACTCCTGTTACGCTAGCAACAGCTTTGGTATGGACGAGGAAACGATGATCTTATATGGTAAGACACTGAGTATTAATGCACTGAAAGGGTAACTTAAAGTTGTTGTTGTTACCTATTTGGTAGTAAAAGTAATACTAGATCCTTCTATGGTAAAACATTAATTTACAAATATTATTTCGAATGTGTTTCGATCTTGTTACTTGAAAAGACGTAATTAAGGTTCTTAGACGGTAGAGCATTTCGGAATTTTTGTTTATGAACTTTGTTTAAGCCTTAGTGATTAACTAAAGAGTGCAAAGCAACATAATGTTTAAAGCTGCTTGGTCCGATTTCATATCAATTTTTATGCACGCTTTTAAACGATGGCTATGCTTAGTATATGTGTAATAAAAGACATTGCAGTAGTTTTACCCGTCAATTATGCCAAATTTCAATGAAGAAAAATACGTACAAAATATGCTAACAAAACAAACGACATTAAAAGGTTATTTCGCCTCATGTTGAATTTTACCCCTGACGACGAGACGGGTATAGTTGTATTACGAATTTGAAATCGCCTTAAATAAAGGTCGAAATGATCAGACAAATTACAAATAAACATGTGTACATTTTGTTCGCTAACATTTCTAAAGTCTGCTTTCTTTACAATCGATGCATAGCATGCGGGTTGAATAACCCCAATCATTCGGGGGACGAAACCAAGGGGTTTCCTTTCTAAACATTCCCGTGATGCATTTTGGTTTGGTTTTTCGTTTGCCCAAAGAGAAATTATTTTTATTTACTTTGAATATTTCTAACTTTGAAAGGAGACTGATTCTGCTGGTGTAAATAGGAGAAAGTCCATAACTTTTTAAGATAAATGATTTGTATGAAAAAAAAATTGATACTGTAATTACAAGAAAATCGGACCAAGCAGCTTTAAACAAATTTTTATAATGCAACTCGATTTAGTAAACATTGTTTCTAATAAATTGATATCCATAAAGTAGTTTCCAACGAAAAAAAAAGTTTAACACGATTAGATATTTTTATTTTCATCTTATTAAATCAAAGTTGTTTACAGTTTATCATCTCATTTTATGAAAATATTAATGTTCACCAGGAAAAAATTTAAAATAATTTTGTTTATTGGTTTTATCAAATATCTCTACATGTATTTTTTATTTGTTTTTGTTTTTGTTTTTTTTTTTTGGGGGGGGGGGGGGTGGTAGGTTTTTTTTTTTTTTTTTTTTGGGGGGGGGGGGGGGGTAATTCATATGATGGCAAACTCGTGTAAACTTGGAACATCTTTTCCAGAGTATTTCCCACCTACAACCCTCACACCGGCTGTCACTGCAACGGCAATTCCAAGACACACAACCACAATAAACAAGAGGAACAGACTCTTCAAATCGACCATATATAACGAGAATGAGCTGATTCCTTACAACCGAACCCTGAACGGCCATAATCCCGGTAATGACTCATATAGCGACGGACAACAGTTGGAAATTAGGTGTAGCGGCGCAATTGTTAGAATTTGTACGTGAAATAAAGGCATGATTTTAGAGGGTTTCGGCGCATGTCTCTGATGTCACTTCCTTTCTTTCACTTCAACTACTCAATTTAAAAAAATATTAGGGATCCTTTCATTTTGTTAATTATTGCTCGTCTATATAACGTTAATAAATTATTCGATTTTAAATTTAAGATGTATGAAAGCGATGCGATTTTTATAAATGAATTATCCAGATATGAAAACGTTGGGTTTGGGACTGTGGTTATGATTCCTTATTTTACTTTATTTTTTGTTTTTAATGAATTACCTTTTTTGAACAATTTATATTGTATTATTATTACAATGGTCAAACTTCAATGGTGAATAAGTTTGCGAAGTAAAATGAATAAAACGAACAAGAGTAAATTTAGTCTATTAGAGAGAGAGAGAGAGAGAGAGAGAGAGAGAGAGAGAGAGAGAGAGAGAGAGAGAGAGTGAGAGTTACAAACCTTTCAGTTCTTAAAGCACATATTCTTAATTAGATTTTTAATGTTAATAAAAAGATTCATTTTTTGAAAAAGAAATTAAAAAATGTCTAACGTGTAATGAAAAAAAACATGCATGACATATCTTAAGGATTTTTGGTAGTGAGAATTGCTTTAAATCGCATCTTTAAGATGACTAAAAATACTTACTGAATCTCAATTGTTTCACCTCTTGGCTCGGTTAAACTACGTGTATTGAATAATTTCTATATCGCATTAAAGTAGCTCCATACTCGTAAAATTCTCTGAGGAAAGTTGAAAAACCGAACTGATTTCGACTTAATAGACTTAAATGTCATCAATTGTTAGAAAAAATATACATGTCATCGCACTTTTTGAAATGCCAGATAAACATAAACTAAAGCATATTTTAGCATTAGAAAAATGTATTTTTTTTTTGTTAAGGTCAGACGACACGTTCCTCAATTTTAGATAACTTTTTCCAGGAATTTGTTAATGGTTTACTACTACTTTGACAAGCTTTCTTGCAAAAAATTAGGGTACCTTACCAGGCATTTCTGCAGAATACTAGAGTATGCAATATCCTATATAATCTTCTTGAAAACACACTTGAATTGCTGATAGAAAAATAAATACATCTACAGCACAGCGAAATTCACTATATTAGAACAATATCTCCACCGGGGCGAGGATTTGAACTCACAACCTCTAGAACCTATACGCTTTTGGCAGTGAGCGGCCACGGTTCTCACCACTCGACCATCTCGACATATAACCAAATCCAAGTAAATTTTGATCATTTTTTAAAGTAATTATAAAATTAATATTTTTTATCGGAATTCTTTATAACGAGGAGATACAAAAAAAAATTTTGAGGAACGTGTCGTCTGACCTTAAAAGTAAAATCTTGTAGGCAGAAATTTGTTTTTCTTGATTAATTTTAATGTCAACTTTATCAGAAAACTAAAATTACAAAAATATTTGAAAATTAATCGTTGGAATAAGAAAAACTATAGCATTTAGACATAAAACTGAGAGAAAAGTCAGAAAACGAGTTATTTCCCCTTTGCAAAGATAAAATATATAAAAATTTGGAAATTTAGTATAAAATTAAGTGCGAAAATATCTTGAACCTATTAATAATTCTAATTACATCCATGTGATTATATTCACATAAAATAAATAAAACTATCTTGCACAATTTTTAAAGAATTCAAAGTTTTACAAAAAAGTGTGACAGTACAGAACACTGGATCTACTTTAAGTTAAAATACGCCAAATTTGCTCTTTGTATGGGGGTATAAAAAAGACAACATAGCCACGATAGTACGTCTTGCCTCGTTAAAATAAAAAAAAAGTTTCATATATTATTTTCAACTTGTTGAATACTGGTTTCTTTCTTTTGGACAGGTGCCCCTTACTCCGGGAGGCAAGGATACAATACTGGTCAGACAAAAAGTTATCACGTGGGACTTCTGATATTTTCCTCGATCCTTTCCTCCATCTATTTGTTTGATATTTCTTGTTTTATGATGTTATGAAAGAGTGCCGTTCGTATTAGAGCCTAGCAGTATTATTTTTATCAATTGTTTCTGTAGATTGTATGATTTTTTTATGTTTGACAGTTATACGTTGATACTGTATTTAAAACCATTTTTGAAATAATGATAGCTTTAAGAATGCATGTCATCTTGCGAAATGCAATCGATTATTTAATGGTATTTGTCATAATGTTTGAATTTTTGTTTACTTAATTCCTTTTGATGTCATTTACATCAAATCAAACAATAAAATTCCGAATACTGTTTAGCAAATCGATTCAATGGTGCAACATTGTTACGGAAAGACAATTTGCAAAAGTTACCTGTTTTGATTCAGACAATCGCATCTTCTTGGGTCTTCCAAGCAAATACAGCACCATATCCAAACATTGGAAATATTCGAGAAGTTGCAAATAAGACTAGCGCGCTTTGTATTTATTGAGTGTACATTTGCCCCTGAAAGAATTTCTAATTGAATAGCTAAATAGTCAAACGATAATGTTTTGTGTGCATCATTAATCTAGTTAGACGTCATTAAATTTGAATCCACCTCCTCCAAGATATATTCGACAGTTCGAATTCGACAGTTTGAAACTGGTATGCGGTTTCAGTTCTGATATTGCATATTGACTTGTAAAGTTATCTATTTGAAGACTATCTGCCTTAATATTTCAAAAATATAGTTATGGCTGATTTCATGAACTTATGCCGAATTAGATAAACATCATGTCATATTAATTCTACATATAACAGCACGTAAGGTACATCACATCCTTTTCAGCCATTCGCTAATTGTCTACAAATATCATAGTACCTCTGGTTATAATTTGATTTTTCCCAAGAGAAGTTGGTTTCCCAAGATCTTAACAAATAGGCTAGGAAATCGGTTTGGGAGCAAAATTTAGTAAATTTATAAAAGTTTGATGGGAAGGAAGTTGTAATTGTTACCGGAACATTTTTTCCATAAGAGGATCAAAAGTTGAAATAAGAGTTTGAGCTTTGAGAAATTTACATACAATTTAATCATCAGTTGTCGCTTGAACGATCTTTTGTGTGTGGATACTTTCATTTTACTCATTAAAGAATGAGTTAGGATATGGAAAAAAAAACAGCACTTGATTTTAATTATATGATGTGAAGGCATGAAAAATTGTTCATTCGTCATCAGACTTTGTAAATACTTATAATTTTTTTAAGAAAACGGGGAGAAAAATTTTAATATGAAATATATTTCACATTCAGACCATGCCAAAATTCCCTACACATGCATTATCACCAGGTTGTGGTTGCCCTGCAGTAGATAGTTGGACATTTGACACATCACTCTGACTTTTTATTGTGCTACTGTTTTTTTAATCATACATGTATATGTTTGTAGTTGTTTTATATACTATGTCTTGCTATTGACCGAGGCTATACTTACAAAAAGTAGAAATCAGCAGTAAAGTGTGGAAAAAATCATTCATTTCGGTTTCTTATGCCAATAAACTTATTTTTATAAAGTGTTTGAATTTTCATTTCGTAAACTGTGCCGTTGTGTTGATCGCAAATTAGAGAAGTGTAGCTAAAATGTTTACTTTGTCGTCTATCATGGTATTGCGGTTTATATGGGCATGGATTTTCTTTAAGTTTTAAAAGAATATTTTTAAAATGAGGTTTGGTTGTCAAAAAAAAACTAACCACAAAAAATCTTATGACTAAGATAAAAATTTCACAACCCCTGTAGGTTTTCGTTTAATAGAGATATTCATTTTTTTTTTCTAAAATATTATTAACAATATTATCAAAAATAAAATTAAAAAAAGAGTTTTTGTGATATTTTACAGCGTAGATACTTTAAAAAAAAAAGGAAAATATTGTCTTTAGTCGTAAGATTTTTTGTGAAAAGGTTTCACAATCGCGAATCTTTTTCACATCCCATATATCAACCCTCGACCAATATCAGACTGATATTTGAGTCTCCGGTGGATATGGGTTGTGATACATATTTAGACATATATTGTTATTTTTATGATTTATTTGAATTAATGAAAATTTGTTATTATTTCCGTGTGGAAAAAATGTACAAGATTGTTTTCCCTATCTCAATTCCTTTTCACAATCACGAATTTTTCTCCTTTTCACAAAAAATCTTACGACTTGCATATAAGACAATAGTTTCCCTTTTTCAAAAAGTATCTACGCTGTAAAATATCACAAAAACTCTTATTTTAATTTTACTTTTGACAATATTGTAAATAATAGCGAGCGCGGCTCGCCGGCGCGCAGCGCCGGCGCGAAGCGAGCTCTACCGGCAAGGCGTGTGTGAATAGAAAATTCGGACTAGTTGCACATTCATTCAACGGATTTTTTTGGCGTCAGTAAATCGGACCAGTAATGCATCGTTTTAATCGTCCCAGTAGTTCCCTGTAATCGTGGCAATTTTTATCACTTCACACTCTCACGAGAATCAGCAAGACAAATTTAGACAGTAAAAACAATAACGATGTAAGCGACATACAGTCAATGTTACCTCTAAAGTTCACCTCAGTACACTTTCAATCAAAAATAATCGTGTGACGTCACAAACGTTTACACATTGATCCGATATATTTTTTCGGAGTCAGTAAATTTTGACCCACAATTCATAGTACCAATGGTTTCCAACCTCACGTTCCAACATCACGTTCTCCCGAGAATCAAAGTAAAACCTTTGAAAAGCTTATAAGATGTGTAATTTTAAGAACATCATGCTTTCTAAGTAAATAAAACAGTATACTTCGCATCCTTTTATTTCTCAGGGGAGTTTTAAAGAGTAAGACGACACTTAACCAACGTCAGCTTTGACGTCACAATAAGCACTGATAAGGGGAAATTACTCTAATTGAAGTTATTGTAAATCTGCTGAAATGACCAAAATCCTGCAAAGGCTAAGATAAAGAACAGCTGACGAATAAGGACATTTCTTCAGATACAGGAAACGGTTGTAAATTGCACTAATTTGGATGAATGCTCACAAATATTTTATTCACTATAATTACGGTAATTTCCTGAAACGTAACGTACGTTATACGTAGCCGCGCCTTTTTTTAAAGGAGGTGGGTGGGTGGATGGCAGCCTCATCCAAAAAATCTTTGCAAGCAAAAAGAAAAATAAATCATGAAAATTCTAATCCTTCAGCTCTTTAGCAGTTCAATGGTTTCTTTATTTTCACTTCCATTTATTACATGCGGGGGGGGGGGGGGGGGGGGGGGGACGGGACAACACCATGTTCTTTTAACATGATAAACAAATATTTTTAAGCGTAAATTAAAAATAAAATTAAACATGTATAAATTGAAGAAAATGAAAATTTTTTTAGCATGGGCGGAGCTCTATGATGAGTCAAGTTTTATATGTAAGTTTAAGAAAAAATGTCTACTGCAAAAAAAAAAGGGGGAAATCAATGAATCAATCATAATCGCAATCACTTTTAAAGAGGAGATGCAGTGCAATGAATATTTATATATTGAAATCTTTATTATTTAACAACATTGTATCTGAGATGAAACTATTGTTCTACATATAAATAAATAAATTATAACAAGTCTTATAAACTATGAATAATGAAAATTTACTGAAAAATAGGTATGTTTTATTTTTTGGCATTCAAATTTCACGTTGTTAATTTTATTTTATTAATTTATTATAATTCATTGTTTAAGTTACAGGTTTGTGAACTTTCTTATTCATAAAGACGAATTTACTTTCATTGATAACGAATACAGTTTTAAAATCAGTCAAAGATGTTGTATGCCCACGAAAATTGAGCAACCATAAAAACTCATGATTTTACAGTACTCGGTAGATATTGTTGTAAATAAAGACGTCGACAGTCAAATGAGTTTGAGTGATACGGTCAAAGAATGATCGCGACAACCTGGTTCTAGAAACAAAGGACTATGTGCGGTATGGTCAAATATCTGCCCCAATTTTTAAATAGTATCGTAAAAAATCAAATCTTCATAAATCATTGTACAGTGGACGCCTATCACTTGAATCTTCATTTTAGTCACCATTGCTCATTCGCTGTTTATCTATGACGTCACCTAAATGACCTTATTCCCGCAATATGATTTTAACTATCTTCCACCTTATTTTTAAAGCTCTTTATAATTTATAAAACTTTAATTTTGGGGGCAAAAAATGCATAAAATCGCACATAGTCCTTTAATTAGTAGAAATATCAAAGAACCTATATGGTCGAAGTTGACTTATCTCATCGAAATTCGTGGAGACTGAAATATCCAGGAGACGTCCGTCAAAATTTTCGGTCTCGACGAATCTAGCCGAGATTAGTAGTGGACGGATAATAAAACCATTTAACAAAATCTTGGGTTTTCGGTAGGATGTAATACTAAATATCTTTTTCTTGCTTCAAAACAAGTTAAAATGACGCTTGTTTCAAGTGAATTATACATAGATTGCGTAGTCTAAGCTCAAAAGCCAGACAAATCTTGTTAATTTCAAAGAGCAATGGCTGAGTGGCCATCAATAGAATAGACAGGCCTACGTATATGTCACAGTGCTGTTTGATACAATTACCAATTTGAAAAGTCCAAGCGCCAGTTTTAATGGTTCTATGGTTACAAAAAGAATTGGACAAATAGATTTGCCTTGATCTTGACTTTTGACGTACCTTTTACCGCGAAGTCTTTTGGTACATGTAACCTATGTATGGTTGGAGCTACTTGTAGGTACGGCGAAAAAAAAATATACTCATGTTGATCAATTTACATAGACCTGCTATGGCCTTGAGCTGAACTTCATACAAGGTTACTACATATCCTGAATTTTATGTCATACTATAGGCCAAAGGAAAGGAAGTAGAATTTTTACACCGCATCCGATGTTACTTTGACCAACAAATTCAGATCTAAGCGAGACTAGGCCATTGCAGGCATTTTCCGATGAAGATTACAACACAAAATATAATCTAAAAAGGTTCTAAATCGACCTTGACCTCGTTCAAAATCACGTGTACATCCTCTGACAATAAGCAGGTTTTCTGGGAGATATGCCGTTGATATGGCATAAATGTAGAGAAAACACGCTCAAGGAGTGCGACATATTTTCATCTTGACTTCTGAACTATAGAAAAATGAAGGCACTCCAAACCAGATTGGACTATAAACAAAAATAACCCTATCCTGAATATTCTCCCAGACAGATATTCTTCAATCTTCAGTTGAAATAAATCTTCTTGATCACTAAATGCCTACTGGTAAAAAACAAGTTTCAAGTTATGCAATGAAAAGCTAACACAATATTTCACAACTTTATAGAAAATATTCCATTTTTTTTTTTTTACAAAATGATTTGTGAGATTCTAACAAAAAAGTAATCTAAATGACATAATATTCTTCGAGATATAAAAGCCATAGCTCTATATTCAAAGTAGTCGATTGGTCTCAAATCTTTTGATTTCAATAGGCTTACAAATTAATGTTGCATGCAACTCTTTATATTTCAACAACAAAAACAAAATAAGTAACATCTAATGTCCAGCAATATCATATCATGATAAAATCTTTTTCTTTAAATGTCCATTATGACATTTTTTTCAAAAATGCAACAAAAAAAACCCCCATGTTACAACTTTCCATATCAAGAGTATAAAGAATATCTGCTCAACATACACTGTATGTCAAACAAATCTACCAAAATATATTTCTAACTAATACAAATGTAAATAATCTCTGATTTCAATGCACTTTTTTGGGCTCACAATTGTATATGTTTTTTAGCACTTCAAACAATGATATCACAGAAGACATTTTTTGTAGAATGTGTCCTTTTTATATAAACATGCGTTCATTCAAACTTGATTCCCTGGGCTAAAGGCAACTCGGCACTGTAGTTGATTGTGCTAAAAAGGAAAGAAAAAAAAATAAGAATAGTTAATTTAATGTATTGCAAATTAACACACTTTTTTCTTTGTTCTATTGTCAATTCAAATATGAATTGCGAGATCAAAGGGCAATATTACAACACCATTGAAATAAATTGGACATTGCAACACAAGACTTCATATTTATTACACAGATCTTTAAAGTCAAGGGAAACAAAACAATATTTATCCTCACTGCACATGTAAAATTTGTTCTGATGGTAGAACCTCTGTTACACACAAATCCACACACTTCGTACACACACACAATAAATATCTAAATACATCTCTTCAACTTTGTACGAGAAAAACAAACTAAACAAGATGTGTAAAACTTAAGCCCCACATTCCAATGCCATAAATAGAATAAATGTCCCCACTCCATATGTTACCTGAACTTGTGAACCTTTGTACAGGTAGATAGACTTACCAGGTCGATCTCCTCATGTACTGTTTCCATGCGTCACTGCCCGACTCTCTTCCACCCCCAGTCTGCTTCTCGCCACCTAAAAAGACACAATGTCTAAGTGTTACCTTCAATTGTGCCGGTAATACTGGCAATGAATTAAATAATAGAATTGAAGAAAGTAACACTATGAGAGAAATAACAAAGCTAATTTGTTTCACATTTTATCAAACTTTAAATCAGGAATAGCTAAGGACAAGCTCTGTCTTTGATATTACTGTGATTGCAATTATTCTAAAGAAAGTATAAAGTTTTATATCACATATGATATTGATTTCGAAAAATCTAATCAGCATGGAATATTTTTCTGCATTAATACACATACCAAACGCTCCTCCAATTTCTGCACCATTTGTGGGAATGTTGACATTCACAATGCCGCAATCTGATCCTTTAGGCCTGTGAATCAAAATTTTATAACTGATTGTAAAGTATGCAATTTTTGAATAGATATAATACAGTTTACAATCTCGTTTATATCATAAGAAGTCTTATCTCCTTTTATCCATATTCATGGAAACAAATTGTATCTTCAATGAATTATTCTGTTTTGTGTACAAAGTGCAGAGATATGGGACACACAGTGCCCTTTTATAGCAGATCTATCAATTACTCATTTTTGGGGGATAAACAATGCTCCTTACCCCATCCATCTGAACACGGCATTCATGTCCTTTGTGAACAGACTGCTGGACAAGCCCTGCTTTACCTCATTGTTGATCTTGAAGGCCTCATCTATGTTCTGTAAAACAAAATTGTGCAATTTACACTCATTAATATTTGAACGCATAAAAAACTCTTTACTTAATATGACTTCCATTTTAGCAAGTACTTAAAGAAATACAAGGTATTTTGTCCACAGCAAAATCTAGTAAAGTGTAGACAAATCTTATTCTATGTGAGAGAAGAAGCTATTTTTAAAAAAAGAACTCTACATATTTTTTATACTTTCGTTGAAAGTTAAAAAAATATCTGAATGTGTTATGTACATTTCTCTTGACAAGCTTGGCTCTACTTACTGAGAATTTGACAGCATACACTATGGGTACAAAGGTCTCCTTCAGGACAATGGGGGCGTCATGCTTTAGACCGGTAATTATGGTAGGCTCCACATAATTTCCTGGTCTCTCAATTTTCTGCAAACAGTACAGCCATTATATAAGTCAAACCAAATGCCCAATTAGAAAAAAAAACCCAACAGCCCATTTTTAAATAAAAAATTTGGCAATAAATAAGCATTGCCTCGAACAGACTGACCTTTCCTCCACATTCAATCTTTCCTCCCTGGGCCTTGGCCTCCTCTAACGCTGCGAAGTACTGATCCACCCCCTGTTGACTGTGCAGTGGACCATACAGGGTTCCATCTATATAGAGGCAAAAAATGTTTTTAGGAGTCAAAAAATTCATAAAATGCAATTAAGAAATTTCTCAAATAAATCTTCTAATATAAATGTGCTTCTAGCGAATGCATTCATGCAACATTATAGCATTCATATAACTTTTTTAATTATTCTGCAAGTAAAAATCGGTTGTACATCAGTTCAATATATATGCACTAATGAAATGATGCCTCATTCTGATTAAAATTGTAGAGCCAATGTTGAAAATTTACTCAAGCAAACTCAAGGGTGAATCTTAACAACTTACCATCTAGGGGGTCTCCGACCCGGAGTTGTTTGTAGGCCTTCACCAACCCAGCTACAACCTGATCATGGACCTTCTCATGTAAAACCTGCAAGGAAATACTTGTACATGTAATTCAAATGAACATGCATTTTAATGTTCTGTAACAAGTTAACTAAAGCTTATGTAAGACATCATTATATCATTTCTTAAAATTAAAGTAAAACTTAACTTCAGGGGGATCTAACAGTGATTAACAGAATAAATTTTTTTTAAAGATACTGTTTTTGAAATTAAGCATCTGCTGTTATTGAGTTGATGCCATCATTGATGTTGTCTTGATCACTCACCAGTCTCCTAGTGGTGGTACACCTCTGTCCGGCGGTACCAGCACAGGCGAACACTCCGGCCCGCACAACCATGTCCAAATCAGCATCCTCGTTCACTGAAACGATCATTAAATAAATATAAATTTTTGCCCTGTACCAATCCATATTTGTTTTTGAGAAGGTATGATTTGACAGAATTTAGTGAAAAACCACCACTCACCAATAATGGCATTGTTCCCTCCAAGTTCCAGCAAAAATTTGCCTACAAGATATATGTACGTCAATGTATTATTTGCCATGTAGCACTGTAAATTCTGTCATAAGGAAAGATGAATTTCTTTTCGCAATTTTTCAACTTTGCAGCACTTACCAAATCTCTCTTGGACCATCAATGATACTTTTTTACCAACCTATCGAAAGAGAACAACCACGGTTTGAAAATAATAAAGTTACAAGTCTTTAGAAAGAAAAAAAAATGATTTTTAAAAATTCATGCATTTAAGCTTCAGATCATAACTGAGCCCTGGTTACAATAGGTTACACTTACTGGGGTGCTTCCAGTGAAAGATACAAGATTGATTCTCTCATCTTTAGCCATCAATGTTCTGAAAAGCAGTTAGTATTATATATAGTTTCACTTTCTTTTTTTTTTGGCATGCAGTCTACAATAAATACATGTATATTGTAACTACGGGTAATAATTTTAAGTGCAATGATTTTTTTTGCAAATTAAGAGGCATTATCATGAATAAGGGCAACAAGAGCAAAGCTTTTATATGTGCACTTTCTACAGTTAACTGTCAGTGAATGATTGTTTAAGTTGACAAAATGCAGCAATAGAGGGGCTTAAATATAGAGTGATTTCCTTACCCAATGTCTGCCCCTCCTTGGACAAGTGAACAAACTGCTGGGGGAATATTGTTGGCCTTTAATACTGTCTCCAAAATTCTGAAAAGTAGTTTAATTACAGTGTCTATTAAAAAAATTAATGACAACACAAATTGCTGACACATGGTGTTTTTTGCTGGAAGATCTTACTTTGTGACTGCAACACTGACGAGCGGAGTAGTAGGGGCACCCTTCCTGTAATACACAAGTAAAATATGACTGGTATTTTACATTATAAGTCTAAAGGGTATTCACATGCAATTTACATGTGCATCAAAATGACTAATTTCAACATTTAATTGTTAGAGCACAAAAACATATCAAGGCAATTTTTCAACACACAGAAAGTACATTGTGCAATTCATGAAATATTACAAAATAAAAACAAAGTTTAAGTTGAATTTAACTTATCATCTAATTATAAATTAAACTATTTTCAACGGTTTGCATGTTTCACTCCTGATAATGATAAAACACATCACAGTCTTTACATACCACAGTACACAGTTTCCACAAGCCATGGCGATGGATGAGTTCCAGCCATACACAGCAACAGGGAAATTAAATGCTGTGATAACTCCCACAAGTCCAAGGGGATTCCACTGCTCCAACAGCATGTGACCTTTTCCTGTAAAACATGAAAAATTTCTTGTTCATAAGAGAATCTATTCAGTACCATCAATCCATGTTGATCATGTGTAATTCATTAGTCTCTGGTACAAAGTTTCTATATGCAGGAAATCTACACACAACTTACATGTAATAAACTCTAAATTCTTCAAACATATACCTAAAGGTCTAGATACTGTTTAACTGAACTGTTTTAACAATGCATGGCCACTGATTTGATAATGTCATAGTGCTCAACATCTATCAAAAATCTTTTTTACAGCATTGAAAAAAAAACTCCATCTGCTAATTATACTGCTAGAAGAATGAAATTTGAATGTATCTGTTATACTTTTCCGGTAGATTTTCTATGATGACTGCAGTATTGCTCTTTTGCAGGGCAGACTGATCATATTTAGCAAAGTTTTTGTTGGTAGATAATTAAATAGTGTAGATTAAACAATCAACATTAAGTATTTTTCACTCAACTATGTCAAACTGCCCTGCAAAAAAGGCAGTACACCATTTACAATGTACAAGTTTATTGTTGAAGTGTATCCCTTACTTTCTGAGGGGAAAACATGACCAGCAAACATCCTGGACAGCCCCACCGCGTAATCAATGATATCAATGTACTCCTGCACTTCTCCCTCACCCTCAGGCAAAATCTTGCCCATCTCCAACGATTCCTGTAATTCAGAGACATATTTTACCATATCAACAGGGTTTTTTTTAAATCCTCATCATCTACATGTAACAAAATAATACATCTTTTTTAATCTTGTTTACATAAATTTCGTTCAGGCATTCATACAATTTGAAGAAATTAAAACATTTTTTTTCTTTTCAAATGAACAAAAACATACCGGTACTTACGTGTACACAACTAGATTTTGTTTGTTATGACAGCAATTTGATTTTATCATATTTACATTCTGAATACATGTATATTGAAAGAGCAAACTTACCAGCTTTCCCAGAAGTGTTTTCTTTTGCCTTAGGGCCTCCCCCATTTGTCTTAAGATTTCTCCTCTTTGTGGGGCAGTCACCTATCACAAGTTTCCAAAACAAAATTGATTTACAATACATAAATGGTACACACATGAATATGCCATTTATCGTTTCAATGCACATGATTAACATTAGATTTATTCCTGTTACCTCTGCCCAGGTTTCCCATGCTTCCTTGGCAGCTACAACAGCTTTCTCGTAATCAGCTGGACTGGCCTGCAGATATTCAAATATATTGTTAAAGATGCAAACATTCATAATAGATCTTTTATATATGTTATATTTATTCCATTGTAAGGCTGCTTGGTCCGATTTTATAACAAATTTTATGTACGTGCCGCTTTTAAATGATTGTTATTCTAAGAATATGCATAATATTAATATACATAGCAGTAGTTTCCCCATCACACAAAAAGAAATGATGAACATACATGTAACAAAACAAATTTGTCATGAAAGGGTACCACATTTTTTCGCCTCATTAAAATTTGCTCCTGAGGTTGAGGCGGGTATGATTGTATTACGACTCTGATATCGCTAAAAATAAAGTTATAATGTTTTTTGCAAATCAAAAATAAACCTTTAAAGGCTGTATACATTATTTTTTACTTAACAAGGCTGGGTCTAATTTGATCTGCCCTAGATTTTTGAATGAAATTTTTTACATGAATTTCTACTGATATAATGATTCTTTTAAGATAAAAAAATAAAACATTTACCACACCATTTGTTTAAGGGGACATCTCAAAGTTTGTTAATTTTTAACATAGGACCCTATGGCATTTTGCTTCAAATGTAATAAATTTGCAAATTTTTTTTTTTACATTTTTTAAAAACTTCTGCCCTAGGGATTTCTTTTTCTGTTCTACATATTAAAGTTATTGCTAAAAGGCATCAAATTGTCAAATTAAAAAAAACCTTTTTACCTCCTGGTTTGTTCCAGGGGTCTTACCAAAGTTGATTTTTGTATGCCCAATTTCCCAGATTTGTCAGATAATGACTATTTTTTATTTGACAAGGGCCGGCGGAAATGGTGATCTTTATAGTCTTACAAATGTATTAAAACATTCAGACATATTTAAGTAATAAATAAATATATAACATCACATATTAAGGGTCATGAATCGAAAATACATAGTTACTCTCTTGAAATATATGAATTACGCTATATTTAGGCGGGTTAAGAAAACCTGACAGAGGGCTGTGCTTGCTGAACCCTCTTTACATTTGCGACCCGAGCCCAACTATAGCTTATACTTCGAAACATTTATGTTTATTCCACAATATAATATCAATTTCACGCATCAAACGAGGTATTTCAACAAATTTCGCTGAATATCTGCAGTTAAAACTATCACACCATGGCATCAACCAAGCAAAAAGATGATATCACAATAGAAATGAAATGCTGCATGAAAGTGTGTGTACTCAATTTGTACTCGGCCTCGTTAAATTTCTAAGTTTGTTTTGTTCATTGTTGATCCCTAATATTAGGGTTGAATAAACCTAATCATTCAGGTGGACAAAACCAAACGGTTGCATTTTCTAAACATGCCCATGATGCATATGTTTTTTGGGTTTCTTTTGTGTTCCCATAAAGAAACTATTTTTATTAAGTTCGATATTTCTAAATTTGAAAGGAGACCAATTCTGCTGGTGTAAATAGGTGAAAGTAAATTACTTTCATAGATAATTGGTTTGTAGGGAAAATTATTCGATACTGTACTTGCTTTTAAGTTTTATCACTTTCCAAAGGATATGAAGTAGAAATGTTCAGAGTTGGACAAGACATCAATGTATTTTTTTTTCATTTCATTATACATTTATATACATATTACCACCATTTCCATATAATGACCAACTTTTTCTGTCTCAGTAGACCCTAATTCTCATAAATTGTTTCTCACCTGTGTCACTTTAGCGATTGGTTGGTTGTTTGCAGGGCAAAATGAAGTAACCTCCTGAAAAAATAAAAATTACAAACAGCTGATTAGACAGGGTCGTTCTACTATCCAATCAGATTTGCTCGTTTAAACACACCTCTCCTTGACATTTTCTCTTGAGGGAAAAATACGCAGGGATATCATGAATTGAAAATCACAATTGATATTACAATTTATGTTTATTGAGCAAGATAATTAAAATAACAAAAATGATCAATTATCTGCGGCTGTCAACAAGAATTGCACAAAAGCCATGTTTGGTACCGGTATATTCCACTTCAACAAAACAATAAACAATGAATACCTCGCCAGTTCCATCCCAGGCTCCATAAAATACTCCTTTATTCGTGGGTCCTAATCCAAGGTCCTTTAACCAGGAATACTTGGGATCGTCTATGAGCATACTGGACATTGCTCGCGTTATCTTGTGAGATGCAAACGTGGATCTAGTGATAAGAAGCTGTGCACGTCGTAAAATTGTCACAGTCGCCATTGAGAGGCTTTTGGGCGGATCCACTTTAAACTTGAGGGGGTGCCAACTTGAATCGAGCGTTTAAAATAGTTAAAATCGATTTATTGAAAATGATAGAAATATATTGAATGTATTAAACTTTTTGAAAATATTCAATTATAATTTACAAAGTGTAAAATATTTGAAAAATTAGCATAAAAGTTTTGCTGCATTCAAATATAAGCTCTTGTGGAAAAATAGGATTGCCTGGAAGAAATAAAAGTTAAAACCGGAAAAGGTCGACTAGTTTATTCCAGATGAACCGGTGCCAGTCGGTCCTTTTGAAAAAGGTATGGTTAATGATAGAACATTAAGTTTAAACAAGAGTATCGGGTATTTAAATTGAAATTAAGAATTTAGATGAAATTAATGTCGTTCAACGTATCCAATATCTACCTAGAATATGCATGAATTTAATGGCTGACACAATGTTCTCTAATCCTTATTCCAGTGACTTTGACAGAATTTTTGTCCTGAAGATGGATTTTATATAAATAATATGATATCATTTAGTCCTGATAAATTTTGATGGAAATTATGCAAAGATTCGTGTAAAAACGTTACGCCCATTCCCACTAATAAGATGCTGTCTGAAAAAACATGAAAGTGTATAGACAATTATAAGCGCGCATATGAAATCCTTCGTATGTTAGCATGTTAGTAGAGAAGATGGAGGGGGTGGGGGAAAGATGAGTCAGACACATATACCCATTTATTTAATCGTAAAATACCACATGCAATTTCTCCATTGAGTTTTATTCAGTATGAATATTTAAACAAACACAAAGAAAAAAGTGAAAAGATTTAAATGTGACAGCAAACCAGGTTTTCTTTTATGTAAACTGTATCCATAATCCATTTGTCAACCCTGATTGATAACTACCTATCCAGAGAAATGGAGTACCTATATGCAATATTTTGCGAAAAAATGAGTAAGTTCAACAGCTGGTATTTTTTTTCTTCACAAATTAACAAAAATCAAAATCCAAGTAATATGCACATTTCTAATATATGTTGCATTGATCTGCAAAACAGCAACTGTCTATCTTGAAAATATCCATACGATAGGGGTACCCTATATATGTACAATTGATCTGCGTCTGCAAAACAACAACTTCCTACCTTGAAAACTGTAGGCTGGGGGCGTTATCCGTACAATAGTGGTATCCTATATGCAATATTCCGGCGAGAAAAGAACTAAGTTAAACAACTGGTATTTTTTCATTAATAAACAAAAATCAAAATCCAAGTAATATGCTCATTTCTGATATATGTACAATTGATCTGCAAAACAACAATTACTGTACCTATCTTGAAATCTGTAAGGGGAGTTATTCATACAATGGGGGTACCCTATATGCAACAGTCTGCGAGAAGACACCAAAGTTCAACAGCTGGTTTTTTTTTTTTTCATAAATCAACAAAAATCAAAATCTAAGAAATATGCACATCTCTGATATAAGCGCAATTGATCTGCAAAACAGCAATTTCCTATCTTGAAAATATCCGTACAATAAGGGTACCTTTTAGCAGCCGCCCACTCATCCGCCATTTTCACTATTGCAATGTTTAATTGTTGAGATACAAAATGATATTATTTTTTAACAGTACTGTAATGAATTTAGTGAGTAACCACTTAAACCTTGATAAGACAATGACAAAAATATGGGACAAAATAAAAGGCAACGAAGTTCTAATAAAATGAAATATTTGAAGATTTGGAACGTACATTTAAGCACCAGTTAAAATCAATATACTTCAAGTATTGAACATGTTTAAGGGTCACAAATCAATGTTGTGTTAAATATACATAGTCTGCCTCTGATAGTCTTTTTAAACACCATCACCAGCCCTGTAATGTGAAGCGGTGCAGTTTGAATACACGTAAAAATGGCGACTCTCGATCTCGATGTAAACTTAACATACATGCATGTACTTGATTTTCCGAGGTTGGTAGCGTGCTCCGGAGAAAGTCTGGGGCAAATAAAGAGATGATATCAGTAGTAATTTGCATGAAAAATGTTATGGTACTAATAGTTTTGCAGAATCTGCGTGTAAATAAGGTTAAATAGTCCAAAACTAGCACAATTTTTTAATGGGTGGCACTGTAGTTCCCAGGTCGTAAATTCGAAATTTTCAGACTGGGAGCTATATACAGACCTGTAGCTTTTGCTTTTTAAAATCTATACTTTAATCAATTAAAATTACAAGCAGACAAATAAAAGTAGAATGAATTATGAAAAAAAGAAACAATACATACAAATTAATTACTTATCAATAAACGCAAGCATAACGAAGGTTGTATTTTGGTGATACACATGCTCATTGTCAGTGTGTACATGTGCAACTTTACAAGTCTGTATAATTAAAAGATAGTTGAACAATTTAGATTTTAATATTTTGAGAGTCGTTTTACAAAGGCTTGGACTCCAGGAGGAATGTTACATGTCTGCCTAGTTTGTCAAGCTTGTAATTCGCCAAGACCGATGTTAATATTCATAGACTGTCACCTGTACGTTTGAGAATGAAAATGTGAACATTTGTTGGACTGGCTTGTCTCTGCACATAGCTGACTAAAACTGTTGTCAAAAGATAAAAAACAATATATGACGTTCTACGTGTTGTTTTGTAATCAAATTACGCATACAATTAAGAGCAGAACAATTCCTTTTTAAATCACTTGTAATTATAACTGCGCAGCTACAGACTTAAGTTCAAGATTTAAAAATCTGAAAAAATATAAAAGGAGGTCATTGCCTCATTGGTGTCCACTCTACAACTATCTGTTGAGTAAAAGGTCAAAGCTTGCTTATTTACATATAGTGGTTTCTCTGTCTCAAAAGAGGCTACCTCATTCTTCACAGGGGTCTCAAAAAATCAATTCGCGCGAGATATTTTTGTCTGTGTCCATGAAGGTACATTGAGGTTACATTTTCATCGAAAAAATAGATATATATGTTTTTTTGAAGACGATAAATATTTTGGACCCCTACCCTACTTCTAAAAAAGAGTTAAATTTAATTTACACTTAAAGAACTTAAAAAACACCCCATTAGATTTGATATAAAGATGTTTTGTCACATTCAACACAGGTTATTTTTTTTTCGATGAAAATACACAGCAATGTACCTTCATAGATACAGGTGCTCCGAGTATACACTTGAATTTTCTTGTTCTAAAAATAGATCCCATGGCGACTTATAAAAAAAGGGTACCCTAATTTTAGACATTCGTGTGCAAGATTCTACCTTTTTCTCAACTAATTGTTGTAGAGAGGACACTAAAAATTATGAACCCCTCTTTTTTTTTTAAAGATTTTTAAATTTTCAAAATAAGTCTGCATCTGCGCAATTCTACAGCTGTTCTACGTAAGTAATAAAAAGGCATTGTTCTGTTCTTGTATGCGTAATTTCCCTACAAAACAACATGTACAACCTCATATTTGTTGTTTTGGCCAGTAACAAGTCCGTTCAAGACATGTTTACATTTTCATTCAAAAATGTACAAGATGACCGCATACCCCCCTTAACACTCTTAGAAGCCCCCCCCCCCCCCTCCCCCCAGATCTGTAGCCCCGGTCTCAAAAATCAGTTGGCTACCTTGGAGCAACATTCTTGGATAATTCTTGGATAATTCACTTTGATAATTGATATGAGTACATGATAAAATGCATTGTACTTTTGTTTTCATGTAGATTCTGGAGCAACGGTTTCGTGACTTCGATGACTTTTTCTCGTCATTGTTAGAATTGATAAATGGCTGGGAAGAGAAAAAGATAAATGCCACTTCTAATGACATTGAGTAAAGTAACAATTCAGTCATTAACTATGCTTTAGTACTATTGCAAAAAATATAATATGAAAGAATAATTGAGGACATCAGGCTTTGCGGCCAACAACGCTGAGATTTAAAAAAAAAATCGAGTTTATCTTAATATCGAACTGTGCCACCAAATAATTTTTTTTCTCAAACTCAGACTTGTCTTTGTGGTTTTTTTTCTAAAATCTGTGATTGTTCTCAAACGTGGGTGCAATTAAATGATTTCCAACTGATTTCAAATTGAAATGAGAACAAAATTGAGATTTCTGTAAAATTTTGAGATTGGTAAATAGTCTGTAAAATTTTGAGATTGGTAAAAAGTTACCTCAAAAAAATCTAACGTGAATTCGCTCAACAAAAACGGCCGTCAGAAGACGTCTGCAAAGTCCACATCGTTGTCAAAACTCAGTTCAAAGACGCTTAAACGACAATTGAAATCCTGTAAAAACACTCAACGAAGCGGAGGTATTTGACAGGAACCGGTTTGATCCGGAAACCATCATGTTAATCGTCAGTCAAATGTGAGACGAGTTAATTTACCGAAGCCATTCGAACAACCCTTGAACTCCACTGTACCAGATTTTAGTTGCGCTCCGTTATTTCGCAACGGGATCCTTCTACATCACCATTTGGGACAAGTTGCTTGTATCTAAAAGGTTTCACAGAAAGGGCAGGTTTAAATTTAGACTTTAACATGTTGGTGGCTCAGAAGCCAGAATGCTGACTTAAAATTTCCTTCTTATTAAAACACATTGAATGACTTGAGTATATCACAAACATGTAGTTCAAAGTGAACCTGCAGTTGCTGTTCAAGAGAAACAATTCCTTGGGTCTGGTGTTGGACGTCCTTCTCTTATTTTAAATCTTGAGAAATTGATGTTTCTTAATTTGTCCAAGTAGCGTAGTGGACAATGCACTCGCTTGTCACCGGTGCGACCCGAGTTCGATCCCCGTGATCGACAGTGGTGGTATGTGATAGGGTATGGTGGTCGCCCGCTTGGACACGTGGGTTCTCTCCGGGTACTCCGGCTTCTTCCCACACCAATGACCCCCTCGCGCTAACATCCGTGCCAACGAGAGATATTAATATAAGTTGTAGAACTTGTTTATCAATCGTTGTAAAATAAATAAAGTTTAGTTTTAGTTTTTTTAATTCAGTTGGATTCATAATGAAAGACATTGCATTCATAGGACGACATTGTCTAGAAAACTGAGTCAAACTAGAGAAACTGTGAGCAGATCCACAATCGACAGCTTTTTCTTTGAAATTATAATTCAAATATTTCTTTGTAGGAGAAAAATTGATGCACCATGCAATTTTCTTTAAGTGACCTTAAACTTACAAGTGGTCCATAGGCCACATCGCTCACATGAACAACAATAGGCATGATAAAATTAGCTTCATGGAGTCATAATGCAAAATATCTGGACAATAAGGTATAGGGTGAGTTAACCATGCATCGGACACATACCTAGGAGCGGACAACTTTGGTTATAAATATACAAATAAATATTAATGTGAATGCACTCATGTGTTGTTTCGTATATTCTTGAATAAGAACTAATTAACTTCATCATAATTAAGAATTTGACAGTCACATTATCAAAGAAATAGCAATATAGACATCGTAATATGCTTTAAATACGCCATCTTTGAAAATTTATTTATGAAGATTTTACTCTAAAGCAGTATTTGAATGTTGTGCATTTGATTGTGAATTAGTGACAATGCACTCTCTGCGTAAAATAATTAGAAAGAAGTAAGTTTTAAGTCCAGTTAATATGAATAATTAATGTCAAGGTCATTTTTGCTCCATGTGTTCATTTCATATTGGTTCGGACACAAATTTACCATGCATCGGACAGTTTTCAGTGCATGAATTCTTCTATATAATAACAAGGAGATTCCTTGTGATATACTTTAAATGTAAAGTAAAATTAATATTTAAAAAATAATTTGATACAAACATTTTCTTCAGACCACTTCAAATTCGAGTTTTACGGACACAGCCTAATAGTCCAAAGTTCTTGTAGGAGCTGGCACGATAAAGAACCCCTCGTGATAAATATTCCTATACACAGAAGCACTAGTCTAAATTCCCATATGTAGATAAGAAGAAATCTGAATAGTAATTGAATGAATTTATTTTTCCGAACCTTTTTATTTTTGCATTAAAACCAGAAACTGTTATTTTTAATTTCTACTCAGTACTGTGTAGCTGTCCGATGCTTGGTAAATATTGTCCGATCCATGGTGAAATAGTTCAGCACTTCATTAATTTGCTCTATTTTCTACATTTTTAACAATTTCACAATTATTTCTCCAAATATTAAACAAGGGGAAACCTGTGACTTTTAAAACAAGTTTTATTTATATTTGGACGAAATTTGATGCATGAACAAAGGGAAAAACCCAAAGGTGTCCGATGTATGGTGAAATCACCCTAATACATGTAGATCCTGTATCAAAAAACAGTTATTCTTATATTTATAATCAAGTCCATTTCTAACAGGATGATTTTAAAGTCAAATCACTTTCAGCATTGCGCTTCTCAAGACACTAAACAATTGTTTACATACAGGATATAAACCTACATCAAACTCTGAATCCCTTGTGAGTCCCAATAATCGTCTAGGGGTCAAAGTTTAGACAATTTAAAAGAATCAGCAATATGTAAAAATGCTTGCATATAAGTAAAAGCATATATACTCAGTAATAACATTTCAGTTTTTGTGAATATTTAAAATGTTATCCTTTGTACAACTGGATCCCCAACGTGAATCCACCCTACTCCTAAAGATTTTTATTTAAACAAATTTAAATCTACACTATCTGAAGTTGCTTTCACTAATTTTACATGTACAACTTTTCTAAGCAGTCTTTTAGAAAAAGATTTTAAGGATATTTCTCTATATTTTCTTATGTAAAAATGTGTTTTTCCCTCTTGTTGTGACCCCATCCTACCCCCGGGGTCATGATTTTCACAACATTGAATCTACACTACCTGTGGATACTTCCACACAAGTTTTAGCTTTCCTGGCGTTATAATTCTTGAGAAAATTTTGAATATTTCTCGAAAATGTTCAATTATATTATTCTTTATTGTCTCCCCTTGTAAAAGGGCATGGTTCTTAATGTTCACAACTTTGAATTCCCTAATGGTAAGGGTGCTTTGTGCCAAGTTTGGTTGAACTCGGCCCAATGGTTCTTGAGAAGATGATGAAAATGTGAAAAGTTTACAGACGGACGACAGACAAAATATGATCAGAATAGCTCGCTTGAGCTTTCAGCGCAGGTGAGCTAAAAATGAATGACCAAGTTCAAGACACACCCTTCGGCCATAACAACCATTGTGTGAAGTAGGAACTTCCAATGATTCTCCATAAGAAAGATATGAACCAGACAAGAACTTTGCATTTTTTCTGCCATTGACCTTGACCTTGTCCAAATGACCTTGGGTCAAGGTCATGACACACCCTTAGGTCATAAGCAATCTTTGTGTGAAGTAAGAACTTCCAATATTTCTCCATTAAAAAGATATGGACTGGACACGAGTTTTACACTTTTCTGCAAGTGACCTTGGCCTTGCCCAAATGACCTTGGGTGAAGATCATGCCAAACCCTTAGCTCATAAGCAATGTTTGTGTGAACTGAGAACTTCCAATGTTTCTTCATAAGAAAGATATGGACCAGACAAGAACTTTGCATTTTTTCTGCCATTGACCTTGACCAAATGACCTTGGGTCAAGGTCATGACACACCCTTAGGTCATAAGCAATCTTTGTGTGAAGTAAAAATTTCCAATATTTCTCCATAAGAAAGATATGGACCGGACACGAATTTTGCACTTTTTCTGTTGGTGACCTTGACCTTGTCCAAATGACTTTGATTCAAGGTCATGACACACCCTTAGGTCATAAGCAATCTTTGTGTGAAGTAAAAACTTCCAATGTTTCTCCATAAGAAAGATATGGACCGGACACGAATTTTGCACTTTTTCTGTTGGTGACCTTGACCTTGTCCAAATGACTTTGGTTCAAGGTCATGACACACCCTTAGGTCATAAGCAATCTTTGTGTGAAGTAAGAACTTCTAATGTTTCTCCATAAGAAAGATATGGACCGGACACGAATTTTGCACTTTTTCTGCCAGTGACCTTGCCCTTGCCCGAATGACCTTGGTTCAAGGTCATGACACACCCTTAGGTCATAAGCAATTTTGTGTGAAGTAAGAACTTCTAATGTTTCTCCATAAGAAAGATATGGACCGGACACGAATCGAACAGACGGACGGACAGACGGACAAGGCGATTCCTATATACCCCCCCCCCCCCCAAACTTCGTTTGCGGGGGGTATAATTATGCACTTTCCATTTCAGTGACATTGAACTTGCCCAAAAGACGTTGGGTCAAAATCATGAAACATTTTCAGGTAAAAAGCAATCTCTGCGTGAAGTATAAACTACCAATGTTCTCCATAACAAAGATATGAAACTGACATGATTGCACAGACGGACTGACAGACAAGGTGATTCCTAAAACCTCCTAAATTCCACTTTGTTAGTGAGAGTATGATAAATGTTGCTTTACACACGTTTACTGACATAGGTTACAATCAGTAAAATTTACACCTTGGAAATAGATAATAATTGCAAGAAACATCGAAATACTAGAATATTTAAAATGCCTGGATATTTGAAAACAAAAAGAGTTAGATGGGGGATTTGTGCATATCAAAGAAAATACAGTTTTCCCGGACCAAATAGTCTTTGGCATGTTAAATTTTCAAACATGCTTCAAAGGACCCCGGACTTAAAATCGAAAGCTGAATTTTTTTTTGTTTCAGCATTATCAACTTTTAAAATCAACTTTTGAACATTTATAACAGTAATTGCTTTTCACTTAAAAAAATTATATCAGTTAAAGAAAATAAATAGAACAATTTAAATTTATTTAGTAAAGTATACCTTACATATACTGTCCCAATTCAACAGAAGTTGATTATATAGCATGATTGTTATACAAAATCACAAGAGACATGTACATCATACGATTATGAATATACATCACAAGATTTTCGAATAAAGCAACGTTTTACACACCATTGCAGACATATTGCCTTTGAAGAGGGTCAATTTCTCGGAGTTGCAGAGTACCGTGGTAAAGACATGGGGAACTGTACAAACCTCGTCTATGAATTATGTGAAGAAGATCTGAATATCAATGGAATTAAGGAGGACATCGAACGTGCCCACAGGATCTAAAGAAATGAAAACAACAAAACAAGGCCAATAATTGTTGTTACTATAATGTACGTTCATAGTAAAAACGTCAGAACATCTGCAAACCAACTTTCAAAATAAAAATTTTGAAAACAATAGTGTTCGGGAAATCTTTCCTATAATTGAGAAACATTAATGATTGTTAATTAATACACGGTTTGAAGTAGAAATAAACATAGTACACATTCGGTAAACACGGAGGAAACTGGGAACATTTAAGATGGCAGGGAATATCTCAATAAGAAGGATGCCTTAGAATTACTGTCACAGGTTGCAGGACCTAGGGGCAATGGGGGGGGGGTGACTTTGTAAAAATTATCAGCTGAAACATAATCGGAGGGTTGTCAATTAAGTCTAGTGATTAAAAAATCCGATGCCATATTCTCTCACAGAACATCACTTGTTCTAACAGAATGTTGAATTGAAAATGATATTCTCTATTGATGTGAACGAAAGATTTTTAGGTATGTCTTTTGATTGTAAAATTCAAAACCAAAAAGAATGTCATTTTTCTATTTGTCAGGTATTTTCTTTGAGAAACATGTTTGTGTACACTATAATAGCTTATATCCGATAATATTCTTTGCGGTGCACACAGCATACATGGCGGAAAAGAAGCATTTCTAAGGAAAGATCGTACCTGTAAATCGCATGCATCTTTTATAATTAACAATAAAAAATGCTCCAAAACCAAATTTGGGGGCCATATAAAATGACAGCTCAAAATGAAACATCGTAAACCCAAAAATGAAATAAAATATTAATAAGGCAGACAGAAAACATACTTATCCAATCAAAGAAAATGATACCCCAAAACCTTTCTTCTGAGGACAACCTACAATTCGAAAAAGCTATGGATTCAATACAGGCATTTGAACCTTAACAAATGCCCCATCCTTTTTCAATTTTGTACAAGATGTAATAAGAGGAGAGGCTACAAATAAAATATGGGTCGTTGTCTTAGAGATACCGAGGGTATTAATATGTTCTCACAAGAAAACAACATGGACCCAGGTAAAATACACGAGTGACTTCTAGATTTTACAATTATAGAACAGCAACTTATCAGTAGAATTTCTCCATGTCTAAATGTCCACATTCTTAATCATGGAGGTATTGCATCACCAGGCCATTGTGTCACTTTTTCCCAAACGAAATAAATGACCAACAAAAAAATTCCTATATAATGCCTCTGGAAACACAAATAATAAACTTTAAAAACAAGGTAAAAGTTATACTTCCAAAGAATTTATAGAGTCCGTCGTTTTAAAGTTGAACAATCCTTGAAGTGGCTTAAGAACACTCGGTAATAATCCTGTTAATTCAATACCATTATTAGTAATGAAAGGTACAATTGATCCCTGAAAATGGACAATTAACAATCATTGTTACATTAGAATTTAAAGAAAATACTGCTCACAAAAAAGACGAAGTTCCATCACCAGAACAGGTAAACATTGGGGTTTCTCAGGGATTCACACATTCTGGTGCACAACTACCCGCTTCAAATATACATACGATAAAGGTTGAAAACATTTTTCATGATATAATTGGCGAAAACCATGGAGAAGTTGGCATGAGCAGACAGGATATTATTACCATTCCATGGCCTACAGGAGACAGTACCCATGTATCCACATTTACAACACAGCTCTTTTTTTTTTACCGTTGCCTTTCCTATCTATTTCCTTAAAGCCCAAGAGACTTTTTGTCAAGAGGCCTATTAGTGATAATGGGCTGAACACTTTATATGGTACGATGATAACAGGTTTGCAAAGAAACCAGAAAAGTTTTCTTATACAAAATAGCTTCATTATCAAACAGAAACCAGGCGATCAGCATGCAGTTAACAAAAATTGAGTTTATCAAACTCAATAATGACACTCCATAGAAAATTATGGGGCATTACGCAATATTGGGAACAAAGTGGGAAGGCATTATTTACATATAAAATAAATGAAGAAACAGACTGCCCTTTTCACTCCTGGCAGTTGTGCAGCATTAAAGCCTATTAAACGGTTGCTTCAAATGTTTCAGAGACTGTTTCATCTGTGGATCTAGATCTGAAACCCTTCTCAGGAAATGTCCATATAGTTGCAATTATGTTGATATCGGAACTAGGTGTTGTTTCGAAAATGTAATGGGAACTGTGTTTGGCTTTTGACTCTTACTGGCAAACGCTAGATTTTGCCAAGTCAAGGTGATAATCTTTGTAGGAAGTCAGATAAACAGCCTCATGAATTAATACATAATGCTATTTCAACTGGTCTATCTGACGAAGAATATTTCAAAAAACCTTCAAAATGGGCAGTAAAAATGTTGGTATGACTGCTTCTCATTCGCCTGATAGGATGGTGACCAGCAATAATATATTAAAGACCATAATGGATGTCTTTGTCAGAAATGGAAAGAGATCATCCAATAATATCTTGTTCAGCACTCTCGCCTCCATACTAAATGATGGAGAGCATATGGTGATTTTTCATCAATTCTTTCAAAAAGTGATTCTTCCAATCCATCAGTTTACCATTCAGGAGAGTATTTATCTGAAGTGGGAGAAATTCATGATATATCCGTCTCATTGGCATCACGAGTCATCATCACTGTCAGTTCTGTTTTATGTAAATTTCTAGATAATGTGAAGTTTCCATTTACAAATGCAGACCTTGAAAAAGTAAAAGAGGAATTTTACTAGCTGGCGAACTTTCCAAATGTTGTAGGGGCAATAGCTGACATTCAAAGGATGACAGGGGAAGAAAAGCCAAACTTCATCTGTTTCTCTCATAGAGAAAGCTATGAAATGTGAATGAAGTTTGGAATTAAATAATTTAAACTTTCAACAACTTTGTTAATTAGTATGAGTACAGCAACAGAGTGTGCATGATGACAGAAATGTCTGTATCAGCAGCATTCAGTCTAACTTAAGAACGAAGGACCCAATTCACTTCTACAATAGTGATTTTCATGAACTTTTTATATTCCTTTGATCATTCTGTTTTATTATTCCCCTGATCATTCTGTTTTGTCTATGAAAGTTAGAATTCAAGAAAAAAATTCCCATCCTACCTATAGCCTATCGCTGAGTACGCCATTCCGTAGGCGACAAGTAGAACTTTGGATAAGAAAACTAGGTACATGTACGGCCTTTCTGTATGGATGCAACGATGATGTTGAAAGTGTGGGAATCTTTTAAGTCCACTCTGTACCTATGTTAATGTAATGGGACCTTTTCTTCTTTCTTCTTCACCCTACAACTACAGTCCTTCCGGACACGTCTTTACTGGTGTTGTTAATTTAGTTAACAACAAAGACCTAAGATCCCTTATTATGAAAGAATCAAAATTTAGGAGCCTAGATGGCGTCGTAATTTTATACATATCATGAATTCTGTTGAAGATTACGCCAAGCGATGTGGCAAGTGGGTTAAATGCATCAGATGTATATCAAAATCTCGTATTACACGACTGAGAGGTCAAACGAAAACCATCTATCCTTCTGTTTTCAATTAAGCAAAAGGAGATAAAAACAAGATAAACTGCACGTTCAGAATGTACTGGTCCCTGCTGATAAGACAAGTAACAACATTGTCACAAGTAACAACATTGTCTTTGTGTGCAAGGCAAAGAACAAGGTTTCAATTCTACACATAATATTAATCATACTTACAACCATAGCAGTATTTCCAAGCAGGAAAAACTTCAAAATTATAAATCGGTTATTGATACATGTAATTATCTTTAATATCCCCAATAAACAAAATAATTTTGAATTACATTATTTGTACTGGATTCCAAAGATTCACAAAAGTCCTTATAAACAAAGATATATAGCAGGTTCTAGTAAATGTTCTACCAAACCTCTCTCTTTACTCCTTACTATATTTCTTAAAGTAGTGAAGGGGAAACTTCAAGAGTACTGTGCAACAATATAGTGGTGTGAGTCAAATGCGGATACTTAAAAACTCTTAAGAATTATTTAAAACTTTGAGCTCACTAAATCTTACCAAAATCATTAGCGTCAAAACGTACGATTTTTCAATGCTCTAAACAACCAATCCCCATGACAAATTAAAATCTAGGCTTTTTGATATTATCGACAGATGTTTCTTCAATAAAAATGGAAGTCGTAAAAATGCTCACATTGTCATTGAAAATCAAAAAAAATATTTAATTAAAACCACACACAACTACTCTGAAGTTGGCATTAAAAAGATGCTTGAGTTTCTGATAGACAACATCTATGTAGTTTTTGGAAATCAAGTCTTCCAACAATCTGTTGCCCCATTTATTAATCTCATACTCAGACTCCAACAAAGTACATAATCAAGATTTTTAAGTAAGCTTCGTAGCATCGTCAGTCATACTCAAACACAAACAAACATGGTTGCTCACAGACGACAGTTTCGTCAAAGGTTGCTTCAACAGCAGCACAGGCGTCCTAGATTGTTTAAGGATCGTTCAAATCCTCTTACGATCGTTTATGTCGTTGGTCTCCTCCAAGACTTATCCCATGCCACAAATCGAAATCAGCCACCCCTCCTCCAAGTCCTTTTATGTTTACGTTACTATGCCACCCATGTAATGCATCTTCAGTTAGAGATTCGCTAAACATTTCTCGTAGTTCAGCAGGAAGATGTATCCGGACCATTGCGAGGCACATTGCGAATCTTGCTCTTGAATCTTTTAAAAATACGTCATTGAGCGGTATCAAATGATTTCGCTCCCTGACTGTTTGGCTCCCTTTTATAAAACATAAATGAAATGTTATTACTTTGGGTCTTGTTTACTGTGTTTATTCAAATACATTATATAAATTCACAAATGATTTAACTGAATAAAAATAATGTTAGCATCTAATTACTTATTTATTAATATAAACAATCATCAGTCACATGTTAAATTTTTTTCAAAAGATTAAACACTAAAACATGAATATATTTTTAAGGCTTTCCCAATCATCTTGGATGTGTGGATGGCACATAGATCAAAATAATAAAGCCACGGCAAAATGAGGCAGAGTACGTGAACAGGAAAGGGTATCATTCACTGGATGTTCAGGTTATTTACCATATTAAATTATGATCTTAAGATTCTTCTGCAATTCCAAAATCTTCCAATGATATAAACAACATAATTTGGCTATGGAAGATGAAATAGAAAAAATGTGCATTTTATTCAAGACATGCAGAAAAACAATAGAGGGAAAAAACCTCTTACCTCACCATTCCATTCTGAAGAGAGAGACCAAAATTTGGAGAAATTACTTTAGAAACGTTATTCTTTATTACACACCAAAGACAAACATAGGTCCATAGGAAGGGTTTAAAGTTAAGGGTTATAGATATGAGGAAATTGTGTTTAAGTCATATCTGTATCAACATGAAGTCTCATCGGTAGCTTTATTTTATTAAGAAACTGTTTATCACTTTAAAAACTATTGAAATCCTCATCCTTAAATAAAATGTTCTCTTCCTTCTTCTGACAAGACCTTGCAATCATATATATGACCCACTAACCTACTTTTGTGTAATTTGTTTGAATTAAGAATCAAAATTGTGTTGCCTTCAATTGTCTTAATATAATGATAAATAACTTGTTTCTGCACATGACATGTTAACACTGTACTCAGATGTGCACAATCCAATTTCAATTTGTGGTTTCTTTTTTAAATAAAGGTGACCCAACATAACCGGGGATTTACAGACCTATTACTTTGTTAAGCTGTTTTGGAAAACCTTTTACATGCGTTTTAAGCAGTTGACTTGAAATGTATTATAATGATTTAAACTTAATAAGTGGTTTCCAGTCTGTATTTAGGAAAGGATATTCTACTCTTGATATTATTTATATTTATATTATTGCATTTTTGTCATATACTTTAATGCATTGTAAAAAGTATTTGTTTTGAGCTTTTATTGATTATAAGCAAGTATTTGACACTGTATGTCGCGAACAATTATGATTTAAAATTTGTAAAAGTGGTATAACTGGCCAATGCCTTACTTTCTTAAAAAAACATGTACAACGGTTAAAGTTGAATGACGAAACTTCGCCTTTTTTTGTAACCTTGGCGTACGTCAAGGAGAAAATTTATCACCTTTTTTATTTTCCATGTATAGCAACGATATATAAAACTTTATGAATGAGAGAAATATCAATGGGTTAAGAAGTATCACAAATGGTTTAGAAGAAGAGTTGCTTGTTTACAGTAAACTTTATTTTATTTTATGTTGACGACACTGTTATACATGTACTGATTCAGCCCAAGATTTACAACATGCGCCGGACGAATTTTGTATGCATTGTAAATACTGGAAACTAACAGTTAATGTGAAAAAACTAAAGTTATGGTATTCTTCAAAGGACCTGCTCCTAAGTGCTCATTTACGTACAATGATGATACATAAGAAGCAGTAAAAGAGTATAGCTACCTACATGCGCGGATCCAGAACATTTTTCCAGGGAAGAGGGGGGTCCGAATTGAAAAAGTCAGAAGGGGCTACACTAATTATCAGAATTCTTGACAAGCAAAAAAAAAGGCCAATGCCCATAATCATGAACTTCCTAATCCGTGGGTGGTGGGGGACGTAGTAAACCTAATACTATATAGTTCCAAAAATCATACCTAGGGTAAAATATTTCCAAAATCATGAAATTTCAAATCCAGGGGGAGTAGGGGTGGGGGGGATGGGTGAAGCATATTTGCGATAATTTAACTATGATAATGTAAGAAATTTTCATTTTCGAGGGGGACCCACACGAACCCCCCCCCCCCCCTTCTCATGACCTAGGAATATTGTATTTCTATAATATTTATATATTTGGAATTATTAGAAAAATTAATTTTTTTGACATGTCCTCTGATTGTCATTTTCCATTATATATAACAATTTATACGAGAATGATTGGATGATGGGCAAAGATGATTTTATGGCAGTAAAACTATGTATATGTATCTTCACAATTGTTACACTAGAGGAGAAATCAATAACAAGTGGCTAGTTTGTATAAAAACATTCTTGATAGCTGTGGTTTATTCTATGTATGGCACCGGCAAAATCCTTTAACGTAATATAGTTAGAAAATTTTGTCAAACAAAATCTTTGATGGAAGATGGAATAGTGAACTACTAGTAAATAGTTTATCAAAAGGTGCTTTATATCGTATTTTTAAAATCTAATTTTTGTTGTGAAGACTATTTACTTTTACTACCACAAAAAATAAAAATTTAGAACTACAAACCATCACCTCTTATAGAAATTGGTAGGTGGAACAATTTTAATACTCTACGTGAGGACCTTACGTGCGGCTATGTGAAGCCAATCAAATTGGCGATGAATTTCATTTTAGATAACCCGAGTAAACTCAGTAAACTGAGTAAACAATTTTACATTTTTCACTTCTTTTTAAAAAATTATAAGTCCAATTGTTACTATTTTTAATGTGATACGTCTCTTTGGTAAGAGGAATCTAAATTGTAAAATTCATGATTCTACCACCCCCGGGGCACCACAGGTGGGGCCAAATTTGTAAAAAGCCAAATTTTTAAAAGTCTTCTCTACTCCCACACATGTGAGGAAAAAACTAGTTGCATGGTTATGATGTCCATGAAGCCCTCTACCAAGATTGTGAAATTCATGGCCCCTGGGTCAGGGGTTCTGGCTCTGAGTTGGGGGCCAATATGGCCATATAGTAAAAATGTATTAAATCGTAGAAAATCTTCTTCTCCACACCAATATATATATTTTTTAAAACTAAATGCATGATTATAATGTCTATGAAGCCCTCTACCGAAATTGTGAAATTCATGACACCTGTGTCAAGGGTTCGGGCTCTAGGGTGGGGCCAAAATGGCTACATAGGAAAAATGAATTATATCTTTTAAAAAATCTTTTTTACTCCCACATATGTGGGCAAAAAACTGAATACATGGTTATAATGTCCACTAACTCCTCTACCAAAATTGTGAAATTCATGGCCCCTGGGTGAGGGCTTCAGGACATGGGGGAGGGGGGGGGGGGGCGGCAATATAGTGTTAATCCATATAATGTTTAAAAATCTTCTTTTCTATTCTCACACATCTGTATGTAAAACTGACTTCATTATTATGTTTACAAGGAAGTTCTCTGCTTAAATTTTAAATTTCCTGTCCCCTAGAGTATGGGTTTAGACTCTAGGGCAGGGCAAAAATGGATGTATAGGTGTTAATGCATATAATGTTTAAAAATTATCTTCTTATCTCCCACACACCTGAAAGGAAAACTGAATTCATGATTTTGTAGACCAGATCTTTTAAGTTTTTCACCAAAATCATAGGTGTCATAGTTCTTTTTGAAAGATTTCAGGCAGGGAGGTGGTCATCACTACAGATTTATAATTTTTCTACTCCAGAATAAAAACTAATTAAATGCATATATGAGACTCCTCGACAAGTTTGTGTATGGGTTATATGCTACTCAAGTGACCGTTAAGGCCAATTGGCCTCTTGTTTAGAATGCAGTGCATTGTCACATGAAAGAAAAAAATTGTTTATCTTAAAAACCCAAACACCTTTTAATTTAGAACACTTACATGTATGTCATCTTCAAATGTGTAATTCTTATGAAAATGTGTACTTTTATTAGAAAAATATTTGATTTGGTCGGTCAATCTACGTAACAACTATGAAAATTCATTGTTTAATTTATTCTGTTTCTCTTTTGTATATCCTGTTTTTCTTGTACTTTTGTACATATATATAATTCTTCTGCACCTCATATAACATTCTGAGTGAAAATGAATGAACATGAACTTGATTTCTAGGCAGAAAAAAGTATGTGTGATCTGCAAGATCAATGAAAGAACGTGGTGCGCATCCTGCGGCGTCGGACTGTGTATGAAGTGTTTCATAACCTTTCATACAACAAGGCAATGAAGAATGAAGAATACAATGAAACATCAATCTGTTATCTTCTTTCTAGTTTTTTTTAACTTTAGAATTTACCGGCATGATACAGCAAGTAGGTCCTTAAGGAAGGAGTCTTCTCGTTATCAAACATACTTCTTATAATAAGAAATTCATGAAATTTTGACAGAGTCAAACGGATCATATTACAAAATGATTCTATCAGTTTTATCAAATTTGACCTTTTTGTTTTCTCATAAGAGCAGGTCAAGGTCACTACCTTTTTCCTCAATGTATAGGATGATGAAAACAAGTGTAGCTCTTTGTAGTTCTGTAGTCATTTATTTAAGATATGAAGATTCTATTCTTCAATGAAATGATAGAATATTAGAATGTCTATCAGCTTATACTACTAAATTGGAATAACTATTTATACTAAAACTGATATTGCTTAGCCCGCATTTCCTCTAATTTTCTTAAATTTTGAACGAATTTTTATTATTTTTTCATGCTTCCAATAATAAAATATCTATGATTTTTATGTATAATAAAGACTTCATAAAAAGATATAAATTGACAGAAAAGCTAATATATTGACCATTTAATAAGAGAGAAAAACTGATTTTAGTGATTTTTTCACAAAAATCAGTGTATAGAAGGGCACTTTAAAAAGCCTATAAAAATGTAGTTTGATAGGCAAATCATATTTTAAACACATATTCTGAAACCCAAGAATCATATCATTAGTTTACATTAGTGAAAAAATCCAACATTAATGTTATTATTTTTAAAATGCTAAACCAGACTCATTAGTCTGCAGCAATTCTGAATTGCGCAATATGTGATATTTTCCTACGCAAAAATTACGCCAAAAATATAGTCCTTGTTAGATTCTAAACTTTGATTACTTTTTCTATGCCAAGTTGTTCGATAATAAAAAAAGAAAGAAAAATACTCTATTATAATTTCCTTTCATCTTGATTTAATGAACAATTAATCAATTTTACGTTTGACAAGTCGAAAACCATAAAAGACTCCTTCCTTAACGATCGACAGTAATATATAAACAATAAAAGAAATTCTTTTAAAAAACACAATGATTTTCTTGTTTCAGTTCTGATGCTTAAAATTACGTTAGGGCCACAAAAATTAACTACTGAGAGAAGTATCAAGCATTAAAATTAAAGAAATTATAAAATGAAAAATAAATAGATACATGTAAGTCATGGCTAAAACGGGCACTTTGTGTAACACAATTGAGCGTAAAAAATTTTATAAAGTCAATTTTTTTATGACGTCGTTTAAATGTCGCAGTAACTTAAAATATTTGTATGCTGGCGTCGCAGCCTGAGGGTTAAGTGTGTTTCCAGCTCGTAGGAATTCATTTCAGCTTATTTTTGGTTTCGGAAAGACGACTTACGAAAATGACTTTCTGAAAATTCTCCAGAACTTTTTTTTCTCATTTTAATGTTCTACCTCTTGATTAGAGATCGCTAATTGGTTCCACAACTAGTATGGATTGAGATTCGCAGTAGATATAGCACTGGTATTTCTAATAAGAGTTTGAGAGGTTTCCATATAGTTGTTTTCTTAGGTGATGATGTCCACCTTCCACCAGTTTTAGATAACCTTGTTTATCATTCCAAAAATAAATCAAAAGCAACATACATGGAGTCGTTGGCTAGCAGGACTTTTAATCAGCTGTTGCATTTAAAACAATTGTTCGTCAAGGAGACTTAAGAAAGTCCTCCCCAATATACGCCAATGTAAAGATACACCATCTCAGGCAGTAGGATTAAAGCAGTTTCAGATGAACAACAGCAACAATTTGGAGACGATTTCTTTTAGAATAAATGTCAATGGTGATGAAAACAGATATAATATACCTCAAGAAATCCAAGTGCCCTTTTCTTTTCGATCCTGGTTTTGCTATATATTTGATTATAATTTCATGAAATATTCTGGAATTTTCACAATCATTAATGTACATTATATTTTATAATTTAAATTGCCATATGCCTCGATTTTATTTTCTGTCAATCTTCAATATATTTTATTTTAGGATTATCAAACATTTTAGGGTGCATTAACGGCACTTTCATTGTAATAACTGCCTCTAATGAGAATGAGCCCGACTATGTTAATCGCAAAGAATTCCAATCACTGAACATACAGGTAAAATTTTCGATGAAGAAAAAAATATACTCTCAGCCTTAACGAGGAGCTGGTTTTCAAATTTGTTAACATAATGGTTTGTTTCCACAGGCTGTCTGTAATGCCAATTACAAAATTAATTGTATCTGCGAAATGGCCCAGGAGTGTCCACTACAGCCGAATATGGCGCATATCTGCATTGTAATTGAGAAATGTATTTGGCTTTTACCATATGCATGCATAATAGCCGTGCAAAAGATTTCGATAAATGACTCCATTTCTCAATCCCTCCACTGTCCATTGATTTTCACTCGTCATTAACTGATTAACATTATATAAAAATTTTGCATTGATTTTCACTCGTCATTAACTGATTAACATTATATAAAAATTTGAATAAAAAATCTTTTGTGAAAATGAATTGGGTCCACCGTCCTTAACATATTAATTATGACGTCATAATGGATTTAGCACCAAAAACACTTTGGAATACCTTATGAAGGTGTTCATATTTGTTTTATATTTTTAAACACAGTAATAGGATTCTAAATCATGTGATGGTTGTGTAAGAAGCTTTCAAGTTGTAGAGAAAAGACGCTGAGTGTATATTTATATATTTTTTATCATCAATGGTATTTATATATAGCTAATAATATATTATTTTCTTATTTGCTTTATATAATAATACATGGTTTAGTCGTCATAGTTCATAATTTTCCCAATTTAATATTTTTTAAGGACAATCATATCCAATCAACATGATTGGATTCACCATCTTTGTGATGACTGTATTTGAAACCTATAAATGGTGGAGCAAAGACACACAGCATTGCAATTGATGTATATTTATATCAACGGTGTTTATATTAAGCTTATATCATACAATTCTTTTTGTTTTATGTTTTAGATATTTATACACAGTAATCTCGTCATAGTTCATTTTTTCAATTATATATTTTAAGGATATCAAAATGATTGGATTCACAATCTTTGTAATGGTTGTGTTTGAAGCCTACAAATGGTGGAGAAAAGGCGAAAAACATTGCAATGTTTTTTTTCTGTCTTAGTGGTTTGCCTGTGTATCGGTATGATTTCGGTTACGAGTATGACGTAACATTTGACCTGTGTATTATGCATTTGTTATTGCGTGGACCCTAAGGTCCACGCAGAAAATATATAAGCGAGGTTAAACCGGATGCTATGGGGAAAATTCAACCTGCGCATGAGCTAGTCTGGTTCCTGTGTGTAATGGGTAGCTCAGGGAACCAGGCTAGCACACGTTCATCTGAATCGGGATCGGGATTCCGTGCCATATGCACACATAAGTTCAAAGGCGCTGTAATTGTAAAGTTGTCGGTAAACAGTACAAAAACAAAGTATACGTTTAAAGAAATGATTGGCATGTGATATGAACTATCAGTATTATGAAATAAGTTAATGTTATGCCGAAACTTCAACATGCATCAACTAGCATAATTTGCAATGTTTTGTTGTTTTCCGAATACACATGTAACTTACTTTACTTTTATAGAAGGCGAGGCTAGAGAACTTCCAGATTAAATTTTTTTAAGCATTTAAGTGTGATTGAATAATTATGTCACTGTATGAAAGTTAAAATCTCAAGAAAAATGCATTAAACTATGAAATTTTTAATTTACACAAAGCAGCCACTGCATAGTTAACAAAGTAGTGCGAATCGTAATGTGTGCGGAAATAGTAGAATTCACCGAATGCCTGATACTATACATGTACACTTCATTCATAGATAGATCATAATTATTTTAGAAGTATGAATCCTTTAAATTCTGAGATAAAAAGTCAGGGCTATACATACATGTATACGTAATACAACGTACAAATTTAGTGGTTAAAAGCAGAGGGCTAGAGTCGGTGGAATCTCTGATAATCTTAAGGCTTTCACGTTTTTGTTGGAAACACATGCAAATGGTCCACATATTGTAGTCCTTTTTTAAAGGACAGCAACTTGCTTATGTATTGTCATATAAATAATTAATCTTAAGCATTGGTACCCTTACCCGTCGGGCGTCATTTCCAGTTAAAAATAGTTTGTAACGACAGGCAGTGGTCTTCCTGCAGTTCTTTATTTTTCCACACATGCGTTGCGGCCATTTTGCTTATTCATCTTTTTGGAATACCCATAGTTCCGTATTCTATTTTTATAACGAAGTGCCTTTTGGCGGATAAATTTAATTTACTTGCTTATATCGATTATAAAATACTTGTAAGTTAATTTTGTGTTTAATAATTTACTTTAAATTGTTTTACTTATTTACTTTACTGTAATATTTTCACGTTAATTGATACGAGACCGAGATTCTTTTACGGGATGGGGATTAACTATGACGACATCTATATTTTTAATGTCAGAGCGCTTAAATGTTAAACTTCCCAATTGAACGATCTGATTTTTTTCCAAATATAAATCATAATGACAAAGAGGATCCTGATCCCGTAGAAATGGTGGAAGACTTGCTAGTCCTAGTTCCAATGAAGAAACCTGGTCCCGGTAGTAAGCATGATCACCTCGATAGAAGGGCCAGCATGTTTCACTCCGTCAATTTTCAGATAATATATTCTTGTAGAAAGGGGAGTCAGGATCACCAAATCATCAATGGGGGATTCGTGAGGAATCCTTGGTTTAGAAAAGTACTTTGTTGTATCGCAAAACGAAGATAAGCACGCCCTCAGTGATTTGCAGCAAGTGACTCGGGAGATTTTAAACATAACATTGGACAGTTAAAGCGTTACAAAAGTTTGCATGCACATTGTACATATTTATCTTTAATATTTTTAAGAGAAAAATGTTCATTTCTAACATGCCATCCTTTAAGAAGATATGTCATCATTTTAAGAAAATATATTTTTAAAGATTAAAAACAACAGTCAAACTAGTATAACAATCAAATTTAAAACTGAATATAGATACATATGAAATGTGTTTAAATAAAAGTTTCTGTTATCCTTCACATTGTATAAAGCAGGTTTCAACCAACATTACATCGAGGACATGAACGACATAGAAAGTTTGCGATATACCTTAGGTCCATCAAGAAGTTTAGTAGAGAAGAGGGTCGTCCTATTGTGTATTTGGATAAGATTTGGTTGAACAATCATGTAGCGAGGGGAGAGTGGGTGTCCTAGGACATCTATCTCAGCAACTGTGACACATCGTGGAGGTCATAGGCATTTTGTCCAATCTTGGGAAGGCCCAGGTCTGATAACTGTTTATGCAAGTTCTTCGGCTCTGATTGCATGAACCCAATCTGTTCTCATTTTTAGTACAATTAGCAAACCAGAATTTCAACGAGATGAACTCGGAAAACTTCACGAAGGGGTCCACTGAGTAGTAACCTACCGGCCAATTCAGTCATAAAGATAGATAATGCTTACCATCAAAAATGTTTTATTTATTAATTGTGAAATACACAATTTATTTATTCTACAATTAGGTAAACAAATTCTGCAGCAGGAACATATTTGCAATCATTTATGATTTCTCATTTTGAACAGTGTTTGGCCACATTCAAACTTTGCAAATACTGTATTAAAATCTACAATTTTCAGACATTATTGCGCATGTCTTAAACGTCGCAATTGAGGTGGCAAAAATACTTACAGAAGCAGGATAGTGGAACCTACAATACAACGTAAGGCATATCGAAATGTCCAATAAACTTGGATCACCCGAAAATAAGACACATTTCGATGCTTCGTGGTTCCAAGACAGATAGAAAATGTCACGTTTTTCTCTTCCTTTTTTTTAAATCTCCGAATTTTACTAATTTAATTTTATTGAAATTATTTACATACTTATGAAAAAAGATTTTTTTTTTTTTTTTTTTTTTTTTTTTATATAGATTTATTCAGTATATCAGTTTTACATCAAATATAACAAACAGAGATAACATCAACAAAATATAGAATATACATATGCTCTAAATTGATTTTACAAAATTTTGGAAAATTCTATAGTCTACGAATGAATTGTGACTTTTTAAAGCAGAAGCATAGAATACAGTAGATACCTTTACATGGTTCAAAATATTGTAATTTGTTTCTTCTAAGGAATGTACCCGACAATACATCTTATATTTATAAATTCTGTATGCTATAAATGAAATGAGGGTATTCAGTGATACAATTTTTCTATTCTGTTCATGAAAAAAACCTAAAAGTACATGTTTCCACTTAATATTAATTTTAGTGTAAACATTTAAAGCATTCCATATTTCAAGTACATTATCACATTCAAAAATAAGATGCTTTGTATTTTCATTCTCCTGGCATATTTTACATTGACTGTGGATTTCTTTATTCCATTTACTTAAATAAACATTGTTACAAAGAATATTATTTAATATTTTGTAATTGAATTCTGCTAGACGTTTATCAGAAATATCTGATAATTTACATTTGTAGATATATTTCCAATCAACAGAATCAATATCATATTCCTTTTGTAAAACAGTCTGATAACAAGGTTTAGTAAACTTCTTATTTACTAAATTCTCATAGAAAAAACTACATCTTTGCCCTAATACATTCTCATAACCTGAATGAAAATTAAAATAATTATTATTTTGTATATTAGTAAACTTACAATTTGAAAAATCAAATTTCCTACATAAAGGCTTGAAAACAGAGGAAAGAATCTTGAATTCACATATCCAGTTTGATTTATTATTTATACAGTCTTTGAAGTCTAAAAGCGACTTGAAATTTCCTTCATCATTTAACAAGTCGTTTACATATAGAATTCCACATGTAATCCAATTTTTAAAAAATAAGGAGTTTCCCTTATACAAAAAATTGCAGTTGTTCCATATCGGTTGTTGTACAATTTTAATTGATGAAATATTTTCTGAGTTTTTAGGCTTACATTCATTGAATGAACATAACACTTGTTGATAAAACATTGGTAATTTTCCTAATTTTTGCATATTTTCTATCTTTTTTTCTGAAAATTGTAGTGCGTAATTTACATCTATGTTTATTTGTTTACAGTAAGAATCAAAAATTTTGTACAGAATGTTTTTGTTTTTTAAGAGTCGAGGAACCCAAGAGGCTTTTAATGCCTTTATTTTACATTCAATATCAACAACTGCCAGCCCACCTTTTAAAACATTACCTATTAAAGTATTACGTTTAATTCTTTCGGTTTTATCCCAAATAAAGTTATAGATTAAGCGTTGAATTTTTTTTATAAAGTCATTTTCGGGAGAATTAAGTATTGAAGCAACGTATGTGAGTTTGGATAAAGCAAGTGTGTTAATAATGCATGATTTACCAAATAAAGTTAATTTTCTTCTTTTCCAAGACTCAAAAAGCTTTTCCACATCATGATAAACTTTCATCCAGTTCTTATTATAACATTCTACTTTATCGTGCCCAATGAAGATTCCCAAACATCTTACTGCTTTGTTTGTAGTTTTGATACCATAGAGCTCGTCATAAAGATTTTTTAGAGTACCTAATAGAATACATTCTGTTTTGTTTATGTTTATTTTAGATCCAGCGTGTTTACAAAATTCGTTAAGCACGTCTAAAGCATGTTTCATTGACATTTCATCTCTTAGGGCTATACTTAGATCATCTGCGTGTTGAATGATTTTTTATTTCATTGTTGTTTATTGTTATTCCTTTTATGTTCTGATTACTGTTTATCTTAATAGCTAGAATTTCAGCTACAAAAAGATATAGCAAGGCAGAAAGCGGACAACCCTGTCTTATTCCACGAGTCATTGTGCATGTTTTTGACAACCAGCCGTTATTTTTCATCTTAAATATTGGATTGGTATAAAGTATGTTGGCCCATTTTATGAAGTTATTGCTAATGTTAATTTTTTCTAGAACCTTAAACAAGAAATTCCACTCCACGGAATCGAATGCTTTTTCAAAGTCCAAGAAGAGTAATATGCCATCAAGATTTTCTGTTTCACAGTATTCAAAAACATCTAGAATTAATCGAGCGTTTTCTCCGATATACCGCCCTTTAATGTATGCAGTTTGTTGTTCGCTAATTAGTTTAGTTAATATTGTTTGTAATCTTTTCGCAAAAATGAAAGCAATGATTTTATAGTCTGTATTTGTTAAACTAATTGGTCGGTAATTTTTTAAGCTATCTTTTTCCCCTTTTTTGTAAATTAAAGATATCACAGAAAGTCTTTGAGAGTATGCCATTTCACCTCTTTGAAATATTTCATTAAGAGCTTTGTAGAAAAAAGGACCGATTATGTCCCAAAAACATTGATAAAACTCACAAGGTAAGCCATCTAAACCAGGCGATTTTTCTTTTTTCATGTTATTTACTGCCTCTCTACATTCTTCATATGAGGGAAAATTATCTAAATAATTTCTATCATCGTTATTTAGCGTAGGATTTTCGCTTATTTCCGACAGATATGTATTAATATTTTCAATTGGAATATTTTTACTTGTATAAAGATTTTGATAGAACATAAGCATTTCCCCCAATATTGCATTCGTTTTGTTTATTTTTAATCCCTTCTCTGATTTTATTTCTTTAATTACATTTGACGCCTGATTATGTTTTTCTAGGCCCAAAAAATATTTAGAATTTTTCTCCCCTTCTTCTATCCATTTGATTTTAGATCTTATTTGAGCCCCTTTGGCTTTTTTATCGTACAAGGATTCTAATTCCGCTTCTAATGTTTTTAGTTTTTTGTAATTGAAACTGTCAGCGTGTTCATTTTCTAATTCACCTATTTCATGTTCTATTGTTTTTATTTTCTGTTTAAATGATTTTTGCTCAGTTTTTGCAAATTTAATGGAAAATTCTCTTACATTTCTTTTAATCAATTCCCACGTAGTAAGTGGGCTTAAGGATGGATCTATGTTATGAACGATATCGCTAATTCCCTTTTTGTAGTTACCATTTTCGAGATAAGAAACATTTAGCTTCCAATATCCGGGTCCCTTTTTTGTTTTATCTATATCATAATAGAGTTTTAGAAATCTGTGATCAGTCATTCGAATCCCATTTGAATGAGTACCCGGGATTTTCCCTACCTTGAAATCTGTTGGAATATAATAGAATGAGTTATTAATAAATATGTAGTCAATTCGACTTTTAGGGTCATTTTTTGCATCACACCAGGTATTTCCTGTCTTTTCCGGATTAAGTTTTGTCCACATATCATCTAAATTAAAGTATTCTTTCAAATCTTGTAAATGGCGTAAACTTTTATCAGCACTGTTAGACATATTACAGTTGAAATCACCGCATAATATAATATTTTCATTTATACAGTTTTTTGATATAAACACTTTTAGCTTTTTAAAGAATTCACATCTTTTATTTGCATCATTCGGAGCATAAATATTTACCAATGTAAAAATTTTACTGTCGATTTCAATATTGATTAAAATTCTTCTACCATCTATAGATTTTCTAACATTCATTATATTTGTTTTAATTTTATCGTTGAATAATACGGACACACCTTTACTAAAAGCGGAGTCGCTAAAAGCGTGAAAAGAATCGCCTTTCCAGTTATAGTTGTATAAGTTTTCATTCTTTTCTATATAATGTGTTTCTTGTAATAAAACAATATCAGTATTACTTTCTTTTAACCAAGAGTAAATTTTTTTCCGCTTTTCGGGGGTATTTAACCCCCTTACGTTAACTGAAATAATTTCTAATTTTTCCATTCAACTACTTAATTAAATACATTTAATCAAAGAGTTGCAATATACAGATATATATACCGTGCATACTAATCCAGTCCATAGATCATGACCAAAGTCCTGAAACAGTCCGTGTCCTGATTGACCGAGTTGCTGGCCTTAGCAACGTGCGATTAGCCCTTGTTTTTAGCAGATGTTGACTCGTCTGAGTCGGACTCCGTGGAGGCATCGAATCCCGACATCGACTCCGATTCCGACTGGTAGCGTAATTCGCGAAGCATCTGCGCGATGTCTCTTTGTTTGGTGTTGACTTTTGACTGTTGTTTTTGGCTGGGCTTGCTCCATTGGTCGCTCTTTTTCCGTTTACGGATTTTTTTGCTTATCTTGCCTATGATCTGACCAAGAAGATTTTTCCCTGGCCATGCCTCGATCTTTGTATTTTCCGTTGCTTCCTTGTTCAGTCCTGTGCCCCAGGTATCGTTATAAGTGGATTCAGCAAAGATAGTGTCTTTCTTAACCGATCTCAACTTTTCCCTGAATCTTTGAACCTGTACACATTTGTTTTCAATGATTTCCGTCATGACGGACTCCCTTGTGTCGGCCCACTGTTCATTGGGCCGTATTTTGTCTCCCAATCGTTTTGCAGATAAAGCATCCTTGGCCTCTAGGATCGTTTTCGCCGTGTCCAGATCTCCACATCTTACCGCTTTCGTATACTGAAAAGCATGCTCTGCTGATTTGTGCGTGAAACCATACATGTTAAGCTCACACGGAAAAAAATTGGATAGGATGTTGTCCTCTCCATTGAATGCAATGACGTTGTTTTGCGATTCGTAAGAGGGGCATGTTTTATCCCCGGGTTTGTGCCCTTCCAGCTTGCAAACTTTGCAGCGTGGGTTATTTTTGCAAAATTTCATAGTGTGGTCTGTGGCCCAACATTTTGTGCATGTCAGTTGTCGCTGGAATTTTGGCTGACCAAAATGAAAAAGTTTGCAGCGCAAGCCGGCACAGTAATTGATTCTGGGTAAATGCTTTCCTTCTTTCAAGGGTTCAATGTATAGAAAGCGATTTCCATTCAACACACTCGTCATCTTGTTTGTAATGGGGTGACGTATTTTCTCATATAATATTTTGCTTGTGGGCTTTACTTCAAGCTTTTCAAGTAGCTCGAGGACAGCAGAATCGTCTACAGATAAGGGTAGACCACAGAGCCGAATCTTTAGAGATTTTTCTGAGGCATTATGAATGCCCGATGAATACGGGTTAGTATCAAAGAATGATATAGACACATTTTGGATATGAATCCCTTCGGTCAGCAGCTTTTCCCGGCTAGCCACATCCCGCAGGTAAACCCGCCATAAATTACGGTCGAGCTGTAGACAGTGTAAAGAATTACCGACAACTTTCGCGACACAGTCCATTAGATCAAAATCCGTTACCCTTCCCTCGTCAGAGCACTGGATCTCAGAGTCCTTAAGGTATAACGGTTTGATCGTACGGTTCTCTACCTGTTCACCCATGACGGAGTTTGAATGCACAATGTAGGCGAGACAGTCGGGGAATTTTGCGTGGTGAAGGGTGTTCACCGAGTGTTCACTAAGTAAGCCGGTAAATAAATGTATGAAATTCACAGATAAACTGAAGAACAAAAATTCAAAAAACATATATACACATTCCAAATACCCTCCTGTGTCATCTGGGTTGATAGTAAATCCACAGAAAAAAGGATATTCGCAAAAACTGTCAAAAAACACGAGAGCTGGGATAGTATGTCCACCCTGTTCCGTGTCACGTGACACTTATGAAAAAAGATTGACAGAGTTACTTTTGTCAAACTGCAGGTGTGGTATTGGCGCTGGCACGATAATGAAACCTAACTGTAGTGCTCGATGTACTCGTATTCCAAAACTTTTACCAATGCTACATTATTCAGCAGAGTTCGGCGGTGCTTTACAATATGACACTATTTAAAACCATTTCTTCAATATTTTCAGAATAGAACACCATTAACTGAATTTTTTAGATCAAACAATCGAGTTTGATGTCCCTCCTAGCGCATAAGGGGGGGGGGGGGGAGACTCGGTTGTTTGGGAGGTTTAGGAAAAACACTGTCTTACCGGTGGTTGTTTAAGGCTTTGGCCCTGTGAACACAGCTTCAGTATGACAATTAATTTCTCCCATATTAAGATTTCACCAAGACAGTACCGGGAATAAAACTTAAGGTTTCACCAAGAGGAGCATTAAAATATTTTTCACAAATAGTATACAATTCCGGTCAATCTGGTATAGAACCCTTTATACAGTTCGGGCAATTTAATATAAGTCTGTCGACACATGATCTCCGCAATCTTTTATCATAGAAAGGCGTTTGGTGGATTGTTTTACAACCTTGAAGTTTAGGCAAACTGATTTTCATAAGAATGAAGATCAATTGTTTTTGATAAAAGGTAAAATATATGCAATATTTTCATTTAGTCTGAGACTAAAGTATATATTGTAACATTTTCCTCTTATAAATCTTGGAATTTTCATTATTAATATTGTATATATTTATTTGGAAATTAGAATGAAGAAAAAAATAACTGGGGACATACTTGATGTGTAGTATTGGCGCTGGCACGATATTGAATCCCATCTGTATTGCTGAATGTATATAAAGTTTATCATTGATACATTTTTCAAATTGTGCATGAATCGGCCGTCATTAACAATATGACGGTATTTTAAAACATTTATGTTTCTTGAAAAACAAGAAGACCTTAAAATGGGAACTTGCTTGTCAAAACATCACCGTCAAGTTTATGCTGCTCCTATTGTAGACGAAGGGATAAAGAGGAGGGGAACTAGACAGTTCATAAATCGGTTTCTTTGACCGGTTTAGGTAGAACACTATCTTACCGGCGGTTGTTAATGCTTTGGCCAAGTAAATACCACCGCCTCAGTGCAAGTCTCATTCCGGCTTAAGAAATCGATATTACACAAGAAACAAAAATAATGTTTTCACCATGACAAAAGATAATGTATTTTTCTGAGTTTCATTGATAAGGTCAAGCTGACATGTGAACCGGTTTTTTTTTTCAGTTTTGACAATATGTTACTGTGATTTGATGATATTCTGCTACTTTTAATTAAAATACACGCAATCTTTAAAGCTAGAAAGCCGCAAGTTGTATTGTGTTTTATTTCCATTAAAGGTTAGTTAAATGAGATGAAACAAAGACTTAATCATAACAGTAATGACCAGCTTTAATTGATATACAAGGTAAATTATAACTTACAAGCGATATTCTTAGTCGGTAAGTTTTTTCATATCACTTTTGATTTATCGACAATAGACCTTATGTCTTTTTTTCTTAAAATTATTAATAGGAGATTCTTTCGGGGGCATTTGGTACTTCTGACATTACGTTCAACTTTATCAGGGTTTTTAATTCAGATGATACGAATAAATGTTGCAAAGATATAACATAATTTCATCACCGATCTCAACGGGGTGTTGAGGACAAATGATATCTCTACTGTTATCGTCACACACAATACGTCATGCAGCAAGTTTTCATCGCATGACGTCATTTTTTTATGTAAATCGGAATGAGTCGTTCCGACTACACTAATGATGAATTATAATATACGTCCAAATGAAAAAAAAAAGGTTTTACTCATTCACAGCAACGTGAGACAGGTACTTATTTTCATGATAAAATGTATTCGTAGAGTAATGAAAACATGATTTTACATTACATGTACGTCTCGTGTCACTGTAGGTGCTGGCACGATAAAGACCCCGAATTGTTTCATGGCTTCGTCAAAAGTTTTATTTATTTTTGTCCGAAATGTTATGATGATGAAATTTCCTGCAAGGAGTTCTTCTATTTCAATTGTTTTAGGGTTAATATGTAATTTATTTACCATCCTGATTTCCAAGGGAGCCGTTGCGCAAATTCTCTTCACCCTTTCAACGCCAAAGCGAAAAAAATATCGTTACCTGCCGCTGTGCCAAAGCGACGTAATTGTCGGTTTTTACACTTATCCAAAATTTATCTGAAAAAAGCATATAAACGTGTGGGAAAGTTCCAAATAAATAAATGGCAAATAATAGGTTGGTGTTCTATTGTCAATTTTATGTATGATATAGCTAAAATTGACGTCATTTTACCCTGAATTGACATCAAAATATGACCTCATTTTATTGCGCTAACAATTTTTGATGGCGAACAATTCTGACAATGGATCCGACGTTGACGCATCCGACGAAGACGTTTCCGACGTACATAGTGAAGAAGCTGCCTTTTTCAGAGATCCATGGTTTAGCGTAGTTGACCCTCTGACATTCCAGCTGCCGGAGCCAATATGCTGGGCCCGTCAACTTTGGCCCTTGTATGGCAATTCTGGACTATTTTCTTAAATTCTTGCATGCCAATGATGATAAAGATATTATAGTAAGAGAGACTAATCGTTATGCGGACCAGAAAATCGCCCGGAAAAGCAGACCTCCAAGAATATTGGGCCCACATTCTCGTTTTCGCAATTGGGTTGCGGTGACTACTTAGGAAATGTTGTATTTATATTGGGATAGTGTTGAGCATGGGAATTGTGAAAAAGCCGACATTTGAGTCGTACTGGGAATCTATAGTCTGTCCCAAGTTATTTTTGCTGCATATTTGAACGATTTTTAATAAAAATACACATACCTGTGACTGAAGTGCAATTAAAATCGATGGAAGGGAAAATTCCCAAGATAACTTCATTCACACATTATCATTTTTCCCTCGTAAAAATTCACAGGAACGAAAACAGATTTCCTACGGAGATTTATAATGGGGAATGTTGACATCTTTTCTCCATTCGGAAATACTCGGGACCCCTCGCGCAATTTTTCAACGTTATCATCCGGGCGTCTTCATCTCCTTGGCAATGGAAAAACCTCGTAGACCTTTTATTTTTAGCCGTGTACTGATACCCGACAAGCTAGAGGGGGCGTTTCAAAGGGGAAATCTTGGGATTTTTTCATACTATTGAATGAACATCGTCTGAACCAAGAGGTATTTATAAATATTGAATAATTTAAGAAAATATGCGGCAAAAATATCTTGGGACAGACTATAACCCAGTGCGTGTCTTTTGAAACGCCAAACTTTGGCAAAATTATGTCAAGGAATCGTTTCCAAGCCATCCTGCAATTTCTGCATTGCAGTGACAATTTAGATGTTCCAGAGCCCGGGGAAGAGGGGATATGATCCCCTACACAAGATATCGCCTGTCATCAATATACTAAATGAGACATTTAGTAAAAATTACAGGTAAATTGTACACTTATAAAGAAACTCAGCTCACACAATCAGTAAATTGATAACGTTATTAGAATATTAAATGTAATGCTAAATTCAGCGTGAAATCAATAATAACCATCGAAGTTTTCGGTGAGGGTATTTTTATGCGTATACATTACAACCACAATACTGTAAATACATTTGCAACAACATCTAACTGTTTACGTTTACAAATTATTTAAAACACTTCAGATGTCGCAATAATTGCAGGCACGTAGCATCGGAGGAGAGGGGGTATACTGTTTTACCCTTGTGTGTCTGTCTGTCCGTCCATAACAAAAAATTCTGTCGCATTTATCTCAGATGCTTGAAATTGTTACACAGTGTTTGATAAGGCATGCCGTATCGTGGGATATATTTTTGTACCAATCGGACGTCAACTTCCTGTTAAATGACGACTTTGCTTATTTTTTAATCAAAATTTTTAAACAAATTTTCGTCAAAGATTTCTCAGCTACTATGTATCGCAGATGCTAGAAATTTTTACACAATATTTGTATAGGCATGCCATATCGTGGGATATATTTTTGTACCAATCAGACGTCAACTTTCTATTAAATGACGACTTTGTTTATTTTTAGCAGAAATTTTAAAACAAGTTTTTGTCAAAGAATTCTCAGCAACAGTTTATTGCAGATGCTTGAAATTTTAACACACTATTTGTTTTGCCATGCCATATTGTGGGATATATTTTTGTATCAATCGGACGTCAACTTCCTGTTAAATAATGACTGTTTATTTTTAGCCAAAATTTTCAAACAAATTTCCGTCAAAGATATCTCAGCAACTATTTAACGCAGATGCTTGAAATTTCAACACACTCTTTGTTTTGGCATGCCATATTGTGGGATATATTTTTGTATTTCTGAAAAGGTATTTCAAAATACGAGACAATCTCAAAGGTTTCCTCTGTAAAAAAAGATATTGATCAGTATTTTAGTAACACTTATTGAGAGATAATTTGTGAGATGGCTCCCTTGGAAATCAGGTTGGTAAATAAATTATTTATTAACCCTAAAACAATTGAAATAGCTGGCAAATCACCTTTTAACCAAAGAAATTTGTTAAATAAGATTTAAATTTTACATTTTCCTTCCCCATTTTGTTTTATATCTGCCCTAAAAATTGCTTTTTTCTTTCAAATATATGATCAAAAATTATTGTAAAAAATCACCAAATGGTGCCAGGTGAAGTTGATATTAATTCATTCCAAAAATTGCCACATTGTGGCACATTGGATTATAAAAAGTAAGTTTAAACGAAAACATTTTGAATGCTTTGATATTTCTTTGAATGCTTTATCATTTTAAAAGCTCCCCGTGGTGTGGGTCGTGCGTAAGCAACTTAAACTACACCAAATTTTCAAAAATCTCCTCCCACACATATGTAAAAAAAACACTAAATGCATGGTAACCTTATGATGTCCATGCAACCCAATTCTATAATTGGATGGTTCCTAGGTCAGGGATTTTGTTCCCAAGATTGGTGCCAAAATGGTCATATAGTAGAAATATATCAAATCTTTATAGAAAATATTCTTTTTACTTCCATGCACTTTTGATAAAAACTAAATGCATGGTTACAATGTCTATGTAATCCTTTTAATAATTTGTAAAATCCATGACCCAAATGACAACCCAAGGGCGGGGCCAATGTATCGACAGAGTAAAATTTATTAAATCCTAGAAAATCTTTTTTCCAAAACATGTTTGTGAAAAACCTCATGCATGGTTATGATACCCACGAACTCCTCTACCTAAAATGTGAAATTCATATATAGCCCCTTGATTAGGGGTTCAGGCTCCGCCGCAATAAAATTCTGAAAAAATATTTTTAACCCAATTCTTGAAAATTGCCTAGCTAAGAATACTAGTATTCCTAAATCACTGCCATAAATCTACTGGAGAATATTCTCAGCTAAGTAATTCTCAAAACTTGAGTTAAAAATTTTCTTAGTATTCAGAAGCTTAAGTAAAAGTGAGAAAAAAGATGAGAAATAAGAGGAGAGAGGGGTTTCATGTACTGGAGATGGGGAAAAATGAAATAAAGTCACTGCCTCTTACGTTAACTTGTTTTCATTTAACATGAATTGAAGGTGAAACAAAATATTCTGTAACCATTGTTACATTTCATTCAGAAAAAGCCTCTGGTGGCTGATGCCATCATTTTGGACCTGTCCCGGTTCTGCAATATCGGAACGCATTCTGCTACATTATGTCTGTACTGTCCCGCTGAATGAAAATGTCCCCCTTTTCATTTCCTTAATCGTGTAAGATGACACAATTAAGCTGTATTGTACTGCACACATTGGTCAGGGGAAACCCTGAACCACACCTGGAGAGCCTGAAATCGTCTCTTCATGATTCCAAAAGTCTTCTAGATGGATCACTCTGGTTTGACAAAAACTGACATTGAAGTTTTCCTCAGACTGCGTCGAAGGTTTCAAGTATGGTGTCATTAGATGTCGTGTAAGAAGGTATCCTGAGTCTCCCAAGAATAGCCCATCATGCAAGCCTTGATTAATGAAAATTATTAATTACCATTTTCAAACTCTTGGTAAAGATGGTAATTTCTCCAAATTCTTGAGTCATGACATGAGCCAGGCCATCTTGCACACAGGGAAGTTTCCCTGTACTTTTTTACCTGATAAGTACATGTTTTCGATTTTTTATTGTCCACCGCCGCAATTGCGTACAGATACTCTTTATGAATTTCAAAGTAAATCTTAAACAAAGTTTATATTTATTTTCAAATAATAGAAGAATAAACAAGATTTGACCCCCTCCCCCGATCTGACAAACACTTTCACTCGAATATTACATTTTTCTATATGTCATTAAAATCTCCCTCTTTAAAAATACGAGAAAATCTTAAAGGTAAAAAAAATTATTGATCAGTATTTTAGGAACAATTATTGAGAGATAATTTGTGAAGCGGCTCCCTTGGAAATCAGGATGGTAAATAAATTATATATTAACCCCAAAACAATTAAAATAGCCGGCTAATGATCTCTTAAACAAAGAAATTTGTTGAATAAGAATTAAATTTTCACATTTTCACCATTTTGTTTTATACAACGTATCTGCCCTAAAAATTGGTTTTTTTTTTCAAATATATGATCAAAAATATAAATTGTAAAAAGTCACCAAATGGTGCCGGGTAAAGTTGATATTTATTAATTCCGAAAGTTTGCACATTGTGAAACATATTGGATTATATAAAATAAGTATAAACTAAAAACATTTTGAATGCTTTGATGTTTCTTTGAATGCTTTATCATTTTAAAAGCTTCCCGTGGTGTGCATCGTGCTTTACAAATTAAGCTACACCAAATTTTCAAAAATATTCTTATCTCCTCCCACACATATGTGAAAAACACTAAATGCATGGTTATGATGTCCATGCAATCCAATTCTATTTTGGATGGTTTCTAGGTCAGGGATTTTGTTCCCAAGATTGGTGACAAAATGGCCATATAGTAGAAATATATGAAATATTTATAGAAACTATTCTTTTCACTTCCATACACTTTTGATAAAAACTAAATTCATGGTTACAATGTCTATGTAATCCTTTTAATAATTTGTAAAATCCATGACCCAAAGGACAAGCCCAAGGGCAGGGCCAATGTATCGACAGAGTAAAATTTATTAAATCCTAGAAAATCTTTTTTCCAAAACATGTTTGTGAAAAACCTCATGCATGGTTATGATACCCACGAACTCCTCTACCTAAAATGTGAAATTCATATACTGTGGTTTCATCAATATTCGTTGAATACTTATTTTCGTGGATTTCGTTATTAAGTTGATCCACGAAATTAAGTGTTCATTGAAGTGCAATTTCTATTAACATTTTGTATTAATAGGGTCACTGGCCACGAATTTACGTATCCTTGAAACTGTGATTTTCACTTTATCCAAGAAAATTGAAACCCTTGAATATTAATGAAACCACAGTATAGCCCCTGGATTAGGGGTTCAGGCTCCGCCGCAATAAAATTTTCAAAAACAATTATCAACCCAATTTTTGAAAATTGCCTAACTAAGAATACTAGTACTCCTAAATCACTGCCATAAATCTACTGGAGAATATTCTCAGCTAAGTAATTCTCAAAACTTGAATTAAAAATTTTCTTAGTATTCAGAAGCTTAAGTAAAAGTGAGAAAAAAGATGAGAAATAAGAGGAGAGAGGGGTTTCATGTACTGGAGATGGGGAAAAATGAAATAAAGTCACTGCCTCTTACATTAACTTGTTTTCATTTAACATGAATTGAAGGTGAAACAAAATATTCTGTAACCATTGTTACATTTCATTCAGAAAAAGCCTCTGGTGGCTGATGCCATCATTTTGGACCTGTCCCGGTTCTGCAATATCGGAACGCATTCTGCTACATTATGTCTGTACTGTCCCGCTGAATGAAAGTGTCCCCTTTTTCAATTCCTAAATCGTGTAAGATGACACAAGCTGTATTGTACTGCACACATTGGTCAGGGGAAACCCTGAACCACACCTGGAGAGCCTGAAATCATCTCTTCATGATTCCAAAAGTCTGCTCGATGATCACTCTGGGTTGACAAAAACTGACATTGAAGTTTTCCTCAGACCGCGTCGAAGGTTTCAAGTATGGTGTCATTAGATGTCGTGTAAGAGGGTATCCAGAGTCTCCCAAGAATAGCCCATCACGCAAGCCTTGATTAATGAAAATTATAAATTACCATTTTTTCAAACTCTCGGTAAAGATGGCAATTTCTCCAAATTCTGGAGTCATGACATGAGCCAGGCCATCTTGCACACAGGGAAGTGTACCCTGTACTTTTCCACCTGATAAGTACATGTTTTCGATTTTTTATTTTTCCCTTGTATTACTTAAACATTTAGGCTATGGAATCCTTTTCTGTTTACACAGTCAGACTCATTAATTGATGTAGCCAAAATCATTATCCGAGTTCCATCATTACATTAAATCACTTTAAGACACCCCATTCATGAAAAGAACTTGATAAAATATAACTGTATATATATTTATCATATTAATTAACTCAGTTATCATTATCTTTTAATCTTACTATAGATTGATAAATGGGGGAATTTTAATGTTGATATGAACTAGTTTATATAAATATAAAATATTAACAAAATAGCAGAAATGAAAATAAGTGATAACAAATTACAATAATCTAATTTTAAAGTACATATATATCAGTTTTGTTCAACAAAATGTTCTTAGTACGTGCATTGTGTTTAAGAGGGAATTAATCTTTAATGAATAAATATACGAACTTTTTAAAACTTTCTCACACTGATGGTGGCAGCAACAGCTCATAAATACTAGTATACGAACTTTTTAAAACTTTCTCACACTGATGGTGGCAGCAACAGCTCTGACGGATTCTCCAACTGATGACTCGGAAATATCAAGACTGTCCCCAATCAGGCGAAGGTGGGCCCTAGTCGCAACAAAACGGTTAAACAGTAAGACTTGCAAAAGTGGAGGCACCAAACTGTTCCTCTTGGTACTATAGGTGGTCGTAAACCACATTTAAAGTAGATCCAGTGTTTTGTGACGTCTCACTTTTTTGTAAAACTTTGAATTCTTTAAAAATTGTGCAAGATAGTTTTATTTATTTTATGTGAATATAATCACATGGATTTAATTAGAATTATTGGTAGGTTAAAGATATTTTCGCACTTAATTTTATCCTAAATTTCCAAATCTTTATACATCTTATCTATGCAAAGGGGAAATAACTTTTTCTGACTTTTATCTCAGTTGTATGTTTAAATGCTATAGTTTTTCTTATTCCAAAGATTAATTTTAAAATATTTTTGTAATTTTAGTTTTCTGATAAAGTTGACATTAAAATTAAACAAGAATAAATTTCTGCCTACAAGATTTTACTTTAAACAGAAAAAAAATACATTTTTCTAATGCTAAAATATGCTTTAGTTTATGTTTATCTGGCATCTCAAAAAGTGTGATGACATGTATATTTTTTCTAACAATTGATGACATTTAAGTCTATCAAGTCGAAATCAGTTTGGTTTTTCAACTTTCCTCAGAGAATTTTACAAGTATGGAGCTACCTTAAAAGAAAATAATGGTGTCGGACGAAATCTTTAACGCTGATAGACTTCGAACTCATCAAGCGATTCCAAGGGATTACTCCTATCACTGAAAACCCTCGGACGAACTAATTACGTCGTCTGCGATATTGCTGTAGTCTTCTGTGAGCGGCAGCCATTCTGTTTGCTTGTGAACATTTTTGAAGGTTCAAATATTTGAGAATAAAACAGAATTGAGAATTTTTATTTTGCTCAATTTTGAGAATTTGGGAGTTGGAAATATTCTCCGACGTAAAATGTATTGATTTAAGATAGATAATCTTTTCTACTTCCATATATGTTTGAAAAAAAATTAGTGCATGGTTATGATGCTCACGAAGTCCTCTACTTATATTGTGTTTCAGGTGCCTGGGTTAGGGCCTCTGGCTTTACGACGGGGCCAATAAGATCACACAGTGAAAACGTATTGAAGTTCCTACCTTTCCTCTCCATAAAGGGCCAAAATGGAAGCCTAAATGTAACTCTTTCTTGCCAATCTACTCTCTATGCGCTCTCTCTTCTTCCTCGGCGCCGAATCATAGGACAGAAATATCCGCATTTAAAAGTCGTTAAGCAACTACTGATGCACATCTGTCAGAAGTTCTGGGAGAATGGCATCCAACGAGGATTTGGAATGCCGGCTAAGGACGAAAAAGAAAATGGCGACGAAGTAGAGCACAATGTGGTGGAATGGGAAGAGGGCATCTGACAGGTATCACGGAGAACCACAGAATGCCAACGCCGGGGGAAATGGGGAGCAACCATTCAGGAACGGGACGCGGGCAGGCCGTTTCTACAGGGTGACTCCCGGGGCTGGGGCGACAATAGACTACAGCAATACCACCTCCTTCGACAGAAGTGATTGTCTCTAACTTGGAGAACAGAGAAATGTCATATAGATACCACTACCCGTGTTTGAAAAAATCGTCCGCAGGAATGCAGAAATGGCACGATCTACTGGTGTATAGATAAACATCAAATAACTGATTCTTCAGGTAAATGTGGTTTGTGACAGTCAACTTCTCATCCTTACACCAACACGCTAACGCTTTCTTGCCATTGGCATAAATGACATGTGTAAGGTAATAAATCATTAATTAAACATTTAACCTAAACATTATTAGTAAACTATACTCTGGGAATATAACCATTGGTATCTTCGCTAGCCAATGATTTACAATCCACGCCTCTTCTTTACAAACCTTAGAAGATTTAGCCGACAAAATCAAATCTTGTGCAATGGATTCTGATTGGCTGCGAAGAGAGCGATCGCAGGGAATCTACTTATTGACCTACGTGGATGCCAAAATTGTAACACTCAAAACAGTTTTTTTTAGAACAAAACGATACAAAGATTTATAAATTGGACCATAAATAACATGACACCATAACCATGTCGTTTCTAAAAACGATCGGAGTCAAGCATCATACAAAAAAAAACTGGAGCAAATACTGACACAGATTGAACTGGTACTATTTGTAGTATGTCGACAAATTAAACGTCCAAAATAAAACGAAAAGGCTCTCGATAAATCACCTATGAATATATAGATATTTCTGCTACAATTTATCAGCAAATTTATTTAAAAAGGTGGGAAAAATGGCATCGATTTAAATACTTCCAATGTTTTGTTCACAGACTGCATAATCCAGAAAAAAAGTTAAATCTATGCAGTTCTAAAAACTCCCGAACAAGGCATTTTTCGGCAAAAATCGGCAACATCTATCCGGTCAAGAGTGAGAATTAAAGTGGTAAGAATAAAAAAGAAGTACTAAGCAAAGGAAACTTTGTGACCAGGGCACTAATGACTAAAGAAACATTGTTGCATGAAGTGGATACCACATTAATTGTGCAGAGAGATCCTTAGCCTGCCATACACACCTGGAGTCATTCAGTACTCGGTTCCTTCCATATGGAAGTTACCTAATTCTGGTAACAGAAGACCACCGCAAGCTGGAATCGATGCAAAACAAGTCCTTGTATACTGAGATTTAAAAAAAATGTAGACTTAATACAACCAATCAGTATGAAAGCTTGCATCACAGAGTTTTTTTTACATATGCGCCAAAATCTTTGCAGTACAAAAGAAATTTCAATGGGCTATGCCACTACATTTGGAACGGGAAAGTCATCAGAATTGTAAGCAAGATCCCGTTGGTCTAAAGTTTTTAAAATGTGCACCTTTTTTCGTTTCGTGAATCGAAGGGACATCTTGCACACTTCTCTCTCAACCCACACGCCCCGTTCTCTCATTACACCACTCTCACCACAAGTTCCCCACTTTCACCGCAACTCTCCACTCTCTCACCACACCACACACTCCCCCATACTCCTACTTTTCACCACACAACGCACTCTCCACTCCCCACTCTCTCGCCACACACTCTCCACTCTCTCACCACACAATCCTCACCCTCTCACCACACCAATCTCTCAGCACACACTCCCGTCTGTCACTACAAACTCCTACATTCTCTTTCTTACCACACCACACTCTCTCTATTCTCTCGACGCACCTCCAACTTTCACATCAAAACACTCTCTCACCACTCACTCCCACTATCATTTCACACCACACACTCCCCACTCTCTCAACACACCACACACTCCAAACTCTCTCACCACACCACACATTACCAATTCTCTCACCGCATACTCTCCACTCTCTAACTTCACACTCCCCACTTTCTCACCACACATTCTCCACTTTCTCGCCGCACATTCCCCACTATCGTACCACTCTCTCATCCCACTCCCTACTCTCTCACCCTACCACACCATCCCGACTGTTTCACCACACACCCCAATTTCTCACCTCACTTCCTACTTTCGTACCAGTCTCATTTCGCATCTCACTCCTCACTCTCTCACCACACTCCCCACTATTTTACTTCACTTCATACTCTCGTACAAGTCTCAAATCTCATTCCCCACTCTCGAATCTCACTTTGCTACCGCACATTCCCACTTTCATTACGCTCTCCACTCTTTCACCACACTCCCCCATTTCTCGCTATACTCCTCAATCTCATCTCATCTCATCCCCAATTTCTCACTCTCAACTTTCTTATCTCACTCCTTACACTCTCTCACCACCACCCCTGTCCCCAGGGAGGACATTGAGATGAGAGATGGGGGTGTGGTCTGTGAGCACTGTATACAGGGAAAATATTCGCCCACGTTTTATTTTCCCTTTCGCCTGCGTTGTCAGCGGGCAAATTTAGGACTGGGCGAATTCCAATGTTTCAACTTTTCTCTTTAGTACACAAGTGTGACTTTAAGACGAGGCGAAACTGTTTGCAGGCGTAGAGGGCCGAAAATAACCCTGTATACAGAATGGTGAGCGACTCCCTTTCTTTCTCAAAAATAACAACAAACTACAGAGCTTTATTTTAAAAAACTTCTAAATATGTATATCCAAAGTAAACTTCTATCAATAGTGTTTTTGGTCAACCATTTTCTCTAAGCTTTATTGCCAAAATTTTAATAAAACCTTTCTTATAAGTTGCACGTTGTTCTCTTTAAAGGGGCATTGTCACGATTTTGGTCAAATGTTATTTTTCTGTTTTTATTATTTACAATGCTTTATGAATGCATTTCTAATGATCAAATGAAATTTGGGTGCATGTCGATGAGTTTTAAGAAATATACAGGGCTCACAATTCTTCGTCATGTAAACAAGGCTCGAGCCCTGTTTTTGTTTACATAGGTTCAATATACAAGTAAAAAAATCTTTTTTCAAGCTGATTTGTCTATATTCTAATTCATTTTAAGCATAAATAAACAGTCCCTAACGATTAACACATTCATTTTAGGTCTAAAACTGGAATTTTAATTTCAACATTCAAAATGTAAACAAAAGCTTTGTTTACATGGCTAGGAATTGTAAGCTATGTACATGCAACTTGCTTATAACTCAACAAATGACGCTCAAATTTTGGTAGCCTATTAAAAATGCCTTACTGAAGCAGTGTAAACATTAAAATCGAAAAAAACAATTGACCAAAATCGTGACCATGCCCCTTTAAAGGGACTTGGACACAATTTGACTGAAAATTTTCAAATTTTATTTTTCCGTTTTCAATGTTTTATATAAGGAATAAGGAATCATTCTTTGAGTATTATGAGGTGATAATTTCGGTCGGGGTGTGATCAAATCCAATAAAGCCCGAATGGCTTTATGATAGATTTGATCACACCCCGACCGAAATTATAATCTCATAATATTCAAAGAATGATTCCTTATTACTTATATTTATATAATTTTACGCAATCGTAAGATTATATATTTAAATACTAATAAGCAAACCCCGCTGGCGCCTCGATTTGGCGTCATTTGTATTATGGGTTATATAGTACAAAATCGATACGTAGTGTTATCACAGGCAAAGACCCTGGAAAATGTAAATATACTGATATAAATATAGAAGTTTATAATGCAAGCCAAAATTTGAAAATCAAATATCAAGTTATAAGCAAGATACAGAGTTCATAATTCTTTGTTTTGTAAACGAAGCGCGAATATTGTCATTTTTTTACATATGTGTTGTGTTGGTGTAAATTTCAATCAAATGTATCTTTGTTGTGTTGATAATAGTATTTATGAAGATACTGAATTAGTTTAAATTGTTTTACATGTCATTTTGTCTAAAAATGGTAATATTCTCTACATTACATTTTTTTGGTAAACAACTTTAAAACTCGAGCTTTGTTTACATAACATTTCTTTCCTCTGTATCTCGCTTGTAACTTGATTTTAACATTCAATATTTTGGCCAATCATTTAAAATGCACCAGTTAACCATTTTATACATAAAAAAAATAAAATTTTGGATCTCAAATCGTGTCCAAGTCCCTTTAACGGCGGGCCTTTTTTCCAGAATTCTTATGCATGTAGTTAAAATGTCTTTTAATCCTTCGAGGAATTCCGATACGAGCAGTTTCGTTTCGATTTCATGATCAAACTTCTTAATGAATCATTTGTAGTGGTTACTCTTGGTACTCCATCATCGGTTCTGATGTCCGGTTCTCATTGGTAGCTACAATTACTAAGTATATAAACATAAATAATAATAAATCTACAATTCCTTTGCCAAATTCTAATTCGTGCCAAAAATTTAAGTATTTGATAACTATAAGCAGGTGTGTTTTGCTGCCATTTAAATATAATTAATGGAAACAAGAAGTCCATGTGCCTAAAATTTGCGTATGTAAATGTATGTCCAAAGTATGTCCAGATCTATGGTTCTACATGCATATACAAGCCTAAGTTGTGTACTCGTAATTTTATTTTTTCAGATTATTTGTTATGAAAACGATATAAATTAAAACCTTCAACAATGTCACCCTAAACAAATACTGAAATGAAAAATTAATTTATCATGCATTTGCATCCCCCATGAACTATGAAAAAAAAGTCGTCGAGTCACGAAAACCGGTTCACATAAATATGAGGCTTAAATGGTCGTCGCCATTTTAAACTAGGTACATGTATATCAATGTCACAAGAGACCTGTATAATATTTTTGAAACAATTAAAAGGATGATTTAATCCCGTTACATACGAGGATCAATTAAAAAATACGAAGACAATGTGGCTGTCTATCATACATGTTTCTTTAAATTCATAACAAACAATTGATTTGTGCACAAACACTTATTGAGTATTCAATTGATATATGAAGTTCATTTCATTGATGAAAATGTATTTGTTAACCGATTTTAAAAACAATATGTTCTGTAACCACGGAGCACTATTAATAACGTTCAAAACATGCGTCAAGATGACGCATGCATAATTAATAGAAATAATTATAATCTTTTTATCACGCTTGATCTCTTGAGACTTTCACCTTATAGTTTAAAATGGCACTTCACCATTTGACATCTTATTTGCTCACATATGTTCGTGAATCATAAGTTAGTTCATCGTAGTTTTCATTGTTTATCGTTTGTTTTTGTTTGTTTGTTTTTTGTTGTTTTTTTTACAGAAAGGAAACCCCTGAACCTAAAAAACGTTACTTATTCTTTTTACAGATATTCTATTTTTGAGGGGCTGTTTGATGTCCAAAATACAGTTTCCACCACGCCCACAAAAGTAATACAGTTAAACACAAATGTGCAAATAACTTTTGACGTATTGTTTGCACCTTTTACCATTTTCACAGTTTTTCTCGGCTTTTTTATGGATTCATAAATAATTTCATCACAACAAACATCAACATTAGATTGAAACGTATACCAATACAACAAATATGTAAATCGACTCAAGCTTTGTTTACAAATTATGGAATTCTAGAGCTCAAATCGTGTTTAAGTCCCTTTAAGGTTAGACGACACGTTCCTCAATTTTATACAACTTTTCCCAGGAATTTGGTGTTGATTTACTACTACTACTTTGACAAGCTTTCTTGCAAAAAAAACAGACATTTCTGCAGAATACTATCGTATGCAATCTCCTATATAATCTTTTAGAAAATACACTTGAATTGTTGATATAAAAGAAAAATGTACAGCACAGGAAAATTCGCTATATTATATACTGGAGCTTCGCCGGGGCTTGAACTCACGACATATGAAACCTGCGCTCCTTGCAATACATGCAAAGTGTTCATAAAAGGGTCCAAACTAATTCCAAAGAAAATTTGGGTTTTTTTCTTCAGTTTTTCTCATTATACTCATGCAAGAAAGGAACATGTCAAGCGAAAATTAATACAGGATTATTTTTGCGTCATCTTGATTTCAGTTGCCTATCACTGACATGCATGAGTTTTGTGTTTGGTAAGAAATTCGGCACAAATTAAATGGGAGATGAACTTTCCTAGCGATCTTAAAAATAGTTAGATAAAGACAATTTAGTAAATTATAATTTTTGTTTATCAAATGACCTTTCAGCATTTGCACTTATTTTACGGTTAAATTTAGGTTTTTAAGGTGTTGATAAGCCTTTCTGCCTTCAACTACTGTAGCAAAATGTAAAATACGATACATAAGATTCGTTAGATATGATAATTAATACTATTTCAGGTTGTTTGTTCTGAAGCAGTAACGATTCTAGATAAGATTTGAAAATTATTGGGCCAGATACAGGATCTACGGGTTTGCATCCTATACAATGAAGGATTGCTCAATTTCAGGGTATTTTATGGTAATTAGAGGGATCTGACATTTGATGTTAAAACAATATTCTACAGTTATGCCTTAATCTTTAATCATTTCAGTTTTGTTTGTACTTTGACACTGATGTATTATTTATAAACTTAATTACCATGCATTTATTTCACCACAGAACGTAAATCCGATTTTCATTTATAAGAACTTCTTGGGTAAAATAGCATATATCAAATAACGAAATCGAACGCACACGTGGTTTATTAATTTTTCGCGAAGTATAAAAAACAACATGTTTTCTTTAGTGTCGTCAATTTTAATAATTTTACAGTAACATCATTTGAATTTTTTTTAAATATAATTTTAATTCAAATTATGTTTCAGTAAGCAAGCAAGTTACAGAAGGTCGTATTTGTGTATTTTAAATATTTTTTCTTAAAAAATTCATATTTTAATTAAAAATGTTTAAAATCGTTTTCTTTATTTTCTAATTAATTTCACAGCAAACGTACAATAAAATGATCGACGTTTGCCAGAAAAAAATTATCATTTCATGAATGAAAGGATAATATTTTTTTATCAATATGCCCTTATGTCCTATAGATAAATATTTATACTTTAAAATCAAAATTTGTTCATTTTTGTTAAGGATACTGTGGAAAATATATTTGATTGAAATCATATCACACAAGCACATGTATTGTAGACAATAAAAATATAATTATAACGTCATGTGTCTGTGATGTTATCATTATTCCTGAGAATAAACCCATTTAATTAAAAAAAAAATTAGAATTCTACATCTTCGCTAGCCAAGGGTTTCTGATCCGCACCGCTCCTGAAGTAAGTGAAGAGCAGTGCGGATTAGAAACCCTTGGCTAGGCTAGTTGAAGATGAAGATGAGAATTCTACAAATGATATCACATACGCAAATCTAGATTTTTTTTGCCTTAGGGGGGTCCAAGGGATAATTTTCGTTTCCCGGATGGGGGCAGGCCTACCTTCGTTTATATTACTACGTAATTCATTATATATAAATTTTTCATAGGGGGGAAGGTGTCTCTATTAAAATTCGTGAATTCATTGGCATGTCCACTATACTATCAATAAGAATGTGTTGTGATCGGTATGAAAATTCGCCTGCAAATTAATATCATATCATTAGTTTTGGACAACACTTTGTCGTACAAATAGATATACATGTACTAAGTGATTATTGTAAAAAAACAAAAAATAATTAAACGTAATTTATGTGCGGGTCCAGATTTTTCCGGAGGTGGGGGTGGGGTCCAAGGGATATTTTTGTTTTCCAATGTTCCCGACTCAATCACCTGACCTTCTCCCACCGTGGATGTAATGAATAACTATTGATGAAATTATTTAAGACAATACAAATCTGTCATGCTTGTTGATGCTAACACCTTGTACTTGCATATGAGGATCGATACATCTATTATTTAGCAGAAATATAATTTACATATTGTAAAACTATTTTAAATGTATGTGTTTTCTATGTTTTTCCCCTAACTTTAGACGTTTTAAACTAACATTCTAGAACATAGGCATCAGTTTAGAATAGAAGCGCTAGCTAGTATATTTACTATACGTGTTTTCTATGCATTCAATTTCAACAGATATATTTATTCATGTACATAATATTTTTAATCACTAAGGGGCAAAACTACAAGCAAACAAACAAAAATCCAAACCTAACTACAAATCACCAAATGCAAGGGGGCAGTTCTTTCTATATTTAAGAGGATCGTTGGATAAGGCATGTGAAATGCCCATACAACACTGTCGGGCAAGCTACTGAAAAATTAAAGTATCAATAAATCTGATTTTTTTAAAATCATTTAAAACAATATATATGTAACATATCATTGATTTTTAACCTTTAGATGTGTTCAATACTTGGAATGTGTTGACTAAAACAGGCCTATACGTATCAAAACCTGTAAATAGTGTCATTTTTTGAACTTACAAGCATTTTTTTCATAGAGTGGGTCTGTGCTCCATATTTTTCGCATATTCTAAATAAGGTCTATTGGAAAACAACCCGATTTCAGTCAACAAAAACGTGGAGAGATGACCTACTATGCATAAACAATATCATTTTGTATCCCAACTATTGAACGTTTTGAAAAAATAATACAAGTCCGTAAATTCGTGGCTTCAGTAACGGATAGTATTTAAACAACCTTTTTTATTATGTCTGAAATGGCTCAGTGGTTAGAGCACATGACATAAACTAACCTTACGTATATCTAGGGTTTTTATGTAAATGGAATCGATACCAGCAAAATTTTAGGTAATATTTTTTTCTTATCGTTTGTTAAATATATTAAAAACTGAATATAGTAAGAAATTGTCCTTTTGCAAACTTGTATTATAGTATATTTAAATAGATTTGATTGGGAAAAAAATATATTCAAAATATTAATAGCATTTCACGACAAAACCGAATGGGCATTTGCGCTATCTTATCCCCCATCTTCTTTATCAAGATAAAAATGAAGGAACAGCCATCCCCCCCTTCCACTTCCCTTTTCTAATCTGATGCTACTGTACCAGTTGTATATGTGTCTGATTATAACCAAAGCAATGTCCATGTAACTTACTACTGAAGGCTCAAGTTGCATTGATACTGTCTTCCCTCGACGGAGCATGCATTGAATTGCTCAGATTCCCCAGTGTCATTCCGTCATTTTCAGTTTCAGTGGCGAGGAAGAGGGGGTTCTTTTACATGAAATATAAAATTGCGGCAATGTCAATAAAGTTTTTATAATTTATAAGTCGTTATAGCCATGATATTTCCATATGCGGGGTAGGGTGTCGGGGGATTCAGATACCCCTCCCCGGGAAATTCAAACTTATTACATAATAAAGTTACCGAAAATAGACATTTGATCTGTAAACCAAAATACTGTAATTCTTGGACCCCAGTGATTTTTTTTATATAAGCTCATGAGCTGTTGCTTGTTAGATGTATCACTTCCATTTCCATTAAGGTAGGGTATAGTTGTCAGCTACAATACTGATTAATTCACAATCCAATACAAAGTATTTGGTTACATGTATATGTATTTGTATGTATAAACATTAATGTATAGGATAAATTCTGAATTGCTATAAGCTAATTTTATCATTGCTTGCTATGCTCGACCTATGTATCAATATATATGTAATACATTCATTCTCTTAAAAAATCTATTCTACACGTACTTTAATAATAGCCTTGACAAACACAATCTCGTAAAATCAACTCATAAATATGTAGATTCGTTAAAGATAATTTTATGTATGTTCAACGCCCGTACATTAACATATCAGAAAATTGATTTTTGCCCTTTCAAACCTTGTTTGTAAAATCTTTGATCGGCAGATAATATTGTGTTCATTAAAAAAAATTGCAAAAATGAAATAAAAATAGATCTGCAATCAAATCAGTTAAAAAACAAAACTGTTATGTTTACATTATCAATAGAAATATTTCGAGTCTTGAAGATCTGTAATCGGTCTTAACAGGAAGAAACAGATTTTTGAAAGGAAGGTTTGTTTGAGGAGGACTTGGTAGTCAACATACCTAGGCTGCGTTCAAGATCGTAGCAGCTAGCCTAGCCGCTAGGCCGTAGATATCTAGGTCTATTGAACGGACCGCTAGGTTAGCCGCTAGGTCTCAGATTTGAAGTTGGAAACATATAACTAAAGACTAATTACATCGACATAATTTGTTCATTTCAAACGGAAATATACATGTTAAAATTCATAATAACTTAAGGGATGAACAAAATATCCCTCATGAAATAAATAGATTTCATGTTTGTTACAGAGTCGTAACTAAGGTGGTCATCTTGAATTTGATGCTTAGCATAAAATATTTAGGCTACGAATATCTACGTAGCGGCTAGGCTAGCTTACCGTTCAACTTCGTAGCCCTACGTAGCATCTACGATCTTGAACGCAGCCCGGGTTTACCCATCAGACATCTACTTTAAAATTTAAGAAAAATTTTAATCCATATACTTGTTACAGTCTTTGTTTAAAATAACTGACAACAAAGATATCTGTATGGTTCGTTTATTCGTATCCGGACACAGTGACTTTAAAATTTGCAATGTATATTTAAGCCCTGAAATATCATAAAACAATAATATAATTTATATCAAAATATAACATTAGTACAATATATATGTATTTCCATCAAGATAATATTTTTACATTATCTTACTATAATTGTACTTTAAACATTTAGCGGGAGGTAACTCTTATAATATACATGAATTACATTTCTCCAAAATAAGTCATAAAATATATTAATCAGATAAAAAATATTCGAAAACACTTTCTCACCATTCTATGGGAACAGGCTCATAATACGTACACCGATTGCGTGGTGAAATTATATTGACATTGACTGATTCTGTAATTCGAACAAAATAATTCTAAAAATATTTATTACTGAAGTATAATCTAATTGATCTTATAAATGACCAATTTAATCAAATATCTGATCATCATAAAATTCTTATATACAATTGATTTGAGAATCAATTAATACTATAATAAATAAACCAAATATTGATCTTTATAATCAACACTGTATTCCATATAAAAAATATCTTTTCATTCTAATTCATTCATACTCATTAGTTTGTGATCATTGACTGAATTAATGTTGTCTGCAATTTATAGGATAATCAATTTATTAATAGTAAGTGTTATAGGATATTAGTATACTTAGTATAACTTACCAGAAAAAGAGCAAGGTCTGGTCCAAAATAAAATTACTTCTCAATATAAATATATAGTCTGCTTTGGTCAATGTCCAGACAAAGATTGTCAAACTTGGCGGTAAAACACATAAAGCAAAATATACAAACCAACCAAATTCAACCTGACACAAACAACCAATAAAAACCAAGATCACAAATATCCACTGACCAACTCATGATCAAGTACTGCCCTAAGGGTATATGTACATGTGTATGAATTAAAAGAAAGGGTGGATCTAACTTTTTTATATGTGAACTGTTTAGATGTATTAATTACAATAACTTTATTTATTTATTCAAATCAACAATTTTCATACTCTTACACTCTCCCCCCGGTCGCAGAATGACTTCCACGTCATTCAACTCGGAAGCTGCATATATCTGAAAAGTAACAAGGCATAAAATACATATATTTACAATTTAAAATATCATGTATTAGAACATGTAGAAGCAGACACAATGTTAAGTAAAGCCATCTGGCATCTACTTTGGTCAATGTATCGTAGTGAACCATCATTCATCAACCCTTTCACAAATACTGCTCTTTGTAGCCAATCTGGTTGTGTCTGGTTCATCATGACAAACTCTTTTGTCCATGCTGGCATTTTTCTTTGTCTGGTAGATCTTCTTGGGGCTGGAGTAGGTGTATCGACATTTTCTCTGGAAGGCATTTCATCTTCAGAATCATCAGATTCATTGATGTCATCATCAGTGCTATCAACATCATGGATGATATTCTCATCATCATCATCATTGTTGACATCATCCTCTGGTTCATCATCATTGATGATCTCTTCAGGTTGATTCTCAGGCTCTCTATCCTGATGGGAAGCGTCCTCCCCTGAACCAGCTGCTGAAGCTTCCTCAGTTGTAGATTGATCGTCATCATCTAAACTGGGAGTAACTTGGGAATTTTCATTTCTAAATGCAGAGTTATCTACATAAGAAAATTCACTGTCACTATCTGAATCATTCTCAGTAATAATGCTTACTGGTTCTGCCTTCCTTCTCTTTCTAGGAGTAACTGGAGGAGGAGAAGTACTTCTTGGAAGCTTTGTTCCGATAGGTAGAAGCAAATTTCTATGAAGAACTCTAGTTCTTCCTTCTCCATCCTCACGTCTGACTTTATAAACAGGAATGTCATCATTTGCTTTCGCTAAAATGACATAAATATCATCTTCCCATTTATCAGCAATTTTATGTTTGCCGTCGTATGCCACTTTCTTGACGAGAACTCTGTCACCTTCCTCTAAAGTGATGGCTCTTGCTTTTATGTCATAACGGCATTTCTGGTTCTGCTGAGAAGATTTTATTGCTGTTTGTGCCTGTCTGTAAGCATCTTGCAGTCTTTGCTTCAGCTCGGATATGTACTTAGTTGTACACTTATCCTCAGAATGGCTGCTGGAAAATCCAAAGACCACATCTACTGGCAAAACTGGTTCTCTTCCAAACATTAGATAGAATGGTGTGAACCCAGTTGTATCGTGTCTAGTAGAGTTATATGCGTGAACCAGTGTGTTTATATGCTTTTTCCAATTAGCTTTCTGAGCGTTATCTAATGTTCCTAGCATTGATAATAATGTCCTATTGAATCGCTCTGTAATACCATTACCCATAGGGTGATATGGCGTTGTCCTGGATTTAGAGATGCCAAATATGGAGCATAATTCCTTTATGATGTTGCTGCAGAAATTTGTCCCTTGGTCCGAATGAAGTTTAGCTGGAATCCCGTAATGAACAATAAAATGGTTATAAATAGCTTCTGCTGTTGTTTTGGCTGTTTGGTTCTTGGTTGGCACGGCAACTGAATATCGTGTGAAATGGTCGGTTATGACTAAAATGTTTTGTATTCCTCCTTTCGATGGTTCAAGAGTGAGATAGTCCATGCATACAAGCTCAAGTGGCTCTGATGTTCTGATGTTGACCAATTCTGCTCTCTCATTGCTGGTCTTGCTCTTAATGCATCTTTCACAGGAGTTGATCCAATCAGAAACATCACGCTGCATCTTTGGCCAGTAAAATCTTTGCCTAATTAAGGAGAGAGTCTTATCTCGCCCTAAATGACCCATCTTGTTATGTAAGTATTCCAAAACAGTGGGATACACTGATGCAGGAATTACATATTGCTGATGAGTATTGTCATCTACTTTGACTTCTCTGAGTAAAATACCATCTCTTACTCTAAGTTTGGCAAAGTTCCTGTGGTAAACAAAATCATCTTCAGTAATGAGTGTGTCTCGTTTGGGTCTAATACATTCCTGTACCTTGTTTTTCCAAAAACTAACAGTAGGATCTGTGTTTTGGATTTCCATGATATCCAAATACTTTCCAATATCTGTACAAGGTTGTACTTGGTTGCAAATAGCATCATCTATAGCAAGAGATTCTGCATATGGCTGTCCAGTTGCAAGCTGGCAAATTGCCTTAATGGTGTCACTAGATACTGTTTCCACTTCCTTTAATCTGGATAGTCTATCTGCATCTATATTTGTTTTCCCTGGTTTGTAGATGATCTTGAAATTAAATGAAGCTAATGCTGAAATCCATCGATGTCCAGTTGCATCCAGTTTTGCTGAAGTTAAAACATAGGTAAGGGGATTATTGTCGGTGTATACTACAAATTCTTTGCCTTGAAGGTAATCTGAAAATTTTTCTGTGACTGCCCATTTAAGTGCCAAAAATTCCAGTTTGTGAGTAGGATAATTCTTTTCAGATCTACTCAATCCTCGACTAGCATATGCTATAACTCTATCCATTCCATCCTGCTCCTGATATAGCACTGCGCCTAGTCCTGTCTGACATGCATCGGTATGGAGCTTAAAAGGTTTGTCGAAGTCTGGGTAACCTAGGACGGGTGGTGATGTAAGTTTCTGCTTAATGAGGTCAAATGATGTTTGCTGTTCCTTCTCCCACCTCCACTTTGGATCCACTTTCTTACTTCTTGATTTTTTTCCTGTGGCCATGATATCTAATAAAGGTCTAGCAATTTTAGAGAAATCATGAATAAATTTTCTATAGTATCCTGCAAACCCTAAAAATTGTCTTACCTCTTCAGGATTCTGTGGAATAGGCCAGTTTTTAACTTTAGCAAGTTTATCAGGGTCTGGCTCAACCCCATGCTCGGACACAATGTGTCCTACATATTTAACCTTCTTCATAAGTAAGGAACACTTTTTGGGAGAAAGTTTAAGCCCATAATCTCTAATTCTCTGGAAAACTTGCTGAAGGCGATAAAGATGTTCCCTGAAAGATTTAGAAAATATGATTAAATCATCTAAATATATAAAACAAATTTTTAGATGAAGGTCGCCTAAACATTGCTCTTGAAGACGCTGATAGGTTGCAGGGGCATTTGCAAGGCCGAAACTCATGCGGTTAAATTCATAAAACCCAAGTGGACCAACAGTGAAGGCAGTTCTCTCCTTATGCTCTTCTGCAATTTCTATCTGATGATAACCAGATTTCATGTCTAATACACTGAAGTAGGTGTTACCTGAAAGAGAATCTAAAATCTCTTCTATTCTAGGCAGAGCATAATTATCTTTGATAGTCCTAGAATTAAGATACCTATAGTCTATACATAGCCGCAAGGATCCATCATGCTTTCTAACTAAAACTACATTAGATGAAAACGGAGAATGAGATGGTCTGATAATGCCTGCAGCTAGTAAATCCTTGATGTGAGTACGGACTTCCTCAACCAATGCTGGTGGTACTCTCCTGTACTTCTGCTTAAAAGGTATCTCATCAAGGAGTTCAATTCTGTGCTTCACTTTGTCCGTTGTACCTATGTCTGTTGCTCCTGTTGAGAATATATCCCTGTAAGAATTCAACAAATTCAAACAGTCCTGTTTTTCATCTTCTCCAATATCATCTGGGAGTTGAATTTTGGATATAATATCTTCAATTTGTTCTGAACTTGACAAAGAGGGTTTCTCAACTGTTGTGTCCTCAATAGCAACAGGCTGTATTTCGCAAATCACTCCTTTTGGGGATATTGAAATAGTCCTGGTTGTTATGTTGTTGATGGTAACAGGCATTGTTTGACACTCTTCATACACATACTGATGCAGTGTAGCTTCTATGTCTACATCAGATGGAATGCAGGATTTTTCAGATTGCTGCATCATGACAGTTACTTGATGATACGGAATCTTCTTATCCAAGTATCCAAGAATGGTCACATGACTGTTCGGAGGGATGATAACTCTATCTGTCTCAGCACTCTTTACTAATCCTAATACATAGCCATGTCTGTGTAACTCCCTCTCTCTCAATGCAATGCATCTGAATGCTAAATACCATGGTGTGTAAATGGCTGCATCCTGCAGAAATCTTGAGCCAAACTCCTGTTTTGTCACATCCATCAGGTTCTGTAAGATGTTTGTTCCTAAAAGCACTGGTACATGTGCATTATAATTGCTCTTGGGAACAACTAAAAACAGACAATCATTTAGTTTGTTCAAAGATGGAATACCAAATGGTGTTAAATCAACACATACATAGCCAAGATAGGGCATCAGTTGACCATCCGCACACTCTATATTGATAACATCATCCAGTGAATGAAGCTCTACATCTGAAAGGTACTGATTATAAAATGCTTCGCTTAGAGTGGATACTGTTGCTCCTGTATCTAGAAGAGCTGTACATTGTACATCATTGATGGCCACTGATATTTCATTTGGTTTTCCAATTAGTTGTTTTTCTCTGGGACTCTTGATCCTCTCGCCAACCCCTTGTCCCCAGGTGCTGACGTGTTGTAGTTTAAAGCCTGGCGCCTGTGGTTGACTAAAACTCTGCATCCCACAGCGATATGGCCTACCTGTCCACATCTATAACAAGTAGGGGGTTCTCTTACCCTGGAACTCTGAGGTTCCTTAGCAACATCTGTACTTTGGGGCTGAGGAAATCTGGGATATTGCCTATATCCTCCTCTGTATCCTCTCTCCTGTCTGCCTCTCTGATATGGTTGTCTTGGTGCCCTATAAGGCTGGGGCATAGGAGTATAAGAATACTCTTTTTCCTTCATACTTCTGACCTCAGTGGTTAACTGATTAATCTTAGCTTCTAAGCTATCGAATCTGTCAGCTGACTGGTCTTTCACTGTGGCAGCTTTTGCTGTAGCTGATTTCTTTTCTGTAGTTTGTGGATGATGTTCAATCTCCAATTTTCTCACAGATGTTCTCAATTCATCAAATGATTTGCATTTATCATATAGATGTCCACATATATCTTTAAGTGAAGGTCGAAGTCCCTTAAAGAACATGGTTCTTAGCATCTCCTCGAACTGACTACGGTCAATGAGGTTTTTCTGTATGGCCTTATTCAGAATATCCTCCAATCTACAACTCCATCTCGCACATTCCTCATCCTCTCTCTGTCTAGCACTGTAAAACTCTGACAGAATGTCCTCTTTTTCAGCCACTGTGCCATAAATACTGTCTAGCTTCTGTATAATTGAGGATATTCGTGCTCCTGGTCCAAGATGCATTACCACTCGACTTGCTTCTCCTTTAAGTGAGCATCGTATAGCATGATGAATGACATCTGGACTATAAGACTCATTATAGAGACATTCCACCTCATATCTCCAAACTTCATATGTGGCATCATTCTTAGAATCTCCGGAGAAAAATGGAATTTTAGGGAACTGACTAGGAGGTAGAGATTTAGCAGGTCGTGGAGAAGCAGAGGCAGTATCAGTACTTACAACCTCTTCCTTGATCTTCTTCTCCTGAACAGCAGATGACATCCATGATAAGAAATCTTCAGCTGAATCAGCTTTTGGTTTCATCTTTAGCTGCTTGAGTGCAGATACCACTTTGGCTATCTCCTCTGTTGACATTGATTCCTCAGTGTCTGCCATGGTGCTAAATTGTATGATTGTAGCTAACACAAGTAATATTGAAAATATCAAAGAAAATTCACACAAATTCATGCAACAACACAATGCATGTAACCAAGTAGATGTTGGTATAAGCAAATGAGTAACTAAATTTCACACAGACTATATCTCTGCAAGAAATGGCAAATTCAGCAATGTGAATTGTTTTGAATCAGGAGGGTAGTTCAAAATGAACCATAAATAATTTGGACAGTATGCAAAAGGCACAATAAATTATTGCAAGCAACAGCTGATAATGTTTCTTTAAGTAAATGAATCAAAGAAATAAATAAGTTCTACCTGAAAGATAAGATTCAGTTCAAATATAAAGATGGCAATAAACAAATGATGAAAGAATTCAATAAATCTTTTTCTATATTGAAATATACGAGAAAAAATACCGAGATGAATGGAAACAGCGAATTTCCTCGATTACACTTTGTTTACTTCCGGTGAAACGCAATTATTACGGAAATCGAGCCCGATTAGATTTTTTTAACGGCAAAAACCGAACCCGATGATTTTTGAACGGCGAAAACCGAACCCGATGATTTAGATACGAGTAGAAATAATATAAACAATGGAGATAAAGCTTAAAACTAAATTAAAGGGGAAATTAATTAAATGTGTGTTTTAAATACTGTGTATAGCTATCAAACAACACATAAACCACTTAAACTGATACTACTACAACTCTGCGACAGAAAACTTGTTCAACACTGAACTCACCCTCAAAATAAACAATGATGCAAACCAACTCAATCAACCGACAAAGTAGTCCAAATCTCACGTCAGTCTCGTCAATAAACTGTCAAGTCTTGAAAGTATACAGCAAATAGTTTTCTAATTAGCTTTTATAACGTTAATTAGTATATTTGGAAATACAAGGGAAAACAATACGGGTTGTGCGCAAATTGTTAATGTTTTCACTTACACTGCACTGTACCCACACTTCCTTTCTTGCTATTGTTGTTCTTAATTTCAAATTCAAATGATCAATACACAATAAAGGGCAAAAATATATCTCAACAAAAAAATGGTTTAAGGATTGTGGCCAAACGCAACCCTGTCTCAATCAATATTACACAGGTATTTAAATCCGGATAACTTATACTAAAGTGCACTGTCAAACTAAAGAAATCACAGATTTACATGCTTTGTGGTATACCAATTCTTTCAACAGTTTAATGAATTATGATAAATCAAGACTTGTCTACCTTGAGGTAAAGTGTGCATACATGCGCGCACACAAATTACTAATGTCAATATGGTGCACCAAAGTCTTATATCTATACGACTCACCAGGTGAGATACACAGTTTGTTTGCACGTGTTGTACTCTGTCAATGAGTTGAACAGCTGATCCTAGGAATAACAATAGATGCGCGGATCCCAGTCAATTTAGGAACACAGGCGCGGAACACTAGTCATGGTTCAATAGGAATACACTGGCAGTGGTCGTCATGGTTCACAGTTCACTGGGTATAGGGTTGGTGAAGTCTTTCCAGCTCCAATTACATATAAAGTCACTGTGTCCCAACGTGGGCGCCAAGCTGTTACAGTCTTTGTTTAAAATAACTGACAACAAAGATATCTGTATGGTTCGTTTATTCGTATCCGGACACAGTGACTTTAAAATTTGCAATGTATATTTAAGCCCTGAAATATCATAAAACAATAATATAATTTATATCAAAATATAACATTAGTACAATATATATGTATTTCCATCAAGATAATATTTTTACATTATCTTACTATAATTGTACTTTAAACATTTAGCGGGAGGTAACTCTTATAATATACATGAATTACATTTCTCCAAAATAAGTCATAAAATATATTAATCAGATAAAAAATATTCGAAAACACTTTCTCACCATTCTATGGGAACAGGCTCATAATACGTACACCGATTGCGTGGTGAAATTATATTGACATTGACTGATTCTGTAATTCGAACAAAATAATTCTAAAAATATTTATTACTGAAGTATAATCTAATTGATCTTATAAATGACCAATTTAATCAAATATCTGATCATCATAAAATTCTTATATACAATTGATTTGAGAATCAATTAATACTATAATAAATAAACCAAATATTGATCTTTATAATCAACACTGTATTCCATATAAAAAATATCTTTTCATTCTAATTCATTCATACTCATTAGTTTGTGATCATTGACTGAATTAATGTTGTCTGCAATTTATAGGATAATCAATTTATTAATAGTAAGTGTTATAGGATATTAGTATACTTAGTATAACTTACCAGAAAAAGAGCAAGGTCTGGTCCAAAATAAAATTACTTCTCAATATAAATATATAGTCTGCTTTGGTCAATGTCCAGACAAAGATTGTCAAACTTGGCGGTAAAACACATAAAGCAAAATATACAAACCAACCAAATTCAACCTGACACAAACAACCAATAAAAACCAAGATCACAAATATCCACTGACCAACTCATGATCAAGTACTGCCCTAAGGGTATATGTACATGTGTATGAATTAAAAGAAAGGGTGGATCTAACTTTTTTATATGTGAACTGTTTAGATGTATTAATTACAATAACTTTATTTATTTATTCAAATCAACAATTTTCATACTCTTACATACTGTAAAAAAAAAAAAAACCCAATGACCTATATATTAGTACATTACATATTACAATGACTCTTTGATAAGAGAACTAACTATACGTGTAAAATCTGATATCCGTTTGCGAGCTTTGGCTGCAGTGCAAGTTCGGCACGATTCAATTGTAAGGACGTCAGTTCTAAGAGAATTCATTAAAAAAATTATTGAATGAATTGAGATTCAATGTTTAAAAACAGTTGAAACCCATTTCATTAAAAAAGAAAACAAAACGCCAAAAACAAAATAAATCAACTGATTTATCAACAATGCAACAACAGGCATGCAGCAGTAATGTTAAACATTTCAGGGAAATGAATATTGTCGAAGTACAAAAAAAGTAATTTTGATCTGTTTAATCAAAGGCGATTTTATCAGCAATGTAAAGAACGATAGATTTAATGACAACGACAACAACAATTTTCTGTGACGATGACGACAGAGATTGGTGATAAGAACCACAGGTATGGCGTTCGTCCATATATGTTATCAACACATCGCTTATCGTCTTCGATGAATACATAAAACTGCAGTACACCAAATCGTCACTTTACGATCGCTCGCAGACGAGAGCAATTAACAAGCAATAAAAGCGCGGATAGCCATCTCAGACTGCTAATTGATACTGAAACTATCCCTGGTAAAGTGAATGATGATTTAGCTCCCGGCTGAAGTGACCAAGCTCTTTGTCATCTCGATCATCTTCCTACTAAAAGTTATGACTTGGTTATGACTTTGCCGTATCAAACTAAGGTCGCAATAATGACTTTGTCAAAGCACGATACCCAGATCCTTTTCTCCTCCTGGTCACTGGAAAGACCGATGATGTCATTCAGTCCATGTTCTGGCGTCATAATATATTGCAGGAACTTTCCGTTCTTGTCCAGCATGTGTATCCGATCCTCGTGGTCTCCGACGAGGATGCTTCCCAGAGTGTTACAGTCGATGCATTTGGGTTCGAACTTCACTGCATTCACACCTTTGTACGTAAACTTTCGTTGTCCGTCCGCCCCGACAGCGATCACACACTTTTTAGCCATGTCCACGACAACGATATCGCGAGTCACGCTTGCAGCGACTTTGACAGGGTTCTGAAACATCAGCCGACGTCGCTCGTCGCTACAGATCTGTTGAAGCGACTTTCCCGCACTGTCGTATCGCACTATTTTGCCGAACTGATCTTCCTTGTGGTAGAGACAAGCCAGAATTTCTCCGTCCTCATTCACACACAGTCCTTGGGCGTGGAAAGGACTAGTATCGATGAAACGTGTAAAAGACCCGTTTTTAAGCTTTTTGATCTCCATATTCCATGTGCTCATATAAAGATCCTTGCCGAGTTTAGAACAAGCGATATTGTATGGCGTAATATCTACTTTGATGCTAGCAAGGACTTTTCCCGTGATCGTCACGACTTGCACAATCCTCTCTTCCGTTCCTATCATAGCATTTCCGTTTCCAGTTGTGCATATACTGTATATACCGTTTCGCGCCTTCTGGGCGAAGCTTGCGATCACTTGAGCTTTAATGTTGAGAGGAAAAGCTACTGTCGTTCGGCGTCTTGTTAATACTGGAGTTGGCTCATATTCTAAAATTCCAAAGACGGTTTCGATTTCCTCATCTTGTTTTCCGGGTACAAATTCTGGCGGGTTAATCCTCTCTGGTCCATTTTCAGCAGAGGGTAATCTTAGCTTTTCAATTTTACGTTCTGCCTCCGCACAAGCATCTAATAAACTTATTCCTCCCTTATTGGACAAGTTATTTCTACAGAAGTGAATGGCTTCGGAAACCTTTGTTGACAAATTCTGCAATTTGAATTGTTTTCTATTAATAAATTGCAAGTCAACCTCCTCTTTCGTCTCGAGTTCTTTAAGCATCTTGTCTGTAAGATTATCCAATTCAAATTTCATTTTGTCATTTCGTTCTTTGATCAATTCTTTTTTCAAAGCTACACTAGATACATACTCTACTTTATTTTGTTCTAAGTTTTCTATCATTTTTCGCGCCTTTTCGAGTTCGTACCGCTCAAGGTGTTCGAACCTTTTACTCAGTCGGTTGAATTTTTGTTCAGCAGACTCGCCAATGTCCGTAATGTTGTGCGTCTTATGGATAGAGCGAACACAGATGTGACACACGAACATATCACACAGATTACAATACAGCTCACAGACCTGCTCCTCGTGAATTCGACAAATGTGCAACTCGATATCATCAATGTCGATGGCGTCACTTCCGGACTCCATTTCGTCATCTTTGTCTTCACGGAGAAGCCAGATCCCGTGCTGTTTACTTGCATTGCTTCTGGAATGCAGAGTCTGACAACTGTCACACAGTTTCTGAGCACAGTCATGACAAGCCCAATTTACGAGAAATTCCGAAAAACAGAGATCACATTGGGCATTAGTAACAGTAGAAGTAGAAGCAGTACCGTCGCTATTTACTGGTGCTGCTTCCGCCATTGTTAATCAAACAATACCAGTGTATGACATCTCGAATCCTCTTGCAAGCAGCCGCAGCAAGCAAACGTCTGCTGTAAAGTGAACAGTAAAAGTGAATGGTTTTCCCTCCCTAAATTCAATTAGCGGTCTCTCTGGTCATCAGCTATGACGTCGTCTTGCCGAGGGTTAGACATGAAAGATACAGATCTTCGTACTTCGCTGCTCTATCACGTCCTTTAAGCTAAATGTATGTTCTATAGTAACACTTGTCTCGGTAATCAATTTATCCGTGTTTAACGTTCATTATCATGTATCGATCTTTTTTATTTGGTCTCTCTCCTTAATAAATTTTTTGCGGTTCGATCAAAGTTGTGAATTGCATGCTGGAATGGACGTCATTCATGTCATTTTGTGTCAATTTATGCCTGTGTAAAAATCGATTTCTTTAAAAAGAGAAGTGAATATTTGCTGCTTTTTAAAAACAAGTTACCGTAAGAGGCGAGGTTTGTCGTCATTTCGACGGGAGGCATCAACTGTACATGTGTATTTATTACCGAAAGAAGGCAACAACCTCAAGAAACGCGTTTTACATATGCATATCACTAATTATATATCTGCCGTTTTTAACTTACGTGTATTTTATACATGTACATGCAATTACTGTCTGCAAAACATGTACGTGTTAATTGCGAATAATTATGTCACAGTGTAAATAGTGAAACGTATTAGATGTCCTATCACAACTGGCGCATGAGCACTTTACAACACTTTGCGATCGAAATGCTTTAGCTTCGCATGAGCTCTTGCATACGTTGCATGATGTATCGCAGTTGTAACATGCATGCGTTTGAGTAGTCGCATCAAGTCTCCTTAAAATGGTGGGTTGCCACATACCATCAACAAATTAGAAATTCAGTTCCAGAATATGTGATATAAAAATATATTTCAAAGTGCGTTAAAAGTGTCGATACTAAAAAATGTTGATGTACCTTCATAACGCACTTTCAAAAAAAATTTCAAAGTGGGTTAACTTGGTCCAAAATTTAATGCACTTTGAAAAAATTGTGCAAAGTGCGTTGATTTTGTCCCAAATTTAACGCACTTTGAAATTTTTTTTCAAAGTGCGTAATTTTTTCAAAGTGCGTTGCCACAATGCATACTATTCAGACGAGACCGAATGCGATTTAAATTATCGCAATGCAACGCAAGGACTTTATTGCGAACGTTTTACAATGTTTTGTATACTTGCAAGAGTGATCGCGATTATATAAAGGTTGTAAGATGAATTGCAGCTGTCTATGGGTGTGTTTTGCGACCAAGAGACTGCTGCTCAACGTGTCTCATGTAATCTTGCAATGTTTTTCAGCTTCAATTTGCCATGCTTTGCCACAAGTATATACATGTACCCTGTTTAAGCATTAGTTTTCTGTTTCAGACCACAATCGACTATGGATGCTGCCTCATACCCGTTAGCTGTTTCTTCATAGGCGGCATTTTCTCTCGCATTCAACTATGCCTCTGAAGAGCGTCGGAAACGGGCGGTTTATACATGTACACCCCTCTGACTCGCACAATCACATTCGTACATGTACCATGTAACGCATGATAGCACGAGCGCCGCGCGTCAAATCGTGAGATTAAAATGCATATGCATCGCACAACGCGGTCGCTTTAGATCGTGCGAATTTCGTATGAATACTTTTTTGCTATGCGATTATTTCGGCAGCAGTTTACGATTCAAATCTAAGTTTTTCGGTCGCACAAATATTAAATTTTATTGCTACTGCATGTGCGCAAATTGCATGTATGAAAGTTGTTGTGACAAAATGGGCTGTTAAATATGATACAGCAATAAATTCTACCCGTTTTATGTTTTCCATATCTCGCTTATTCCGCATAATGTATACTGCACGTCCTAATTTTGCCTTAAATAGCCCTTGGTCTCTAATACACTTGGTTTTTAATAGGTGAGTCTAGCTGCGAAAAATTGATATTTTATTTTTCAAATGTGTAAATATTCGAATAATTTAGTTTCAATAAATACTGATGATGGCAAACCTGAAGTGTCAGCAGGGAAATTTAATATGATACAGAGAAGATATTAAATATGCAGTTTTCAAGTCATATTTAGATGTTAAATAACGTCATCTAATGATAATGCTCTAAACTTTTTGGTCAGTCATTTTTTTCATTTTCATGTAATTTCTTTGATAGTTTCAATTATTTAAGAGCATTTAAAAAATCTCTTTGTTCAATATTAATTTCTCTTAATTTGTACTGGTGTTGGTGGGGTTTGATTTACGATACCTATACTATATAGCGTACATGTACATGTAAGTTATATTTACATCTACCGAGTTTGATTTCCTCTATTTCTTACGGAAACTTGCAGTATATATATAAACAGCCATGCAGACTGAAATCTACACGCCCCGTTTATCGATTAGTCGAAACCTACAGCGACCTAAGAAAAATCACGGACTGCACGAAATAATCATGATGATGTCAGACTCAAATTCCCATAGGAGACGATTTGGCTGTTTCCTTAGCTAACTTACTGAGGTACATTAACAGTAATTTGGCGAATTTTATTTACTTTTGACATTCAGTTTATTAATTTGTTAAAGGAAATATGTAGATATACCCGGCACATTGTAAACAAGAAAAAAAATTCTTTCATTATTCATGCGGTTTATAAAGATGGCGATCATTGCAAAACAAAATTAACATAATACGCTAACGCATATTTCGCATGAATTACCAAAGAAAGAATAAATGATTTTACTAGAGGCGCTTCATCGAAACAATATCAGTGTATAATAAATGGCATCCCTATATTATAAAAATGAAAACTGAAGCATGCATATTTTATAAATTCTCTGACAGTGTGCATGATCTCTAATTCGTTTTGTCATGAAGAACATGTAGACGCTTAGCATCCGGAGGGCTTCCTTTTTTCTTGCAAGAATCGTTTTTCTTTAAATTTACATACAGAAAATTGAATTCTAAAGCAGTTGCCACCTCCTTTTTTTTTTTTAGAAGCATGTGAATAACAGGCACGTAGCATCGTTTTTGAAAGGGGGCAGACTCATCCAAAAATCTTGACAAGCAAACTGAAAAAAAATTGGGTAACTTTCCCAAATCCTGAAAATCCTAATCCGTCGGGGGGGGGGGGGGGGGGGGGGTTGTTGTAGGGAAAAAATAAGGGAACTTATCAAAATCCTGAAAATCCTAATCCGTAGTTTTGGGGGGGGGGGGGGGCAGTAGGAAAGGGAAAGTATACCTTTAACTTCATAACTGATCATATACTTATTTTCCATTCAGTTTTTTTACATGGCCCCATAAAAGTGGGTGGGGGGGGGGGGGCTCCATGGTAATTCAATTTTTTGTATGTATATCTAAGAAAAATCTTTGCTGCGCAAAAAAGTGGCGATGCTGCATGTAGTAGGTAGCATGTTATTAAAAATTGACAATGTTTGATTATATACACTGTTAGGGATGTACAAAGTAAACAGCCTTTTATTCGTTGGGGGTTTTTTTTTGGCGTGTCACAAAATTTGCAAAAATGGGGAAAATATGTAGCATTTTTAATTTGCTTCAGTCAATTTTTGTAAATTTTAAGGTTTCTTATAGAAAACAATGCAAGATATAACAAAATCTTCTTGCATGATTTTCTTGAAATCCTTCAAGGGACGGAAAATAGAACCATTTTAACAAGACCTTGGACTAATTATCTATTTCTTGCGTCATTTGAAACAAGTAACAAATGACGCGGTTTCAAGCGAGATATTCACCGACTGTATAGTCTTAGTTCAAAGGCCAGACAAATCTTGTTATTAATAAACTTAAAGAGCTATGGCTGAGTGGCTAGCAATGAAATATGCAGATTTACGTCACATTGCTGTTTGACACAACTATCGAAAGTCCAAGCTCTTGATAAAATGGTTTTAAAAAAGCAGTTGTCTTCCTTGCTATATTCATTGTTTGAGAAAAAAATAGTTGGTTTAATTTTGTGAGTTATTATATAACTGCCACCCTTATGATCCCAATGTGAACATACAGAAAATTGATTAAATGTATCCCTGTAATTGGAATGTTATAGCTACATGTACTAGTATACTTATGGATCGGAATTCAAAAATGATATAATGCAAAATGCATTTTATTGGATTCATCTCTTTTATAAGTGGTCTTTGAATTGTCTCTGATAATGAAGTATGTTTCCTCATTCTTTCCGAATATCTAAATGAAGTCAATAGAATTTTCAAATAGTAGAACATAAGAAAAATGGTTGACACAAGTTGCTTTTTTTAATTGGTCTTATAAAAGGGGCACCTGCCCCGTACATGCGTACGTATATACTGACTGGACATTTAAAACCTTAGGGGGTGCCTTATTGACAATGACAATAATTACACAAACGATGTAAATAGCGGCTTATTAAATTCCTTGTCAATGCTTGATCTACTTTTATACGGAAAGTGACGTCTTCAAGTCATAAATTTTCTTGAAGCTTGTTGTTGCCTAGCTACATGATGCCAAATCTTCCCACCGTTATGCTTTACGGGTCATTGAAGCGTATCGATCGATAACAATACCCGCGTCTCGATCAAGTAAACGTTTGAGAGAGCTAGTTTCGATATGCATGCTTAGGGTGAAACAGCCGATGAGATTGTGTTCTTTGAATTTTGTTTTTTCGGTGTCTGTTTAATCGGGGAATGTAGCAATTGATTTAGTTTTTTTCGTAAGGGAATTAAAGTGAGAATTAAAGAAGAGAATGTGAAAATCTAAGCGCTGGATCGCTTAAAACTTAAAGACCTTCGGAAAATATGCAAAGAAGGTTTCGAGTACAACGAATTTTTATTTTCCACATAGCTTGTGTCTTGTTATTAAAAATCGGTAAGTTGTGTATAGCACGTTTAGGAGACCACGAGAAATTAATCTGCTGATATTGAAATCAATGGTCATTTTAATCTCGTTACTCTAAGACGATTTTTATTGTTTCGTTTATTTTTTAAAAGAATTACTTCTTTTGAGCAAGTGTTTATATAAGTCTTGCACAATCAAATATTACAAAGTAATGTTATGATGCCTTCCAATATTTCCAAGATATGATTAATTACTTAAGAATCTAAATCTATAGGAATATTAGAATAAACAACTATTTGTGTAGACATTTTCATCTATTTACAACTAAAAATGTTTCACATTTGAATATTTACTTTAAGATTTATGGGAAACGAATTGCATAAGATCACTTTTAAAAATTTGTCAATGCTTGCCCTCTCCCAAAAATATGTTTAAAAAAGTACCAGACTTGACAGCTAGGCTTTATGATTTATGACCAATTTTGATATCCAAATTTGATATGAATTAATGTACGAAATATTTATTTACTTTGTAAATGTTGTTTATTTGAATAAATGTTCACATACAATAAAGTCATTAAATGTCACTGACAGTGTCCAAAATGTATGACAAAAAATATTGATTGCCCCTTCCCCTTCATCATCTCAAAAGTTCACGTTAAGAGATGCATGAATTTTAGATATAATTCTTATATTCATCATGTTCGAGTTTCAACTTTTTTTTACCTTATGAATTAAAAGGGGTTCGTTCAATTAATGAGAAATTTATGACAAGTTGAGCAGGTTGTTGCATGTCTTAATTTGGCTCTCCCTGCAGATTACTCGGCCTCAATATTTTTTTGGTGACAATTTGATATGGGATAGTTGGTTTTTGTGTCGTTCAAAAAACATGTTCTATGTAAAATTAGAGTTGATTTGTAACAAACGCACCAATCCTGTTTAGAATTCCTTTTGCAACAAATTTTCAATAGAATACTAGTCAAAAAATTATTTAAATTTGGAACAAGGATGAAAATAATAGACTAAGTATAAAAATCATTTATGTAAAGATTGATTCAGTCGACCATTTTGAAAATGATTTACAATGAAGATGTTGGTGTTTCATGCACTCCTCAGACCTCCAGGAGAGGCGTATTGCGTGATTGTGTAATTTAATTTATGACAGTATAGACATAAAAATGTTTCTGACATGCTTACTTAGAAGATGTGTTGACATATTTATATATATACAGTACTGTGCGTTTGTATTTTAGTTACGTAAAGATCAGAGTTTCAACTCTGGTTTTATAATCGCCATAATTTTCCAGCTTTATGATTTTCTGAATAATATCTGTCTTGTAAATGGAATTATACAATTTACAAGGATTTGCGTCATTACTTTTAAAGATTTATTATTCGTTTAATGAGATAACGGTACAAAGCAATTCAAATGTGAAGATATTGATATATTTAAAAAGAACATATTCTATAATGGTTCCACATTCACACTATTAATTTTACATAAAGCAAAACTGATCCATTTATGATATATATGTGTTATTTAATTTATTGCTGTTTTATATCGGTAAGAAAGCTAACCTACTGGGTTGGAGTCTATATTACTTGTGCCTAAGTGGGAAGGTGAAATGTTAAGTAGAGAGAAAGCATGCTATGAAATGATTCCAAACAAAAAGTAAAGACTTGGAAGTAAATGGAATATACATGTAGCTTGGATAGGGGTAGATAGGTATATTCAGGTATATTTATGATGGTAAATAAGATTGACAATGAGTTAAGATTTGTGCACCAAGTATTAATCTTTTAAATTAATTTGTATGCCCTTCTAACTGTCATAATATTCTAACCAAACTTGCTTATGGTACATGCGCATGCAGATTTGTTATACAAGTGTACTCCATATACATATCATTCATGTATATGTATTAAACTATATTTAAATGTGCATGTATTACTCAGTGTATATACCAAACAGCTCTTTAAAAAAAACAAATATCCAATACATGTAGATTGATTTCCAACTGCCATATAGAACCATTTTAACAAGACCTTGGACTTTCAGTAGGACGTAGCTATCTAATTCTTGCGTCAAAACAAGTTAAAAATGACGTTGTTTCAAGCAAAATATGCACCGATTGCGTAGTCTTAGCTCAAAAGCCAGACAAATCTTGTTGATTTCAGAAAGCCATGGCTGAGTGGTTGACAATGAAATAGACAGGCCTACGTCACATTGCTGTTTGACACAGCTACACAAAGTCCAAGCTCTTTTTAAAATGGTTCTATATCAAATTCACAGTCTATAATTTGGTCATTATTGCATAATTATTATAGGGATATTCTGAATCAAATGTCTTTTTCAACAACTTTGGTATATAGGGTACTGGTAATGTGTCGATATGCATTGCCATACAATCATTGGAAATTCACTACAGTCAAGCACAATGTATGCTAATGTGATAACGCTTAGAATGCACTATCTGCAGTATTCTGCATATATGCATTATCTAATGTAAATAGGGTTTCAAGACGTTTTAATCTATATATGAGATTTGCTAGAAGTTTGAACCTTGCTTTGATTGGCCATTTATTGTAGGACCACTTCCTGAAACCATGCAAGTGTTTTCAGTTCATTCTGTAATCTTTTGATATAGAAAAGATTTCTTTCTTTTGTACGCATTACATGAAAAGCAGTCCAAAGTTAATTCTAAGTTTTAAAACGTCACTTGGTTGCACAGGTTGTTGGGGAAAATGGCTGTTTTGAAAATCAATCAAGTCTTGAAATATAAAACTGCATTTTAAATCTTGCATAACCTGCAAACTGAATTAAAAAGTAAAAGGGGGGGGGGGCATTTAAGTGTATGGAATATATTTTATAAATCACTCAGATAATCTTAAACATGTCATTGAACAAATTTAGTCTACATCTTGTATCTAATTTTTTTTTCTCAGTAAATAAATAATTTCCATGAATTCTAACCTAGCCTAAATACACTGCCTTCTATACAACAAACATTCCATATTTATGTTATAATTATGCTTTATACATGCATATTCACATATACTGACAATTTATATAGTAAGTTTTATAGGAATAAAACTTTTATATGCTTGAAATGGGATTCATGATGATTGCTTTACAAAAGTTTAATGAAACAGCCTTTGTCTTAAAAATTTATATTTTAAAATATTACCTTAAGTTTGACTTGATAGCTATTAATTGCTTTACTGATGTTTTTTTTTTAGACACAAGTTTCGCCCAATGTAATTGTTCAACAGACTGTGCGTCAAATTGTACTGCTGGTCAGTACTATGATTCATCAGCTTGTGTCCCATGCTCTACAGGCCATTAGTAAGTACAATTTATTTCTTTTACTTTAAAAGAATTGAAGGTGTGTAATCAATGTTCACATATGTACCTAACTTGTATAAATATCAATAATGTATAATATACAAGTATAATGTTGACAATTTCTGATGGAAGATGTTGATCCTTTCTTCATCATCAAGTTATCATTACACAAATTATTTCTGTTCAGTAAAATTAATTTGTTTATTGACTTAGTGATTGTCAGGTGCTGGGAAGTTTTCAGTTTAATTTCATTGATATTGAGCTCCGCAACAGCTATGATTATGCAACTTATTATATAATACCGGTAATAAGTAAATTTCAGTTTGGTTTGGTGTATTTGGGAATAGTGTCTTATAAAAATGCCAGAACTTTAGTTTGATATAAAAAAAAAAACGGGATTATGTAACATTCAGGATTTAAATCCATGCAGGACCCAAAACCATAAACTGCCAACTAGCTGTCAACAGTCAAATTTTAAATTAAATCATGATCTGGAATATTTTTTCAATCCTGTCCATGGGATTTTCCTGTCCATGTTTTGTCCACCCTAACACCTACCCTAACAGAGAGATAAGATATAGTCCTTTCAACTTCCCATTTTATCTCCCTTTAAATGGCAGGTTTTGGGAATTTATCAGGACCGTCATAGAAAAGTTATCAGCAAATGAGCCAAATGCTGTTTAGTCAAGGAATTTAAATATCATTTAGTGAGTCCTCACAAACAGGATTTATTTTTCCAAATGTTTGGGCTAGGATTTTGGAATCTACCGTAAAATTTAATTGGCCCAGGTACCCTAAAAGGAAGAATGATAAATGGTTCTGATCAGTATTTGTCTTATTAAAGATCCTTGCATATGCACTAGCTGAGGGAAAAGAAATAAAAGAGAGTCCATGCATAAAGTTTTAAAGGAGAGATGCTGAGAGTTTGAGATATGAACGAGGTTGAGAAAAAAAGAAATTGGGAGGAGGTAGAATATATTGGGGAAATTTTAGATGGAATAATTAAGCTTCTACATTTGCCAGGTTTTACACATTTTTGGTGTATTTATCCTGATTCCAGTTCTTTTTTTTCATGCCTATTTGTTTGTAACCTCATGCATATATGGAAAACCATAATCATTTCATCTGGCACGGAACAAATTTATTTATTCATTTCTTTCCTTTTATTTTGGCATAAGAATAAATCTGTCAGATTCTTAAACCATTAATTTTGTTACTGACAAAACCAATTATCCCAAACTTTGATCGATGAATAAAAAAACGGTTGTGCAGCAGTGCAGTCTGCTAAACCATTATCATTATGTAAATGAGCCTCATTTAAAGATGCGGACCAAGTACTCGGCTAGGATACCGTGGTTTTTTACCTAAGGTTTCGGTTGACACATATTGAGTATATATTCTGACGTAGATTAATATTTTACATTCATGAGGCTGCGAGAACTGATGGGAGTCGGATTATTGGAGCCTCTTGTTGATTTCATCGTGCACAGAGACGCACAATAAAGTGGATTCTTATTTCATGAGAACCATTCAAAATTATTCGTCATTGACAACAGTTCTGAAATTTCAATTACTGTGCAGATAATATATTGATGATCTAGCTATTGAAATTTCAGTTTTGTTTGATGTTATCAAGTGCAAGTTTATTGCTACTAAAAAAAGGTATACTAAGGTGTCCTAATTTTTATCGATAAATATTTTTGTCTAAATTATTAATATCAAAATATTCTATTTATTTATTTTCATTACTTAATGATCACTATATAGGCAGTAAGATGCCATGGGTTTCTGATAAGGTGGATTATATTCTGTATTTTGAAAAACAAGAAACAATTGATATATCAGTTAGCTGGGATGAGACTGAAATCCGTCATATTGAAAAAAACCCTGAAATTGTCATTCCTACTAACTATGTATGTACACATCTATACCGATAATTATTATTTTTGTAATTATGACGTTTTCATTTTACATGTACTTCCATTCCCAAGTTAATTCTTCCAACCCATTTATGTCATCAATGAGATATGGTACACTATCCTGCCATGGTCCCATGTGTAGAGAAACATCTTGACCCACAGTTGAAACGAAAATTAAGTACCCAATGCGCCCTGTAAAATAAATGAGATAATTAAGTGCGCCACGACTTACTAATTTGATAAAAAGAAGAATGAAAATACAGTCAGATTTATTTTTAGAGTTCACTTGTATTTTAAACTTAACTCCAAATAACTATGACCGTTTTTTTCCATCGTTATTCTAAAAATGATGAAATTCAGTCTCACCCCTGACTGTTAATTGAAAAATGCTCTCAGTATACATGGGATTAAGTGCAGTAGAATCATGGTTATAATTCTTCAATAGATTTAAAATTGGAAAAATGGAATGGTACAATTAGATAAAATCTGTATATTTAATATGTCTCATAAAATAAATTAATGAGAAAAATCTCCCTTGGCAAATCTTTTATATGATCAACCGAATGCATATAAATAAACACACCATGTAGTGTAACTAAATGACATGTTTTTAAAGCAATCAAATCTTAAGGTATAAAAGCGGTTAATTGGGAATGAACAAGGAAGAAGAATTATTTAGAAACAGATTATTCATTCAGGTGCATGAAGTAAAAAAAAAAAAAATCAAGACCCGGATTTCTCTTTGCATTTACCGGTAGTTTATAATGCACAAGATTAACTATAATATGGGCCAACTTGAGCATGCATGAAATTATTTTCACCAGTTAGGTTAGGAGATAAAGAATAAAAGCATTTAATTGAGATCAGAACATGAATTTGTTTTTTGAAACATGCTTTAAATTGATACAATCAAATGATATTGCCAAAGGTGAAATACAGTTGACACGTTTAGGGAGTGTAAATTTTGTTGTCAAGTTATACCGATGAATTCAAAGATAAGTATTTGTTGAAAGAATATGACTTTCAAGTACGTCATTTTAAATGGTATAAATTGTACATAGATTTCACCAAAAAAATTGATACACTGGCCTTCCCACTGATTTTGGGTATTGATTTTTGATATGATTAGTTGTTAAACAACCCGGAAGACTTGCATGTGGCATTTTTTTGGCATTGTATCGCATTAGATCTTTTGGAGATTATAATCAGAATTTAAATGCTATGCAAAGTACAATGTACAAGTACAATGTATTTCGGTGGTTTTGTAGCTCGGTCAATCGATAGCTTTGCCATCTTTAAGCGCCGGACTCTAACCCCCCCCCCCCCCCTCCTCCCCATGAAAAATATATTATCTATGGTACATAGGATGGGGTTGGGGACTCAAATCCTCGGCCTTTCTAATTTTTCAATCTCGTTTACCCCTGGAGTGTTTGCTAAATAGAAACTTTGAAAGTTGAAAGCTTTGAGCATTTACACAAGGTTGATTTATAGATTAACTGCAAGAGGATAGAGTATGGTGTGTCAACACCGGTACTCCACATATGAAAGTGGACAGATATCGTAAACCAAAGATCACCTCGAAGATGGCACATACAAACACATGTACATTATGGTCATGTCGAACATGTCTAGGACTCTCTGTCAGGCAGTGCCCCCTGTTTATTGCTCAGAAAAGTTTTTAAATGAAATTGTTCTTTTGAAGTGTACGTGTTAAAACTGTTTATTGTTTTTAAATGTCTCGGATGGGAATGTAAATTAATAGATTTTTTTTTCATTTTGGTTTTTTGAAAGAGGCTAATAATGAATATAATTTTGTCTAGTGTTTACAAAGTCAAAGGATTTACATTGAATATCCTATTGTACTGATTGAGGCTGAAACATAGAAAAGTTAAAACTATTTTCTTATACCGGTACATGTATGCACATATAATGTGCCTGTTGTACATGCATTTTCGAGAAATCCTAATCCACCCGTTCAGTTAAGAAAATACTTTATGTCAGACAAATTTTAATTTGTCAATTGTGCATTACTGAAAACGTCCTGCTTCAAAAATTCCAATGAACTGTTTTTGAAGACTAGGAAGTTAGAGATAAGATGCATTATTAAAAGAGTTTATTTGATATAAACTCCTTGATATCCAAGTGTCCAAGTTATCTTCTCTGTCAGGTGTCCATGAATTTAAAATTTATCAATTTAACGCTACGATCGTTATATAATGAATTTTCTTTTATCCAATGAAAAATTTGTCTCTTTTTTTTTGAAACAGTTTTTATTGCTATGTCAATTCAGCTGAAAAAAACATTGATGTATTTTCTGGGATTTTAATTTTAATTGATGGCGGTCTTATCATTGTTAATTGTTTTTGGTGCTTTATAAACAATGATTCTTACAGTAGTGGCTGCATGTAAAAAAAAAGTTTGACATGTCAAGTGGATCAAGATCAAGTTACAAACACTTTAGAGAATATTGATGGGAATGTTTTAAATGTGCATTCTCCCAGTAAATCCACTTGTGTGCATTGATTTAACATGTTTAACGTCTATGTTTGGATATTACAAGATTATGATGACACTTGGATGAAACTTAAATTTTAAAGAACTTGATGTTTCCTAAAATATCTATATACACATTAATAAATTGATTGACAATATAGCTATAAATTTATGTAATCAGGGAAATGGAAATCCATTTGTAACCGTTTAAAAAAAAAATTTTTTTTCCCTTTTTTGACTAAAAAAAAAGTAAAAAAAAAGGGATTACGATGTAAAATATACTCTGACGTCAAATTGTAATTTTCCCCCCACCTGTGATTTAATACATATGTACCTTCAGTACCCTACGTTACCGGTACATATAAATGTGAAGGCCAGATTTCAGTTTATACATAGAGATACACTGTACATAATATATATATATCCAGGTAAAATGAATCTTCATTTGAAATGGAAAGCATTGAAGAAACAAGTTGCAATTTAACACGATGCCACCCACTTATAAAAAAGTATTTGTCAAAGGTTTTTGATCCTTTAGAAAATGTGTTTACACTCTTAGACATGAAACAGTTTTATATGGACAAATCCATGAAAATAAAATCTTGATCAATTCAGACCTTCAAAATGAAAATCAGTTGGGGATATTCCAATAAATAAGGTTTTTAATGTAACACACAAGCCTCAGATCCATAATATTTAAACTGTACTCTTCAGGCAGTTTTGTAAAAAAAAAAAAAAAATATTTGGAGGTGAAAATTGAAAGCCATATAGACCCTAACTGAAATAAAATGAGCAAACTGGGGGTGCAAGACAGAGATTTAATGATGAGGATCCATAACATTTCTTTTTGTGCGACTGTTTAAACTGCCAGAATTGGGTTTAATCTCCCTGGTTTTTTCCCATGAATGTCATAAAACCCAAAGATATAGGCAATAATTATGCAAATTCAATAAACACTTTAGACCTTTGCTGAAATCAGGGATTAATTCCTTCTCATTAATAGCTAGTGGATCTGTGATTTTGAAGCTATAGCAAGGAGTAACACAATTTCAATAATTCTGTAAACTTTGAACATTTTTTGTTGTTGGCAATAGTTGAATTATCTTCGACATTGTACAGTAGGTACCATAGATGCAGTCTCATTAATTAAGAGCAGTATGTTTTCAATTTGTTCAAATATTTTGACAGTCATTTTCATCAAGTTACGTCACTTCAAGAAAAGATGTGCTTGCTTTCATACAGAGTGATAATTAAGAAATCTATATAATCATTGCATAAATTGTTGAATTTTTCATGTGGCTTAAATGCTAGACTTCCCAGTTCAACAGTCTTTTTCATTTTAACATACTGATTGGATAACTGTATCTGCTTCATTGACCACAGCAGGTTTCTAAATTTATTCTCTCTTAATTAAAAAAAACACCTCATTTTGTTTTTAGGTCACCTGAGTCACTCAGGTGACCTATTGCAATTGGTCTTTGTCCGTCGTCGTGCGTCGTGCGTTAACAATTTTACATTTTTAACTTCTTCTTGAAAACTACCAGGACAATCGTTACCATTTTTGGTGTGAAGCATCTTTATGGTAAGAAAAATCTAAGTTGTGAAATTCATGGCTCTACCACCCTTGGGGTGCCATGGGCGGGGCCAAATATGCAAAAAAAGCCAAATTTTCAAAAATCTTCTTCTCTACTCCCACGCATGTGAGGAAAAAACCAGTTGCATGGTTATGATGTCCATGAAGCCCTCTACCAAAATTGTGAAATTTATGGCCCCAGGGTCAGGGGTTCTGGCTCTAGGGTGGGGCCAATATGGCCATATAGTAAAAATGTATGAAATCTTAGAAAATCTTCTTCTTTACTACCATATATATTTTTAAAAAACTAAATGCATGATTATGATGTCTCTGAAGCCCTCTACCTAAATTGTAAAATTTATGACCCCAGGGTCAGGGGTTCTGGCTCTAGGGTGGGGCCAATATGGCCAAATAGTAAAAATGTATGAAATCTTAGAAAATCTTCTTCTTTACTACCATATATATTTTTAAAAAACTAAATGCATGATTATGATGTCTCTGAAGCCCTCTACCTAAATTGTTAAATTTATGACCCCTGGGTCAGGGGTTCAGGATCTAGGGTGGGGCCAATATGGCCAAATAGTAAAAATGTATTAAATCTTAGAAAATCTTCTTCTCTACTCCCATATATATTTGTTGAAAAATAAATGCATGATTATGATGTCCATGAGGCCCTCTATCAAAATTGTGAAATTCATGATCCCTGGGTCAGGGATTCAGGCTCTAGGGTGGGGCCAATGTGGCCAAATAGTAAAACTGTTTTAAATCTTAAAAATCTTCCTCTCTACTCCCATATATATTTGTTAAAAACTAAATGCATGATTAGGATGTCCATGAGGCCCTCTATCAAAATTGTGAAATTCATGACCCCTGGGTCAGCGGTTCAGGCTCTAGGGTGGGGCCAATGTGGCCAAATAGTAAAAATGTATTAAATCTTAAAAATCTTCTTCTCTACTTCCATATATATTTGTTAAAAACTAAATGCATGGTTATGATGTCCATGAGGCCCTCTACCAAAATTGTAAAATTCATGACCCCTTTGTTAGGTGTTCAGGCTCTAGGGGGGGGGGGGGGCAATGTGGCCATATAGTAAAACTGTTTTAAATCTTAAAAATCTTCCTCTCTACTACCACACATGTGAGCAAAATACTGAATACATGGTTAAGATGTCCATGAGGGCCTCTACTAAAATTGTGAAATTCATGACCCCTTTGTTAGGTGTTCAGGCTCTAGGGTGGGGCCAATATGACCATATAGTAAAACAGTTTTAAATCTTAAAAAATCTTCTTCTCTACTCCCACACATGTGGGCAAAAACTGAATACATGGTTATGATATCCACAATCTCCTTTACCTAAATTGTGAAATTCATGGCCCCTTGGTCAGGGGTTCAGGACATGAAGGGGGGGGGGGGGGGATATGGCAATATAGTGTTAATGCATATAATTTTCTTCTCTATTCTCACACATCTGTATTAAAAAAACTGACTAATAATTATGTTTACCATGAAGTCCTCTACTGAAATTTTAATTTTCATGTCCCCTCAAGGATGGGTTTTGACTCTAGGACAGGGCCAAAATGGATGTATAGATGTTAATGCATATAAAGTTAAAAAAGTATCTTCTTTACTCCCACACACCTGAAAGGAAAACTGAATTCATGATTTTGTAGACCAGATCTTAGTTTTTCACCAAAATTATAGGTTTCACAGTTCTTTTTGAAATATGGTCGTCATTACAAATTTATAATTTTTCTACTCCAGTATGAAACCTAATTAATTAGATGCATATATGAGGCTCGGTGACAAGTTTGTGTATGGGATGTATGCTACTCAGGTGAGCGTTAAGGCCAATTGGCCTCTTGTTTAGATTAATCTTTATCCATGCAAGTATTTATATGTACAAACTCCTTAAAACGAAAAACTAGATGTTTGCTGGCCTGACTGAATATATTGCAAAGAACTTGTAGTTCATTTTTTAGACTGTGAATCTCTTATAAAAGCCTCTTCAGGTGTTGATGTGAAAGCTATATAGATAATGATTCCTATGTTTGATTTGTGTTTAGGATCATTCCTAACAAAAATATTTTATTTTGGAAAAGCAGTCTGAATGAATCCCAAGATTGCATGTTCTTTTAATGTACAAGAGTTTTAACAAAGATTTATTTGAATGTTGTTTTTAACAACACAGAATTCAACATTTGTTTGTGGAAAGTCAGGCAGATTATTTCCTGCTACAAGTGTTCTTTTATAAGTGAAGAATTTCATAACGACCAGGGGAAATTTTGCAATTCGATTTATTACTTACATACACTGGTATGTTAACTTTTAAAGTACGTGGGGACGGTTCGTTTTATTGTTTGTGTGTAAAAATAACTTGGGGCGAAAATAACCCTGTACACAGTATTTACAAGTGTATCCTCAAATAAATGGTTTCTGAATTGAAAGAAAAAATTTTTTTGCTCCTCAGACCAGCTTTATTAACTCCCTTGCCCTTATTCTTTCAAATAAGTACAGGAACTACTTCAAGGAAATTGATATATTGTGCATAGCAATTTGTATTGCTGAGTTAAACACTGAATTTTAAACTAACAAAAATAAAGACTAGTGCTAAAAGTCATTTCAAAAAATGTGTTCCCTTGAAGAAACTGTTTTATTTTAAACATTTCTTACATCAAGAGAGAATTGCCTGCAGGGGTGATCTTCGGTTATCATGCCATTAAATTGATTTTAAGCAGCTTAGTTTGTTGTCCTAATAAATTATAGAATTTCGAATCTGCATGCGCTGAAAAACTTTGTATTAAATGATTTTTGTTACATAATTTGTGCTACGTACATACCGGTGATTGGCAAAATGTGTAATACTGTAAATAAGATCTAAGAATTTGTCTTTGATTAAAGAGTCGAGGTCTGATTTGACGTATTTAATTTGCTGCCATGCATGCATGTCAAACTTATGTACACAATGAGTCTGTGTGCATCAGGTAAACATCAGCATGCGCCCTACAATGGGATCTATAATTATGTAATTGCTTAACTCTTCATCAAACAGATTGGCAAATATTTGCTGTTTGTATCCCTTTTCTGTGTACATAAGTTTATGCACAATATTTTATAAGTATAGAAATCAGTGATGCTTGCAATATACGGAATTTTATTTTTTTATTAATTGGAAATTTGATCTGCATATATGAATTAGGGACCCATTTGGATGACGATTTTATCTATGATGGGAATTAAAAATTTGACAGCTTAAAAGAACCAGTATTTGCAGTAATGTAAGGTGGTGTATTTGATTGATGCACAAACTTGTTTGCCTTTAGATAAGCATGCAATGCATCTAGACTTTAAAAGGAAATTTCCAAAATGCAAGACTAAACAGAAATTAATTGTTGTAAAAACCTGCCAGTAGCTGTTTAATACTCATGCAAGTTTATTAAAGTTGTATGGTAAGATCATAAATAAAGCAAGAGACTAGGAAGTCTGTCAAGTACAATAAGTTTCAGATACTTTGGGCTTCATTTCACTGGCTACACTCCATCAATGTAACTAATGAAATGGAGGATATTTATTATTAAAATATAGTTCACTGTAATACTCTGAATGGTAATTAAATTTAATTTCAGTCATGTTAGGTTTTTCCATGTATTTGTATAACTCTATTTATTTTGAAATGCATGCTGGTCAAACCTTAATTTAATTGTAATAAAAAGTAATGCAATTGTAAACAGTAATTAAGAGCTTATATAAGGATCCATTGTTTTTTAAAAAATGAAGTGATTTTTAATTGATTCTTTAATCTACGGAATTTGAGTTGCATCTATAATTGTTAACCTGATCAGTAGCTGTCAAGGAATAGACTGTCAACAGTAATTTTAGCTTTATAAATGGCAATTATTTCTCTGTTGAAATTTGTACAGTAATGGTTGTACGTCATTTAAATTCTTCTATGACAAAAGTTTTACCAATTAAAACTTGATTCAATTCTATTTACTTCCATACTCTGGTCTTTTAATATCCCACGTCGAATTCTCGCCTGACAACAAAAATGCGGATGCAATTTTATACTTTATACAACGCTTCAGTAAATGGACCAATTGTGTACTGAATTTCCGGAGACCGGTTGAGGCGGCCTGTTTCAGTGTAGTACTTTTGTTGTGTGGCTGAGCATGGGGTATTGATCGAAGAAAGATTGATTTTATTTTGAAGCTTTCACATCCATATTTTATAGCCTTGGCAAAATCTGGACAAAATAGATGATTGCAATGTTTTATATAACAAAACATTTGATTAACCTTTGGGAATTGATAATGAATATTGATACTGTTTTGTTTTTCTGGATTGAATTCTTTATACCTGGAAATCAGATACTGCATGGTTATAATTTTGTGTTGTAACATGAAGGCCAACAGGATTCATTTGCTTGCAGCACCGGTTTTGGGAAACCTCATCAGTTATCTTCGCACAATTTCTGAAGAAAAAAAATAAAATCATTCATGCTTGAATTCAATAACAGTCTTTGTATTATATTCATTAACAATTCATTATTTGTTTGAAAGTTACATTTATTTAATAGCTACTGGTAATTGTAATTTTTTTTGTCTTTTGCATGAAATATTCAGGGCTCTGATCATCTCTCCTAGAACTAAAATAGGAATTATAAAAAACTTAAGATTTCTTAATAGATTTAAGGTAGAATGCAACACCAAAATTTTATTTTATGGATCATTGAATTGTATCATTTTGGAAACATACAATTTCCCCATTTCGATTCAAATGATTGCCTTATATCTTCTCTATTAAATGTGTCTCGATCCTGAAAAGATTTCATCCATAGGTTTTAAAAATAAGGATAAAAGATGTTTTTCAATATCATAAAAAAATTTTCCTCAAGAAAAAAAAACATCTTTATATTGATGGTGTGACTAGTAAGATATTAATATAATGCATTTATTCACAAAAAACTTTAAACTCTACAGTGTGTTACTTGCAACCAAAGGAGATTTTCAACTTTTATATTTATATAAATTGTATAAAATAATTAATTCATAGCATTTATCCTTGTTTTTATGAACAAGAAATTATATCATAATTCAGAAATAACACTTTAACAATCCATTAAATAAATTTTTTGTGTAGCATTCCTTATTTAAAAGATGTACATGCATGTTTGGGACAAAATTGAAATTTCTTATAAATATTGCAAAGTAGAATTATTTTTGTCTTTAATAATTGATATTAATGTTGTATTGGCCTGGAATTTCTGTAAGAGATAGTTAGCTGTGCACTTTGAAACTATAATGCTGATTCAAATTTATGATTTGTTGTATTGATTGAAACTATAAAAGAAAATACATGTAATATAGATTTTTAGGGGTGTTTGTTGTCTCAATTTAATGAAGAACAATCCTTGTGATTGACTTAGTTAAATGGAGAATTCCAAATGTTCGTCAAGTTCTGAAATTATATTTAAGATGGACAAGAAATTTGTCTGTGTGTACATGCAGTGTACAACTAACAGCCAGCCATTTTAAGAACAGTGAAGTATTTCAAATGTTGTATTCTTAAAGCTTTAGCCTTATTAGAAGCCAAATAAGGATCCTAGTGACATTAATATGAATTATGCATGAATGGAGCCTTTAATAGCACACATTTACACACACGCACCTCTGGACAAGTGGCCATGAAGGTAACAGGATATTTTACCAAGGTAGGTAAATAATTAGGTCGGGTATACCTACATGTAATGGGGAACAGTCAACACCCTTGTTTACCTGGCCCTGCTTTATGGCCCTAAATCCTATTACCGGCTCAGACAATGATCTCCATTCAAAGTGTTGGTTTAATAATTATATTACCTGTACTATGTCAGGTAAACTTGACCACTTCAGAGGCTTTTGCAATCATGCAATGTAACGTTGGAAGTGCTGGTATTCTTAATTGAAGTACTGAAAGTATTGAAATTAATTTCACAGCATATTGAATGGATTGTGATTCATAATTGATATTTTTTATTAAAGAGGTTCTAAAAAAATGCCTTTTTTCTATCAGTTAAGGTTTTGATATAAGAAATCAAAGTACTGAAAGTATTGACATTTTCTGATATTTGAAATTGTAACATATACTCTGGTAATTTAAAATTTGTTGTACATACTTCACCTGGAATGTTTTATAACAAAAATATATTTTTCACAGATTATTTCTAAATGATAAATGGATTGAAATTGATACACATTAGTCTTGGAATTGATTTTTAACTTGTATAAATGTCAATTCTATACATTGATCCAATGTCAAAATTAATTTTTCAAAGTGCTTTTTAGGAAAATTGAATGATTTCAATATGCAACGCTTTATTTTGCCACACCGATTTTTTTGTTTGTTTGTAAAAAAGGTTATCATAAGTCCAAAAGTTTTTCTGTGTAAATGTTGAATATTTCAAAATTTGGCATGGAAGACGTGAATTAGAAGCAGTTAAGATAGGCAGTGTTGAATTGATATTTGTTCAATACATATGCAAATTTGTGTAGAGGAGAATCAACCTTTTTGATTCAGTGTCGATTTTATCATGACAAATATAAGCTAGTGTATTTTTAGAATTAATTGACTTTAGAACTGACACTCTTATCAAGTTCAAAATCCAGTGTCAAAACTAATGAAAAAAACCAGTGTAATAAAACTGGCTCTCTTATTGAACAGTATATTAAATGTACAATTTTGTAATTGTAAGACCTTGGGTGCAGTGAAAATTGCTAACTTAATTCACAAACTAAATAAAAGGGTTCACAAGAATTTAAATAACTGTCCACATTGAATGCTCTTTTGAGAAATTTGTCTTCTTTAATTTACAGTGCATGAATAGCATTAGCTTATCTATTGATTATTTGATTTCTAATTAGAAACTTAAATAGAGGTTTTTGAATACACATACAAAAACATCGTATAATAGTGATATTTAAAAGTGCTGTAGCACTAACAACAGATGGCAAGGAATAATGATACATTCACATGAACGAAATTTGGTTTTTGTTACTTTTAATTGAAAAGAAAATAATTTGATTTTGGTTTTTGAGGACGGTGAGTTTTGATTTTTAGATCATTGTAGCTCAACTTTAATGAAGGTTAATGGGTCATCCATTATAAGGCTGTAGAACTTAACTGCAGATATCATCAATAGTGCATCACTCATACATATATGTACACACAGAATGGGGAAATGGATTAATGATATGTTGAATGACAAGAACTTATCATTCTGGAAAAATACAATTTCATTTTATTCCTAAAATATGTGTACACCAGAAAAGCTTTTCAGTTCAGTGACAACATTATAATTAACATACATACAGTTATATGTAATGTTAGTTCATAGGCCTGTCAGTGAGTAAAACTGAAAGGTCCTCTTAAAAGGGTTTGAGAAATACTTAATTTTGCTTATCAAAGCAGTTGAGCTAGTGCTTAAGGTAAGCTGAAAATTGATATCCTTAGCCAAACAGATTGATCTTTGAAATTGTATATTTTTGTGACGATATATATTAATCATTGGTAAACATTTAGAAATTCCTAGATTCTATTAATTGAATGGGCTTAAAGGTACAGTAAATAAAATTTAAAAAATTTGGACCAATGGTGCGATACAGACATAAGATTTAACATGTTTTTCATTTATTTATTTTCTATGTCATAGTTTTAAAACTTAACAGCTCTGTATACTTCGTGCGTGCGCTCTGTAAACAAGCCATCCATTTCGAAACAAAATGATCTTTCTCTTTGGGATCTACAAGTTGTCTGGTTATGATGTAAAAAATAAAATTGGTGGTTGCCATACAGAAATTGAGGACCCCATAATCCATTGTCTTGATCATGCAGTGTGTGCAGTTTCTGTCAATTTGTTTGACGAGCTTTATTTTGATTGATAATGGGGGTATCGGAGAAGTCTTGACAGTATAATTATATCGATTGAAAGTTTATTACGTAATTTGAAATAATTTCGTGACATGCCAGTTTGTGCAAAAAAGTCTTTTTAGTAAAATCTACCAGTATGATTGCAAACATTTTAATTATCTGTATCATTGGATGATTTTTTATATAATGTCATTTTGTACCAGAACTTTGTTGAGATTTACAACTGACAGTGTCAATATAGCTTTTACCACTCACTTAATTTCAAACCATAGCCACATACATTATGCATCACCGGTCAATAAGACCATAGAGGTATCCAAGTCTCATATCCTTTTAGGAACGCAAAACATAACAAGCCAAGGTCACAGATTGTTAACCTTCAAACAAGGTTTTGTCTGCTGACCTTCAGGCAAGGTCAAGACTATACTGACCCACAGGCAAGGTCAAAACAAAATCAGTTTGTTCAATTTTAATGTGTGAATTTGTTGTTTTTCAGTTGCCTTGGAGGGGTGAATGGGAGGACAGCATGTGCTGCTGGTACAGCCAATCCTAATTCGGGATCAAGCGCTATCTCTGCCTGCGTATCATGTAATTCTGATGAAATCAGTACCGCTGGATCATCTGCATGTATTAAGTGTCCGGCTGGATTTAGCTGTTCTTCTTTGACCACTCAAACTGCTTGTACTTCACCTTCCTACTCATTGGAAGGGGAAACAGGCTGCACTTCCTGTCCTGCTGGATCAATATGTCCAACTACAAACCAGGCTCCACAGGTGATGTTTATTTATAAATTTTAGTTTGTCAGAAAACACAAACTTCAATTTTCATAACCAGGATTTGAATAATTTAATCTCAAGTTGATTGTAAAATAAAATTTTAGATGTTTCCCTTGTTCATTTTAGAAATTTATAATAAAATATTGAACCATTACAAGGGTCAGTTATTGCCTGTTATTTTATTATCATATTTACAAATGTTCACAGGACTGTCCTGCTGGTAAACAACCAAATGGTGGACAGACAGCATGCACAGACTGTTCAGCAGGATTTTACAGCACAGCCTCAGACAACTCCTGTCAGACATGTCCAAAAGGTGCTTAGTTCAAATTATTTTCAATATTTATTTGTATGACAAGATTCATGCAAAGTAGCAACAATTTTCTTTTGCATTATAGATGATTATAAGCAAGTAGAAGGATAAGTAGACAGTAAATGTATTGATATTTGTTCTTTCAAATTGTCTTTGTACCTATAATTACTATAATTCAAATTATTCAACATGAAAATGTATGTTAGAAATTTTTGCTCAAATCTTTTGTCATGTTATGATTAATCAATGTATTGTTATGTTCCATTATCACCGGTATATTTTCCATGCCTGAATGTTTAATTGTGACATCTTATTGCATGGTTTAATGTTTGATGTCATCTTCCAGGCTCCAAGTGCCCCACTGGTGCTATGACAACTCATACTGTGTGTCCCTCAGGAGAATATCAGAATCAAACAGGTCGGACATCCTGTACAGCATGTACAGCCGGACACGAATGCTCCGACCCCACCACCGCACCTCAGCAGTGTAACGCAGGGACATACGCACCAGCCAACTCTGTGGCTTGTACCCCTTGTGCAGCAGGTAGGCACTCATCCTCGTAGAATTAATGATCTGTGAACATCATGGTTGTAATTCATTCCTTTTGAAGTATATGTCAGGTGGGAGTTTATACCGATTTATGAAGTGGAAAGATTAATACATTATCACCTTGAGGCTTATTTGTATTGATCATAATTGCAGCATGCAGATTTCTCTCGAATGGTTAGATTGCTTCTTACATTTTTACCGTAGGAGATAATGTGCTGTCATAATACAATTTTTATTTCAGAATCTGTTATATTTAATCAAGCATTATATAAAACATATCAACAGGCATGTATAGTGATAGCCCAGGTTCCAGTTCATGTTCTGAGTGCCCAAAGGGCAAGAATTGTTCCAACCCTGCCCTGACCCCCACAGATTGTCCCGCTGGGACCTACAGTGCTCTAAACACCACAGCCTGTACCCAATGTCCAGCAGGGCATTACAGCACTGCTGGGTCAGGGAGTTGTACAGAGTGCCCGGCGGGCAAGAACTGTTCCAATAGTGCGGGTGCTCCCTCAGATTGTCCCGAAATGACTTACAGTACAGAGGGCAGTAGTGGGTGTACAGCTTGTAGTGCAGGTGTGAACTAAATTTGGGTTATTTAAAAAAAGAACATTTTGCCATTCAAGCTCTTGGCTCCTTCCTTAATTTATGAATTCCTAATTTTCCTCTTATTTTCTTAAAATCCTTTTCTAAATTTTCATTCGCAACTGATAGGATACTACAGTACAGCAGGATCAGGAAGCTGTACAATTTGCCCATCTGGTAAATCCTGTCAATCAGCCACTCCCAGTGATTGTAGCCCAGGGACCTACAGCCAGCAAGGAGATGGAGTGTGCAGCAATTGTGCTGTAGGCTATTACAGCAGCAGTGCTGGTTCTTCTTCTTGCTCAGTGTGTGCTGCAGGAATGTCTTGTACCACCAGCTCTAGTCAGCCTTGTGCTGCTGGTACTTATGGCATTGAGGGAGAGATGGGATGTCGGCCGTGTACTGCGGGTCACTTCAGTGAGTCAGGGGCTAGTAATTGTACAGCATGTCCTGCTGGCAAAGACTGCAGCAGTGCAGCGGGATCTCCCCCTGACTGTTTGGCCGGTCAGTACAGTGTGGAAGAAGATGCAGGCTGCACCAACTGTCCCCCAGGTATCCAATGCACACTACATAGTGTCTTGCATGCAAGTGGAAGGGTGTTGTGCTTAAGAATTTTCTGCATGTTCCTGTCACAGAAACATTTTATTACTTATGAATATATACCCAAGCATAACAGGATGTTGTGTGGATGTCCCTGGAATATTTCAATTTGCATGCTTCATGTAATTTTCCAGTCCTGCCATATATAGCAGGGTTATCACCATGATCTGGTCCGCTCACCAAGTGGTATTATTGTTGCATCCTGTATCATATATGTAATCATTTAAAAGGTTTCCTCCCTCCAAGAGATCCCACAAAGAGAATGCAAATTGGAAAACACTGCCTATTAATCAATTACATATAGCATGTATTCATTGAATGGTACCGTCATTTAGTGTGTTGTTATGCTTGACTTAAAGTAGAATGGATTTAAAAGGTTGGTTTAATTTTAAGACATCGGGAATGGAGCACTTAATATTGTGTGTGTATGTATTACAGGGTGTCAGTTACCTATATAGAACAAAAGAATAGTGTCATTTAGATTGAAAACCATTGTAGAAATACCTATTACATAATTTTCTACATTTTTCCCAAACAAATCATTTAATTAAGTAAAGTTTTTAATTGAACTATATCAGTATGCTTACATGAGCAATCTGATTTTAAAGACTTTTAAATCTTTTAATTAGAATTCTCAAGATTTTTTGATAAACCTGCTTTTTATAGGAACATATAGTGATAGCCCAGGTTCCAGTTCATGTTCTGAATGCCCAGAGGGCAAGAATTGTTCCAACCCTGCCCTGACCCCCACAGATTGTCCCGCTGGGACCTACAGTGCTCTAAACACCACAGCCTGTACCCAGTGTCCAGCAGGGCATTACAGCACTGCTGGGTCAGGGATTTGTACAGTGTGCCCGGTGGGCAAGAACTGTTCCAATAGTGCGGGTGTTCCCTCAGATTGTCCAGAAATGACCTATAGTACAGAGGGCAGTAGTGGGTGTACAGCTTGTAGTGCAGGTGTGAACTAATTTTAAAGAAATATTTGTTGTATTGAGTAAATATCCATTGATTTCAGAAATGAAAATTACCAAAATCATCTTGAACATATGGGTTATTGAAAACACCTACCTTTTACTCTACCTTTTATTCATGATTTTCTTATCATTATTTTCTTATTTCATGCATAAAACTTTTTCTGAGATGTAAAAATCAATTGAAAAGAAAACAGATTATTTTGAAAACAGGTTAATTTGTAAAGTCAATGTAACATTTAGCTTTATTCATGATTATCTTATCATTGCTTTCATAAATCATTCATAACACCTTTTTTTGAATTTTGATTGGCCACTGATAGGATACTACAGTACAGCAGGATCAGGAAGCTGTACAATTTGCCCATCTGGTAAATCCTGTCAATCAGCCACTCCCAGTGATTGTAGCCCAGGGACCTACAGCCAGCAAGGAGATGGAGTGTGCAGCAATTGTGCTGTAGGCTATTACAGCAGCAGTGCTGGTTCTTCCTCATGCTCAGTGTGTGCTGCAGGAATGTCTTGTACCTCTAGCTCCAGTCAGCCTTGTGCTGCTGGTACTTATGGCATTGAAGGAGAGATGGGATGTCGGCCGTGTACTGCAGGTCACTTCAGTGAGTCAGGGGCCAGTAATTGTACAGCATGTCCTGCCGGCACAGACTGCAGCAGTGCAGTGGGATCTCCCCCTAACTGTTCGGCCGGTCAGTACAGTGTGGAAGAAGATGCAGGCTGCACCAACTGTCCCCCAGGTATCCACTGCACACAGGATGGGTGCATGCAGATATAGCACAGGCAGCATTGCATGTACTAGCAAAATTATTTCACTAACACTTGTTATTCTGTATGCCTTCTCACATTGTTATCGAGCATATAATGCAGTGATTTTGATTTGTCAACAATGGATGCATGTTTGTATTTCAGTTTTTGGTGTTCACTTGAGATTAAGCTTGGTCTTCATTTACCTAAGTGGTTATAATATAAGTTTTGCATGCCTATAACAATATTTACAGTTCAATATTGCATGAGGGGTTTGTGGAATATTAATTAAACATACATGTATATGTTTATCAATGGTGCCTTGTGTATATCAATATATGCTTCTGTTAACTTTGCATGTATTTCTTTTTGTTGCAGGGTGCTAATACTTCAAAGAACAAACAAAATAATTATTATTATTTGAAAACATTTTCAGGGTTTTTTTCAAATATAGACATAATAATGTAATGTTTTAATCATCATTATTTAGTGGGTTTTAAATTAATATTTGTTTCAGCATTGCATGATTTCTCTTGCATGTGGCTGTGTTGGTACTAGATCATACGTACTGTACAGTGAGATTCCTTAAAATTTTACATGAGTACTTATTTCTGTGATTCAACCGTTTATATCCTTTTTTTTATACCAACGCTGAATTTTTATCATAGTTTTATTTACTTTATATCTGTCCAAAAAATAAAAGCAAGATTTTAAAATCGGCAAGAAGGACTTCTGGCAATTTAATACGGATATTCCTAGTGTTTAATTAGGAATCTACTGTACAATATATGAATAAAAATTTGTTGCTGTAGCAGTCAATCATGCTACACACTGAATTCATTGATCATTGAATAGCAGATTCAAACTGCGGTCACAATATAATAACAGTTTGTTGATTTTCACTTATTGTCTAATGCTTTTATTTTGTTATGCATGTTAAAAATGTATTGCACAAATGATGCATTAATTGTGTATGAAGTTATAATTGATATAACGTTATGTGAAGATATTCGAAATTTTGTTGATAATTTTTGTTTCACAGTCATTAATGCTACAATATATTACCAGCGGTTATACTGGTATCAAATGCATACATAATTTAATGTTAAGATTTCAGTTTTTAATGCAATCTCAAAACATCTTCTAAGATCATATGTTCCCAATTTTATCTAGGTCACCACAGTTCCGCTGGTGCATCAAGTTGCACCCAGTGTACTGCGGGGCATTTCTGCACAGCCTCCACTGAGACACCTTGTGGCACCACCAAATACAGCAGTGCAGGAGCCACTTCTTGCAGTGATTGTCCGGCAGGTTATAAATGTAACATCGCCACCACTGCCACTCCTACAAAGTGTCTTGCTGGAACGTACTCCGGAACAGCGGCTTCTACTTGTACCAGCTGTGAAAAGGGACACCAGTGTCCGGTGGACGGAATGACCGCCCCAGAGGCTTGTGGGAATGGAACTTACGCACCTTCAACAGGCGCCACAGCATGTACACCTTGTCCTGCAGGTAATTTTGAAAATATGTTTTGGGGGATAAGATTTTCATTTCTTCAAAGGTTTACTGTAAGCTTAAGTTTTCTTTAATCTAACAGTGTTTTCATTGAAGAAAAATGTCTAACAGCAAACAATTCCATGATTGTTACTTTTTAGGTCAGAGATGTCCAGATGTAACAGCAGCAGCCATTGACTGTTTGCAGGGAGAGTACAGCCCAGTGGGCTCCTCCTTGTGCTACTCCTGTCTGGATGGATGGTACTCTGACTCCGTCAAATCAACAACTTGTACAGAGTGCCCAGCAGGCTCCAAATGCCCTACCAAGAATAATGGGCCAACACAGTGTGGATCAGGCGAGTACAGGTAAAGGAATCAAGACTTTTTTAAAAGAAATGTAATTGATGAATTAAAATTATAAATGGAATTCCATCAAAAATGACTTTAAAAGGTATTCATTTCAAAACATCACGCTAATGGGCATGTTTTGACATATCTTGCATTGGAAGGATCAAGAGCTTCTTAAAATATTCAGAATCAATTTTAGCTAAGTCTGCAACACCATCATGACTAAAATCATCCAGTAGTGATCATATTTAAAGAACTGTGAAGAAATGCTGTTTGCATACATTGTACTTGTGTCGGTACTATCAGTACTTTGATTTTGCCTCTAGTTCTGCTGGCCAGACTTCATGTACTCAGTGTGCAGTAGGGACCTACAAGACGGCAAGTGGAGCAGGCAGCTGTACACCCTGTGAGGCAGGCTACGAGTGTCCCACCACCTCAGCTAGTAAGTCAGTCTGAATACTGAACAATTGCTTGCCTTTTTAAATTCAAATGAGAGTTGTGTCATACTGAATATTTAAGTTTTGTAAATTTAATGTGGATTTTTTTCAGTTTTGATGAATGTGTTTGTTTACTATAAGAATTACTTATGCACCAACATATACCGGTATATCTTATCAGACAGTTCTCTTGATTTTCATATTTTGAATTGAAAACTGGAAGAGAGATTTACTAAACTACGTGTATAAGATAAAATTATCAGTAAAATGTATGTAATTTGATGTTTTGATTTTATAAAGCAATTTTAAATCTGAGCCACTTCCTTCTATCCTTAGGATCTGCCTGTGGCAGTGGTTACTACTCTCTTGGGGGAGACACAGCCTGTATCCCCTGCCCCGGAGGATATTCCTGTACCACTACCAGCTCCAGCCCTGTGCTGTGTACCGCTGGAAACTACGCCAACAATGCAAGCACCACCTGTTCACCCTGTGCAGCAGGGTACTATTGTCCCACTGACGGGATGTCAGAACCTCTGGCTTGTCCCACAGGCTACTATCAGACCAGCACTGGACAAACCAGCTGTACCCAGTGTGGGCAAGGTAGGTCTGGTTGGGGCTAATACAGTACTGTAAACAGGAAAAATTTTACCCCAATATTGGTTTTGCCTCACTTGCCTTCATTTTTATTTGATGAATTGTGGATGCTTCAAAAGGCAAAATCTGTTAAAACACAACTGTGTTTTTAGGCAAATATAAACTTGGGAACAATTTTCAACAAGTGTGATTGGTCAAAAATAGTGCAAGGCAGAAATAACCTGGTATAATTAAGTAAGAGACTGTACTATAAGGTAGTTAGTCTTGTTTGGGAGTCATTTCCAATCATTTAATTTTTTACCTTTGCCCTTGATCTAAGGTTACAAATGTCCGAACAAGACGGTCACCCAGGAAGCTTGCCCTGTGGGAGAGTATCAAGATGGTCGGGGAATGGAGTCCTGTAAATCTGTAAGTAAAATAGATGGCTGATTCATCTCATGATACATATTACACATAGAACATGATTAAAGTAATGTAAAATTTCAATATGATATTGATGATTGTTTTCCATTATCAATTTTGTAATTGTTTTCCACAGAAGCTCCTCTTATCAATTAACTGATCATGCATTTTTTTGAAAAACTTAAGTGCATTGTATGTTGATAAAAAAATCCACTACTCTTTTAAATGTATTAAAAAATTGCTTTCACTGATTGATTGTAGTGTCCCTCTGGATACTATGCCGATACCACTGGAAAAATCACCTGTACAATATGTCCCGCGGGATCCAGCTGTTCCGATCCGACAGTAGCTCCAGTAGCATGTTCTAGTGGCCAGGTATATAGAATTAGACAAAATTCTGAGTATCCTTTATGTTGATACATGTACCAATTTCTAATTATAAAATCACACCGTAATTAAAATATCTAGTAATCAAAATGTCAAGTTAGTAAAAGTGTTACTCAGTTAATTCAAGAGCTTTTTCTCTTCATCTATAGTACATGGTATGTACATGGTGTATCTATGTGGTGTCCAATTTGTTTTGGAGCATGACATCAATAGAGGTGATGTAATGGAATTATCCTTTGATATTTTAGTACTCCCTTGCTGGTGCCACTTCCTGTACAACGTGTCCTGCAGGATATGCCTGCCTATCAGGATCACAGACAGCCTGCACTGTGAGTACAAAGATTAGTGTTCTGTTGTTAGTACAGTCATGTAGATCTTTCCGAATTGTCTATCATGCTGTCTGACTACTGTAAAATTGTCAGATTTTGTTGAGAATTTATGACATTATGAAATTTGTATTCTATAAAGGAGATTTCATGTTCGCTATGGTAAAAAGAATTCATTCAAGAACATTGTCTTTCCTTAAAATTCTACTCTTCTTCCATGACTGTACACTTTCTTCGTGTTTTTCTACTCTCTAAATAATAATTATGCATTATTTTATGTTCTGTGAAGAATGGTCAATACTCCAATGGTACCCACTGCGTTGACTGTCCGGCAGGGACATACTGCCCCGATCCAACCCTGGGGAGCGTTGTGTGTAGTAACGGTCAGTACCAGCCCAGCACAGCCCAGACTTTCTGTATTCAGTGCCCCAGCGGTCAGTCCTGTCAGGATAAAACAGCCACACCTGTAGACTGCACCGCTGGATATTTCAGTTTGGCAGGAGAGGAAACTTGTACTGTAAGTTGCTTTTGGATGTCATTTATTGTAAATATTCTTGATAAATGTGAGTCTTTTTGGATTGGGTAAAAAAGTCATTGAAGAAGTTGAGATTATAATAGCCAACAATGGTTCCATACTGCAATAATAACTGCAATTTTTCTTCATTTATTATTTGGCATTCATAACTTTAGCTCCTTTTTAACATTTATTTATTAGTTTCCCTTTAGAAATGTCCTTTGGATTTAAATGACTGCAAATGCAGAAGGTTTTATGGATGTAGTGGCCAGGGCAACACTAATTCTATGTCTGATAAGTTGCTGCAATTCCTTATTTACGTAACATAATTTGTGTAGTAACTGTTGCACCTTTCTCTTTATTCTTGTTTTTCCTTTCAGAAATGTCCAGATGGCTACTACAGTGCTACAAAGGCAGGTTCCTGTTCCCAGTGTCCCGCAGGACAGAAATGTTTCGCTGGAACCAGCTTCATTTCTCCAACCAACTGTGCAATTGGGTTCTTCTCAGCACTGGGACAATCGACTTGTACACAGTGTGAAGCAGGTATATGATAAAACAACTGTAACAGTTGTAAACTGTCAATTGTATGTCGAAATAAGTTTACTTTGTAGTTACTGAATGCTTGCATAGATAAGCCAAAGTTAATCTCTCAATTTTTCAATAAATACATATGAGTTATTCAATAAGTTACAATAACTTTAATTTTATTGTTTGAACAAGTGTTATTGACAATAAGTTATTGCTTAAATCAACTGAGTTATCTACCGGTAATATGTTTTTAAATGTTTTAGACTTCCTGAAAGAGAAAAAAATGCAGAGTATTTCTTTTTTTTTTTAAATCTTGATGAGAATTCTTTATACCTCTTTTATTTAGGGTACACCAGCAGTGCTGGAGCCTCAGCCTGCTCCCAGTGCTCAGCTGGATTCCAGTGTCTGGATCCAAAATCTCCAGTGGCTTGTACATCTGGATATTACAGCCTCTCAGGAAAGGTCAGTGGTTCACTGAGTTGCCTTTTGAATTTTCAAATGAAAAATATGTCAAGAATATACTTGTATTGTTATAAAGTTTTCTGGTGTTGCTTTGAACAACATCAATGAATTAATGATGCACAAAGTTAAAGTCTACTTTAAAAATTTGTTGTCATTACAGTATGAAATTGGCAATATTCCTTTATTTCTGTACACATGCATGTTTATATGTACACTGGACTTGCATGTTTATTTTATCATACAGACTACATCATGTACCCAATGTCCAGCCGGATTCTCCTGCAGTGCTAATAATATTTCCCCAACTCCATGTCCTAGTGGCACTTACTCCACCGCAGGACAGACTTCCTGTACAGCTTGCCCCGCTGGTCAGTCATGTGACACAGGGTCACCCACCAGCTGTGGAACAGGATATTACAGTCCCTCTGTAAGTATTTACTAATATCATGAGAATTGATGGAGAAATGTTTTTAACCAAATTGTTCTTTTTAGCCTTGAAGGGACTCTGCAGAGGCAGATAATGCTCTTATCAAACGAATGCATTGAACAAAAGATTTGAATCTTTTTTTAAGGGCTCTGGCTGCAGCATTTGCCCTGCGGGCTTTGAATGCAGTGGAAGTACTGCCACCCTGTGTACCTCTGGGTATTACAGCCTGGCGGGAGAGATGAACTGTACAAAATGCCCAGCGGGAAAAATGTGCCCCTTCCCCTCCATCTCCCCCATCAACTGCCCCACTGGCACCCACACACAGAACTTGGAGGGTCAGACTTCGTGTACTGACTGTCAGGCAGGGTTCTACTGTCCAGCCAGCGCGTAAGTCACACAATTTATCTTTTTCTATCAAAATATGTGTTTCCTCTTTGGTGGGTAAATTTTAAAATTTTCATCAATAAATTCTTAAATGTAATCTATTTATGGATCAAGATCCTATTAAAAGAATGAAAGCAACAGACACTTTAAAATATTAATACATAATAATTTTTTCCGACAGCCCTGATCAGATTGCCTGTGCGACAGGAGAGTACTCCTTGGCCAAGTCCACTTCCTGTACCGTATGTCCGGCCGGCTACTCCTGTGCCACCACCTCAGCCTCCCCCTCAGCCTGCGCGGCGGGGACCTACTCCCTGGGGGGTAACACCAGCTGTACCGACTGTGAGGCAGGGTACGCCTGTCCATCCACATCATCACTGACCAACAGATATCCATGTCCTTCAGGTAAAATTGAAGGGGAAAGGTTGTCATGAAACATTTTTTTTAATAAACAGTTGTTTCAATACTAATATATATATATATGCAGTAATTTGTTTCCTGTTGACTTGTAGGGAGTTATTCCACTGGTGCCCAGGCATCATGTACCCTGTGCCCCGCTGGTAAAGCATGTTCATTAACCACATCTAGTACACAGACTAGTTGTACCAGTGGACAATATGCCTTTGCCGGATCTGCAGTCTGCACTGCATGTCCAGCAGGATGGAAGTGTCCAAATGTAGACGGTAGTCAGAATGCCCAGTGTTTGCCTGGAACATACTCGGTAGGAAATGCACCATCTTGCACCTCATGTACAGCTGGAAATGCTTGTCCCCTCATAGACAGTTCGGCCAGCATAACTTGCACGCCCGGTTCATACGCAGTAGCTGAAAGCACCACTTGTACTGTTTGTCCACCAGGGTATCAGTGCCCGTCAACCACCGCTGCCACAGAGACCAAATGTGCTGATGGTTTCTACAGCGAAGGAGGTAGAGCCGCCTGTGTGGAATGTACCGCTGGTTACGAATGTCCAACTATCTATGACAGTTACTCTGTGGTGTGTGCTTCTGGGTATTACTCTCTGGCCGGAGCCAAGGAATGCACCCAGTGTCTTGCCGGACAAGAGTGTCCTTCTACCACAGCTGCAGGAACAGCTTGTGCAACAGGTTACTACAGTCTTGGTGGACAGAAATCTTGTACACAGTGCCCAGCAGGATACTCATGTGCCCAAAAAGACCAAAAACCAGTCATATGTGCTGTTGGGAAATACAGTGCTGCTGGAGCTACTACTTGTACTGACTGTGATGCTGGGTTTTTCTGTCCAGCAGGAAGTACTCAAAAGGACCCACCATCTGCCATCTGTTCTTTGGGATACTATTGCATTGCTGGGGCAACTGTTGAAACACCTTGTGATATGGGAACCTATGGTGCGACAAAAGGACTAACTGTCGCAACAGATTGCACCGATTGTCCTCAAGGATTTTACTGTCCAGCAGGAACAGCTGGAGTTCCAACCAACAGCCTTCTTTGTCCAAGAGGGCATTTCTGTCCAACTAAAACTGGTGACTACAAGGCCAACCCATGTCCTCATGGCCAGTACTTTAATAATTTGGGAGCAGTAAAGGTGGATGAATGCATTGACTGTCCAGCGGGAAGATACTGCCCGCCAGGCACTGATGACCCAATGTATGATGGCTATATTTGCCCTCGAGGATCTTATTGCCCTCAAGGCTCTGGAACTGCTCCTATTAACTGTCCAGCAGGCACATATACAGAGGAAGAAGGAGCTATAGGACTACAGAGTTGTAAAATTTGCCCAGCTGGACATTACTGTCCAGCTGGAACTCACACCCCAACAGCATGCAGTCCAGGGACATTTAATCAATACACAAACATGCAAAAGGTGGAAGACTGTTTGGCCTGCATTGCAGGGCAAGCCTGCACCAAGCATGGACTCGCCAAACCGGACTATCCATGTGATCCTGGACACTATTGTCCGGGAGGAAACAGATTACCGACCGAAAACCCCTGCCCAGCTGGGACGTTCACCGATTTCAAGAACCTGACCGCCATGTCTCAGTGCGAGACCTGTAGGTCGACCAAGGCCTGTCTGGAGGGGACCGGAGGTCAGCAGAAACCCCCTGTGCCCTGTGGGCAGGGTCACTTCTGTCCGGACGGAACAGCTTCCCCCACCCAGTATCCTTGTCCAGCAGGAACCTACACAAACCTGACCAATCTCTACAAGGTGGAGCAGTGTACTATCTGCCCCAGGGGCTGGTACTGTTTGGAGGGATCGGCCACACCTACAGGCATGTGCGATAAAGGACATTGGTGCCCTGACGGTAAGAAAAAAAGCCTTTATTATACATTTTATTTTATCTATCCAAGTTGTGTTTGAAAAGCCTTTATTATACATTTTAATTCATTTATCAAAATTGCTAGTATATACAATATAATAATTCATAAAATGTAGCTGTGCATTTTTCTGGGGAGTTACTATGAAGGTCTAGTTCAACCAGACACTTAGCTTTGCTCAAAGAGTGTGTGTGGTAAAATGAGACCTCTTATGAGTGAAATAAATAGTACTGGATTAGCGTTTTAATCATGTTGGAAATCAAAAAAGAATTCAACTTTGACAGTTTTCATATGCAACTTATAAAGTATGTAAACATGATGGTATTTGGAATCTTATAACTTAAATCAAAGTTTTTAGCTCACCTGAGCTGAAAGCTCAAGTGAGCTTTTCTGATCACCTTTTGTCCGTCGTCCGTCTGTCCGTCTGTCCGTCCGTCCGTCTGTCCGTCTGTAAACTTTTTACATTTTAAACTTCTTCTCTAAAACCACTTATCCAATTTCAACCAAATTTGGCACAAAGCATCCTTATGGGAGGGCGAATATAAATTGCAGAAATAAAAGTCCGATCTGTATTCAAAGCGGAGAAAACCTTGAAATTGTAGAAAAAGGGGGGTGCATTTTAAAAAATCTTCTTCTCAAGAACTACCGAGGCAAATTCAACGTAGTTCAGCATAAATTATCCTTATGGGAAGGAAAATATAAAATGCAAAAATTAAGTGGTAATTCTGTTTCAAATCTGAGTTATTACGAAAATAATAATAAAGGAAAGGCGTGTTTCAATCAGTTTAATAGGTTCGGGTTCGGCATACAATAAAATGGGTAGACAAGACTTGGCCTGGGTAAAACAAAATATTAGCAGTTATTAATCTGCCAATCTCATTAAAATTTCAGGATATTTGATGGACTAGTATATTTGTATTCGCTGTAAATATTGCTGCAAAATAATGCATATTTGGAATTGACGATTGCCGATCTGCCCCGGCTTTTATTTTGCCACGGCCCGGGTTTGCATACCCATTTTACCAAGACTCGTATTCCATACTTCTAAAACGTGGTTCTTTGTTTAAAGCAGCCATGACATTATACGAAAAAGGTTCGATCTGACTATGATGAATTTGCTTGTTGTGCAACAGTTCGCGTATGAAGGGAAATTTTGAAACATGCAAAATATATTGGTGCCGATTTTGTGAAATAAATTGAGGCTAGATATTTCAATGCGTTGACAGTTTTCACACATGACGTTGGTGCTAGCTTGTTCTAATTTTCGTTTCGTTTTCATTATTTATGCTTTGTTACCTGGAAACTATCGTCTGTATTTCGTGATTTTTACGTATTAAATCAAACAGAGAATTCGTTAAATCAAACAGTTAACTGTTTACCTGCGCAAATTAAGCAAAATCTGATGTAGGGGTAGGTGCCTACTGAAATACAATTTATTCTATCGGTAATTCGGCATTATCTTTTGCGTAATGGCAGATTAATGCAATAGGTTTTGTTGAGATGCTCGGCATTTTCTCGAGTTTATTCAGTTTAAATAGAGTTTGATATCGCTGACGGAAATATGTAGGTATATACATGTAATATATATATGAATAATTTCGAAAAAATAAATTGTGTTCTTTATTTGTTATACATGTAGTGCATGTTTCTTGTGTTTAATTGTTTACAGTTTCTATTTACTAACCATATTTGAGTGTTAAGCTTCGAATTATAAGCAAGATACAAAGATTTGCTCACAATTCTATGTTTGTACACATATCTTAAAAACTAAAGATTAAAAAAGTAAAAAATTTGTCAATATTTATTAAGAAAATTTTCAAAGTCTGTTCTTCCAGAAACCAGCGTATTGTAAACTTAACCTTTTTAGCTCACCTGAGGGTGGGGCCACAATGGGGGGTCGAAGTTTAACAAATGAATATATAGAGTAAATCTTTAAAAATCTTCTTCTCAGAAACTAATCAGCCAGGAAAGCTAAAACTTGTGTGAAAGCAGGTAATGTATACGTAGATTCAAATTTGTAAAAAATCATGACCCCCGGGGGTAGGGTGGGGCCACAATGGGAGATTGAAGTTTAACATAGGAATATATAGAGTAAATCTTTAAAAATCTTCTTCTCAGAAACTAATCGGCCATGAAAGCTGAAACTTGTGTGGAAGCATCCTCAGGTAGTGTAGATTCAAAGTTGTGAAAATAATAACCCCTGGGGGTAGGGTGGGGTCACAATGGGGGTCGAATTTTAACATTTGATTATATAGAGTAAATCTTTAAAAATCTTCTTCTCAGAAACTAATTAGCCAGGAAAGCTGAAACTTGTGTGAAAGCATCCTCAGGTAGTGTAAATTCAAATTTGTGAAAATCATAACCCTGGGGGTAGGTTTGGGCCACAATGGGAGGTCGATGTTTTACATAGGAATAAACAGAGTTAATCTTTAAAAATCTTCCTCTCAGAAACTAATCAGTCAGGAAAGCTGAAACTTGTGTGAAAGCATCCTCAGGTAGTGTAGATTCAAAGTTGTGAAAATCATGATCCCCAGGGGTAGGGTGGGGCCACAATGGGGGTCAAAGTTTAACAAAGGAATATATAGGGTAAATCTTTACAAATCTTCTCAGAAACTAATCAGCCAGATGATTCTTTATAATTGTTAAGACTTTGGCCCCAGGACAATTCTTTGGCCTCACGAGAAGGTTCAGAGGTTGATGTACGTTTATATCCCATATATAAACTATTGTTAAGGATCTTTTTGAGAACTGCAATACTCAACATATGATATGACTATAAAATCATCCTGTTAGAAAAGGGACCAATGATTATAAACATAAGAATATCCAGTGGAAAATGGATTTTATTTATACAGGATCTACATGTATTATTGTACATTGTCCAGATAGTTTGTATTATGACTCCATTAAGCTGATTTTACCATACCTATTGTTCCTCAGGTGAGCGATGTGGCCCATGGGCCTCTTGTTTAATTAATTAGCTAAAGTTTAACCAGGAATATTTGTTGAGATTGATATATGAATTAAATTTTCAAAATATCTTTTTTTATTATTTTTTTTTAAAATAAGCTTTAAGATCCTGAAACATTTAGTACAACTATAATACACAAGATATACATGTGTATAGTACTAATATACATTCTGATATACAGAATTTTATCCATATGTCTGTGTGTGGGTTTTTAATGTTATCCAAAAAATAAATCTTTTTCATTTCAAAAATGTTTTCTAAAAAGTCAATGGTTTACAGTTTTTTTTTATGCTTTCATCAATGTTTTTGAATTCTTGTATGTTTTTGTGATCAAAGATCTAGGTTATCATATCTCTTTTATGTATTTTCTATTCTACAACTTAACACATGCATATTTGAAGACCCCAAAGGTCATGGTTCAAAGGTAAAGGGCAAATAACCTTTAAGCTTTATAATGTTTAGACTGATTATAGAATTTGGCGTTTGATTAATGTGCATAAATACAGCTAAAAATATATTGATTCAGCAAAGATCTCTGTAAAACAAGCCTTGGGATTTGGGGCCTAATTTTAAAACGGTTGTGTGTTTACACTGGGCTTGTTGTGGTTTTTATTCTTTTTTATTTTTCATTTGTCTTTAAATCTCAGTTCAGTGTGTTTGCTTTGCATCCTTGAAATCAATACCAAATGATTTTGCTAAGTGAAAAGCAAATATTAAATGAATTCACCTTCATTTTAAAAACACTTATCTCTTATTTACAGACATTTTATGTTTCATGGAATTTAGCTATTTAATAAATGTATCTGGTGCAAGGTAAAAGGCGATATAAATAATCTTATGGCACTTTAAAAGTTTTTTTTATTGTTAATTTACAATCTTCAGGTATTTTAATATTTGTTACTTAACAAATTTTTGTGTTTTTTATGTTGATTGATTGAAGAAGCAAGGCCAATTTTTTGTATGCTATTTGGGTCATGGTCTCACGTTTCATTTAAAAGAACTGTGCAGGTAATATATTCCATTTATAGCAATAATGTGTTTTAATGGAACGACTTTTAGAATGTCTTTCTACATCACACAAAATTAATGACATTTTTGAGTGGTGAAAAAATCAAGTTATCACACTCAGATATAATGGTAGACAAACTATAAAAGACAGGTCCTGGATTTTAAAATTTTATCATTTCATAACGTTACTTTCGAAATGAAAATAACTTAATATGTATATATAACCAAGAATATAATTATTGATTGCATAAAGATTGATCGAAATGAGGTGTATCTATATGTTAGGTGTATAATAATTATTGTATTAACGATCTCCGATTCTCATCAATGTTCGATACTACATGTAGTACATGTATCTCTAAATTATCAGGAATGTTTTTATTTGTAAAATCATACTATAAATCTGCCATTTATACAGACAAATTTAATTAGGTATGAAGTGTAAATATTACATATTAAATTCATTCAATGAACTGCTTGGCTTAGTGGCTCCATGGAAAGCTACTACTTAGAGGTAAAAGGGTTCGAGCCACCGATACACTGGTACAACTGTTTTTTTTTCTAATTTGATCTCAACTTTCATGTGTTATTTATTCCATTATATTCATCATCTTGATGGTAAGAATTGCAATAACTTTGTAAAATGCATGGAGATCATTATTTATTTATTATTTTTATTTCATTTATAAAGTTTGAAGGATAAATAATATTTTTATGATGAAACAAATACTTTGAGGCTGAGGATCAGGGATTCTTAAGGTACCTCACTGCATCAAGACTAATCTCTGATGCATACTTTTTTCGACAATTAAATTCAATTCAAGATATGGCATGTTTGTATCAATCAATTTGTTTGAATATCATCAATGTTCAGTGGTTAAAGTTTCAGACTTGTGAACTGCAGATCATGAGTTTGAATGTGCCTGCATGGGTCTTTTGTTTATTATACTATCTATCATTATAAAGTAATTCATTGCTGATTTCAAGCTGAAGCGAGCTACCTTAAACAATTGTTTCATATTTTACATCCATTTGATGAAATCCAATGTTATAATCCCATTTATAGTAATGTAACTGTGACTCCATTTTGTGATACATTGACCATTAATCTTCCACTGTGTTATAGGAGCCAGTGAGTATCAGTTATCCCCATTGTTGTTGTCTTAAAATTTCCCAAAATGCAGTTCTCCTTGAGCGCACGCTGCCCATCCAGCATGGTTATATACATGTACTTAGTGTCTGTCATTGCGCTGCAATATTTTCCTGGCCCCACAAGGGCCAAGTCCATTTTAGCCCCATGTCCTATCGATAACTGCAGAGATAGATCATGGAGGCTTAAATGGGTTTAGCTCTCACAGGGCTGATTGTAATTGGTTCCTGCCATTTGCATGCATTTCTGTATGTCTAAAGACAAAGACCCCAAAAACCTATTGTTGTGTACAATATATTTATGTTCCAGCTTTGAATCATTTAAAGTCCTGTCAACAAATTATTTTTATGATGACTTGTTTAAATTAAGGTACATGCATTATGATAAGTATTCATATTGTTGAGGATAATGCTGTACGTAAGAATGAGATATATGTGAAAGCTTCTGCAAGAATGGAAGTTATGTGAATGTTTCAGTGTTTTGAAAGCTTTGTTCAATGTTATCGATTAATATAACTGATGCTTTATTTGTTGGTATAAGGGTTGCAGATATTGCCAAAAAAGAATCCATAACCTGCTTTAATTGTTTAATTTACCATTATTATCAAATAAATTTCAATTATATTACCATTATTATACACTGAATGTCAAATAATTAATTATTATTGGCTCAGTACTTTGTAAACCATTAAACAAAAAACCAGTTCTTAATTCCATAAAAATGATTTTTTTTAAAAGAATGAATGTGTATTTTAGCAGATGTAAATTTATTGATATGTCAAAGAAATACAATGCATGTATTTGATCTATTTTGTAAAAACCTGCATGAATCTAATTCTTGATATTGTGGATTTTCATGGGGATTAGAGCCCATATCTAGATTAAGTGAATATTAAACCTCACTTCCAATTAGCTTTAACAATCATGACATTGCTTATTTAAAATTTGTCCATCCCAAAAAAAATATGTAAAATATTTGAACAGTTCATTACATTTGGGAGGTCCCCATGAATTACATGTATGACAGTTCTTCAAGAACTCTTGATAGTACACATTCAGATAGTACTTGTAGTAACCTCTTCTCACTGAGTACATGTCCAGATCTGAATTCTTCAATTAGTATCGAACTACACAAGTCAGCAGACTTGTTAATTAATAAGCATATTTCATTAATTAAAGTAACTTACAACTTTACTTAACCGCAGTAATACCTGGTAATGTATTAGTCAGAAGAATTAAATTTGTCTCCATGAGAATTGGTAGCTTATCTATATGTTGTCCTGAGTACCATATACAGTCTCCTATTTTCCTCTTTGTCTCTAAATTATCTGGAGTGTATAATTATATAGCCTGTTTTAATTATTGTTGCATAGGTACCCCAACCGCTACCACTAACCCCTGCCATGCTGGTTCCTACAGCAACAAGACTGGTAACACCGCCTGGGAACAGTGTGACGATTGCCCAGAGGGCAACTACTGCCCGCAAGCCTCTGTGCTGCCCACACCATGCCCAGCGTAAGATCTCAATTATATTTAGTATATGCATATACTATAAGCATAGTATGCATATAAAGCAAAATCATTTTCCCATAAAAATGTAAACGTAAACTTCATGGCCTCCACCAACATGTATAAATCTAAGTGTTGTTGGCCCCAAGCCAGAACTTTTATGAATTGAATTTATCATCGATTTATTTTCTTAAGCTGGCATGCGGTAACACAGTTTGATATGATTTTTTTAGCATAACTGTATTTTAGATTTTAGAAAATTCAGTTATCATAGTAAAAATGAATTTTGTGTTTGAGACATCATCTTAAACATGATTATATATATTGATTGCTTAAAAAAAGTGTAAAGTACCGGTATATAATTTGAGTTCTTCTGATAAGTGATCAAAGAAACATGGAAGTAACTTTACAGCTTGGTGTTAAAAGGGAAATAACTCTTACTTTATAATAGTTTGTGCACTCACTTGTCTCAGCATTGAACATTCGTTAAATTTTGGATTGATATTCATCATTTCAGAGGAAAGTACAATGATCAAATCAAGGGAGAGAACATCACGTACTGTGTGGACTGTACCGCTGGGTACTACTGCCCCGGAACTGGAAACGTGAACCCCATCATCTGTGACAAGGGCAACTACTCCGACACAGGAGCCTCAGTCTGCACAACCTGTGAAGCTGGCTACTACTGTGATCTGAACGCCACCAGCATGACCTACATGTACAGCGACCGCATCTGTCCCGCCGGTCTGGAGTGTCCGCCCGGAATGACCAGAGCTCCCAATCTTGTCCAGGATAAGTGTCGTAAAGGCCACTACTGTCCCAAAGGGGATGTGAATCCATATCCAGTTCCATGTCCTAATGGAACCTTTAATGCAGAATATGGACTGAAGCAAGTGTCAGAGTGTCAGCAGTGTACCCCTGGGATGTACTGTATCCCTGAGGGCTTGTCCTCCCCTGCTGGGGACTGTCCAGGAGGTTATTATTGTCCCCTGGGCACAGCAGCTCCAGAATCCTTTCCCTGTCCCATCGGGTTCTACAGAAACGGATCAGCCAAGGAATCCTTCCAAGATTGTGCAGAATGTATCTCTGGTTTTTACTGTGACAGAGAAGGACTGGCCACCCCTATTGACTGCCCTGCTGGATCTTTCTGTGTCAGTGGAAGTACCTTCCCGACCCCTTGTGCCCTGGGTACCTACAGTAACTCCACCAACCTGCGTAGAAGTACCGATTGCACACCATGTCCAGGTGGCTACTACTGTGATGGCATTGGAAGAACTGCTCCAACTGATGTATGTGATCCAGGGTTCTACTGCAGAGAAAAGGCCTACTCCTCGGCTCCTCCAGATGGCCTCACGGGTGGATTGTGTCCTGCAGGAGGCTACTGTCCTGCAGGGTCTGCCACACCTACAGCTTGTCCTGTGGGTGAGTACAGTAAGAGTGCAGGGGCCAAGACCAAGTTTGATTGTATTCCTTGTGACCCTGGATTCTACTGTGCTGGTTCTAGTAGTACTGCTGCTTCGTCTAAGTGTGCTGCTGGATTCTATTGTACTGGAGGGTCAGGAGTCCCCACACAGTTCTCTACCCCTGCTGGACACTACACCCAAGAAGGAGCCTTTAAACCTGAACCCTGCCCAGCAGGACAGTTCCAGCTTGCCCAAGAGTCCTCCAAGTGTGATTTGTGCAGTCAAGGGTACTACTGTAATGGAACTGGTACAATCGATCAGATTCTCTGTCCTCGAGGATACTACTGTCCTGAGGGCAGCAGCTATCCTACTCCTTGTCCTCGAGGAACATTCTTGAAGGACACAGGGAAGTATGAGGAGGCTCATTGTGACCCCTGCACCACTGGGTATGCTTGTGATTCTGTGGGACTGCCTGCAGCCGTTACCCCATGCTCTTCAGGTCACTACTGTACCCTGGGATCCAACATGACAGACCCCATTGGTCAAACATTTGGTGACCTTTGCCCCCCAGGGTATTTCTGTCCAGAAGGAACTGGAGACTATCAGCATTTCCCTTGTCCAAACGGAACATACAGTGCTTTCACAGGTATGTTTTTTTTGTCTTACTTTATTTTAATATGATTATTTCATAGATATTGAATTTTTATGCAAGAAGTAAAACATTGACTTACTGTTTTCTTCATGGACTAGAATTAACATGCATATGTGTATAACTGTTTGATTCTTTCAGGTAACTTGGGAGAGGGTAACTGCACAGCCTGTGATGGAGGGAAAGCCTGCGTCGGTCCGGGACTCACTACCCCCAACAGAAACTGTTCCACTGGGTACTACTGTAAATCTGGGGCCTATTCAGACACCCCAATGGATGGAGGGGCCACAGGTGACCCCTGTACAAAAGGTCACTTCTGCCCTGAGGGCACCAGCACTCCTCTTGCCTGCACGGCAGGCTCCTATATGAACACCACGGGTTACTCCTACTGTTTCGACTGTCCGGCAGGGTTTTTCTGTGTTTCGGGAGAGGTAGACCCACTGAGGTGTCCCAGAGGAAGATACTGCCCTGGCAACACTACTGCTGACCAGCCACCTTGCCCCACAGGAACTTACAACCCTGACTATGGTAGGATGATTTTCCCGTCAATTTTTTGTAAACTGCTTAAACATCTTCAGTTAAAACATAATTTTTGTAATATCAAACACAAAACAATAATAGTATAAGCTCAAATTTAGACTGCACAATCATATAATTATTGTGTTGAATTATGTTCCAGGTATGACAAAGGAGTCTGACTGTCTGCCATGCTCAGGTGGATTTTACTGTTACAAGCTGGGTGCCATTAATTTCGACTTTAGTTTGAATGACACAGGAACTGGACAGTGTGCTGCAGGCTATTACTGCAAATCAGGTAGCTACCATCTATTTTCACGATATATGAAATTGAAAGTGAATTATGCAACAAAATGTTCAGGCTGTTGTAAAGATAATTCATGAAGAGAGTCTCAAACATATGTTTTTGATGGAGAGTGAAATCAAATTTCATATTGTTCTATTCAGAGAATTTGCTGTCATAAGTATTTTAATGGTGGACATATATTATTGTAGGTGTAAACGTCAGCACCCCCACAGCTGCCACCACCAGTGGAATCGGAGGTCCCTGTCCCCCAGGCTTCTACTGCCCACTGCAGACAGAGGACCCCATCCCCTGCCCCAATGGAACCTACAGGGATACATCCCAGGGGGCCAAGAAGGATGATTGCTTGCCATGTAAGCTGGGAGAGTACTGTGGGTCAGAGGGCCTAACAAATGGTACAGGACCCTGCGCCAAGGGATTCTACTGCTACAGAGGCAATAATGTCCCTACACCTCTAGGTGAGTGGGGGAGTTTTTTGGGGGGTGGAAATTTTACGTCATGCTTGAGGATTTTTTGTCTGTTCCATGTTCTTTTGACAAGCTCTAGTTTAAAAGGGGGCTCTATAGTAAGTATTTATAGTTACATTATATATATGTATGTTCATAGTACTACCGTTTTATATTGGAATTGATGTCAAATTAGACTTTGAGTTATAATGACTGTTTAGTTACCTTTCTGTATGTCTGATAAACAGGAGATGAGCCAGATATAGGAGGACCATGCCCAGTGGCCCATTACTGCCCAGAAGGCACTTCTGTCCCGCTTTCTTGTCCCTCAGGAACCTACAACAACCTGACTGGCCAGTGGAATTGTACAGAATGCCCTGCGGGCTTCTACTGCAATGAGAACACAACCTCGTACGAAATTTTCCCATGCCCGACTGGGTATTACTGTCCCAATGGAACCAAGCATGCTAATGAATATCCGTGTCCCAAGGGCACATACCGGGACACTTTATTGGGACAGAGTGAATCGGATTGTCTCCCCTGCACAGCTGGCTACTACTGTGGAACCCAAGGACTCAGTGCTGTCTCTGGGCAATGCTCAGCAGGTAGAGGATTTATTTACTACCTCTTCATTTATCTTTGATCAGGTTCAGCCTATCACTCATGGCCCTTTTAACTTGTGTCTTTGCCCATCGTACCAGTTTTGAGAATTAAAATATCGGGCATTTACTATGCTATTACGAGAACATTAAACAGAGACGATAGTGATGTTAAAGCAAATTACTCAGTAAAATAAGAATTATGAACATTTTAAAGAAACTATGTAAATTTAGACATGGGTTTGTGATGCTCCTCTGACAATGTCTGAAAGATAATCCGTTAAGTGCTTATCCGCCCACAATATGAACATCATTTCTTTTAGAAAGGTACTCTTTCAAATAGGGTACTATTGTTTAACAGTTTTTATCAGACTAATCACAAGTATCTTTGTTTTGTGTAGGGTACTTCTGTGTGCTGGGGGCCTGGTCAGCCACTCCTACAGACTACAACAACTTCACCTCCGGAGACTGTCTGTGTCCCGCTAACAGCACGGGGGGCATCTGTCAGCCTGGCTACTACTGCCCAGTGGGCTCCATGGAACCAACAGTGTGTGATGAGGGGCACTACTGTGATACACCAGGTAATTACTGGCATCTAGATACATGGATATGGCTCAGAAGTGATTGAAATATCAGTAGTACAAGCAATTAACAATTGGTACAAACATGCTAACTTTTGTATTTCACAAGGAGAATAAATCCTTTTCAGGTATATACGGGTATTTTTGTGTCCTTTTGTAAAACTTAAAAATCTTTATGTAGATTCATTTGATTACAGTATACATGTATGTCTGATGAAGTCTATGAACTTAATTTAAAATCTTTAGTTCTATTTCATGTTATTAACTCCCCTGTATTACAGTGCAAGAACTGTTGAACCAGATGTTGATAATGTTGAATTAACTGTTGAACCAGGTGTTGATGATGTTGAGTTTCCTTCTAGGTTTGGCGACCATGGCTGGTCAGTGTCAAGCTGGGTACTACTGTGCGGGGCAGGCCGACCGTCAGGACCCTACCGACGGCACCACTGGAAACATCTGTCCCCCAGGCAGATACTGTGGTCAGTTATTGGGCAATTTTTGTTAAGAGTATTATAGAAAAGCTTATTTGGTATAATTATTTGATTATGCCTGATTGCAAAACTTAGTACTAATATCTCAACCAAAGTGATACAATATTAAAAAGGGCTTTATACAACTGCCAGTAATTAACTTCCATATAATTATGTAGGTGATGTGTACTCTTTAAAATGTAGCAAGGAAAGATCTGTATTTAACATTAGGAAATTGATTTTATAGGAGTTGGAACCACCAGCAACCAGGCAAAGTGTCCTTCGGGAACCTTCTCCAACAAGACTGGAAACACCTTGTCCTCGGACTGTACACCGTGCACCCAGGGGTATTATTGTGAGAATGAGGGCCTTACACAACCCACAGGGCCTTGCGATGCAGGTGTGTGCAGGTTTATGATTTAAATGAAAGCATTTCTCAAAATCATTAACACCCAATAAGAAACATACTAGATAAGGGTCTTACATGACATGATATTATGTGTCAATCATCTTTCTTTAAAGTTCGATCTTGTTTTTAATTTTCTGTTTCAAAATTATTTGTGATTTGAAGCTTTTTACCATACACAATTATGGATGCAAATAAAACTGATACATTTTAATCACAATTAAAAATATATCAATTGTAAGTGTATAGATGCATTTAGAAGACCCCAATAGATGAGAACAATTTATTATAAAAAAATATTTCTTTTATATCTTGTGTACTTTTTTTGTCAGGATATTATTGTCCAACTGGTCAGAACATGAGCAACCCTTACACTTGCTCCGCCGGCTTCTATTGCCCCACAGGAAGCTTCGAACAGATCAAGTGTCCATCAGGAGAATACCAGGATCAACAGGGCCAGTCCTCCTGTAAAACTTGTCCAGCAGGTATATACAATCCTCATAGTAAAGAATGAGTATATTTCTCCATGTTAATACTAAGTCACTAAGTCACTAAGTAAGAAGTTACTTTGCTATTGTGAAGTGTAGAAGAAAAACCTTAAAATGTCTCCAGTATTTTTGGGGTGTGTGATGATTTATTTTAAAGTGTCTTTCATATTAATATCACAAATGACTTGGAAATGATGAAAATGTGCTCTCAAAAAACTTTTTTAAAAAACTACTTTGCTAATTAAAAAATAACACAGATATACTTAAATTTGAGATTTTGCAATAAGGTATTAAAAAAAAGTAAATATTCAATGACTTTTATAAATTAGATTTAAACTCCCCCCCCCCCCCCCCCCCATTTTTGAAAGAATACTGTGCTTGTAAAAACACTGTATTGAATAATGTTTTATAAGATACCGTATATATTTTAAAAATTTTCAGGCTATTACTGTGACATTGTAAACTCCCCGGTTACAACTTACTCCCCCTACCCATGCCCAGTGGGCTACTACTGCCCAAATGGTACAAAGTCAAGCACCCACCATCCCTGTCCTGCAGGGACATACAATCCCTATACCAAGCTACAAGATGTCTCCCAGTGTACTGCATGTGATGCTGGCAAATACTGTGGAACCAATGGACTTAGTGTTGTTTCTGGTGAGTTGACTAGGTTATATTTTGGAGGCAAAGAAATAAGGTTGAAGAGTTTTTGAAAATATTCTTGCTCAGTTTCGAAAATCAAATAACTTTTTAAGAATTAGGTAATAAAAAATATCAGGAAAATAGAAACTTTGAAATACGAAGATATGATTTGATATTATGAAGATCTGTTTTCCTATGGAAACCAAGATTGAATACTTGCTATACATGTATATTAAGTTAAAATTGCTTGATAAATGGTGTAGGAGTTTTTGAGAATTTTCTGTTAACGTTATACATTAAATTTCAAATAAAAAAGTAAAAGAGGATATTTCAGATGAATAAATTCATACTTTTCCTCAAAAATTTTGAGTCACAACAAATTTAAGTTAATTTTGTTTTACACAGGGGACTGTTTGGCTCGGTACTGGTGTATGAATGGTTCCTCCACCTCCTCCCCCAACGACGGGGTCACAGGTCAGCTCTGTCCGGCCGGTAGTTACTGTATACAAGGAACCCCCGTACCAACCGCCTGCCCACTAGGTAAGTTTAGTTTAACTATCAATTTTCATAGATAAGACATTGAGTGCTTACACATAAACACAAGTGGTTATTTACACTAGTGATGAAGAACCAGTACACTTTTTCTACCTTTAGTTATCAAATATGCAGATATGTGATTTACTTCACTAAATTTTTTAATTTTTTTAACCACACACACATTGTATTTTTAAGCTTAAAGGGTAACTAATATTGATTTCCCCCAAGCAACATTTTATTGAAACTATTTATCTGTTTTCTAACAATAGGTACCTGGTCCAACAGCACTGGACTAGCAACAGCTGGAGAGTGTACTGACTGCTCAGGAGGGCAATACTGTGATACCACAGGACTGACCTCACCCACAGGACCTTGTGCCCCAGGGTACTACTGTGCAGGAAAATCAATCACAGCCACACCCAATGACACTACGACTGGGGACCCATGTACAGTTGGACATTATTGCCCGGAGGGAACTGCTGTACCCATTCCTTGTCCTGATGGAAAGTACATGACTAACACAGGAGCTGCTGAATGCTGGAACTGCACACCAGGGCATTACTGCATCACTGGACTCACTCCCGATGATTGCCCTCCAGGGTATTATTGCCCTGAGGGCACAGGGCAAATTTGGGAATCCTGCCCTCTAGGAACTTTCAGTACCTCCACAGGTTTGTGGGATGCTGATAATTGTACACAGTGTACTGGAGGGTGGTACTGTGATAAGTTGAATGCCACAACTGTAGCAGGTAAATGTAATGCTGGATATTACTGTACATCAGGATCAAACACACCAACACCAGATGTCAACAACACGGGAGTGGCTGGCCCATGTCCCACTGGGCATTACTGCCCCCAGCAGACTACAACACCTCAACCATGTCCATTGGGAACCTTCAACAATGTGACTAAACTGACATTACAATCTCAATGCACTCCCTGCTCGTATGGAAAATACTGTGGCTCTACAGGCCTGACTGAACCTACAGGGGATTGCTGGGCAGGATTCTATTGTCTGCAAGGAGCTCAATCACCAAACAACCCAGTGGTTGATTCCACTGGAGGACCATGTCCCATTGGCAGTTACTGCCCCAATGGCACTTCATACCCACTGGGATGCCCTGCTGGAACCTACAATCCATCAACAGGCCTGGCTGAATGTATACAATGCCCGGCGGGCTACTATTGTCCAGAAAACTCCACCACTTACACTGGAAACGACTGTCCTAAAGGACATTACTGTCTAGCAGGAACAGGCAGCATGAATCAGTACCCCTGCAGTATCGGAACCTATAATGACTACACAGGCAAGCAATCCAGTGCTGACTGTGTTCCATGTGAGCCTGGGAAATACTGTGCCACACCTGGCCTGTCCCTACCCACAGGGGATTGTACAGCAGGCTGGTACTGTGTGAGAGGGGCATGGTCTGACCAACCGGCAGATATCACTACCTTTAACTACACCATGTCCTCCTGTTTCTGTCCAGTCAACCAGACAGGCGGGAAGTGTCAGCCCGGGGAGTACTGTCCCACAGGATCGGACCAACCACAGGCCTGTCTCCCAGGTTAGTTCAGCACAGCTGTAAATCTGTTTAGTGAATCAGTGTTTAGTAAATCTGTGTAGTGTTTTGTTCCTAGTATAAAATTGCTTTAATGCAAATGAAGAAATTATTCAGAGAAAAGGTTATTGTTTTTCCATTTATTATATCTAGATATTAACTGTTGAAATTTCAGCTAAGAAGCTACTCTACAATTTACTGGTTTAAAAATTTATGTATCAGTGTTCAGAGAGGTTAAAGATTTTGTTAGTTATATTTTGATTTACAGTAATTATTTATTTTGAGTGGTTACTGTAGGTTATAACCATTGATTAAATCTTGCTAGAATGCAGAAAGTAAACACAATATAAGCTAACATTGATTCATTATTCACCAATCTTGTGATTGTAGGATATTACTGTGGTTCCGCTGGACTATCCAATGTGACCGGTCCATGTGATGCAGGCTACTACTGTACCCTTGGTGCCACACGATCAGACCCACAGAATGATTCCACCGGGGGAACCTGTCCCACCGGTCACTACTGCCCCCAAGGGACGGGCGTTCCTCAAGGATGTCCCCCTGGCTACTTCACCAATGCCACAGGAAATGTGGACTTTTCTGGATGTAAACTTTGCACAGAGGGTAAGGCTTCTATTAATACAGTTGAAGGTATTCATTATAACTGGGGTTACCGTAATAATCAAAAGATGATTATTAATGTTGTAATTATCATTCACCTCCAGTTTTATCTTTTGACAAGTCTTTTTCTTTCAAGTTCAAATGACCATGATTCAGCATGTAGAAATTTATTTTGATTTTTGGCAGGGTACTACTGTGAGACTACAGGACTGTCAGCCCCCACAGGGGAATGTTCTATGGGGTACTACTGCCCTGCTGGTCAGAATGTCAGTAACCCCACAGCCTACATCTGTACCCCAGGCCACTATTGTCCAGCAGGAAGCCCATCAGAGGTGTCCTGTCCCTCAGGCCTGTACCAGAACGAGGCAGGACAGGTGAGAAAAGGGAGCCACGAAATGTTTATAGCTATTATCAAAGCAGAAATATCAAAATTCATGTGCAGTATTAATTGTTGAGAACCTATTAGTAAGAGATTTGTCAATTTTTATGATTGTACAGGAAAGCAAATCTTTTCATAGCAAGAAAAAAACATGTTTATGTATATAAAAGAGAAAGATAAATGTTGCATTTGAATATCAGGGAAGCTGTAAGACCTGCCCAGAGGGCTATTACTGCGATGGCACCATCCAAAACAACACCTTTTGCTCAACGGGTGTCCAGAACCCAACACCCTGTCAACCGGGCTACTACTGTCCCAACGGAACCAAGTACGCCACAGAGTTTGGCTGTCCCAATGGAACCTACAGTGACCAGTCTTATCTGAAACAAGCCAGTGAGTGTATCACCTGCCCGGGAGGGAAGTACTGCGGACAGGAAGGACTATCGGCGCCCTCTGGAGACTGTCATGGCGGCTACGTGTGTATACTTGGAGCCACTTCTGCTACACCAACTGATGGTACCACTGGCAAGATCTGTGACGCTGGGGGTTACTGTCCAGTAGGGTCCAATAGCACCACATTGTGTCCACCAGGATCTTACAACCCAACACAAGGTAAAATGCCCTAAGAAGAACTCCTAGTTTATAAAAAGATAGGGCTTTAATTCTGAAATTAGATACATGTTGTGTGATGTTGAAGTATTCAAAATGGCTTGAACTGCTGCACTGTCTCATTCTTTTTTTTAAGGTATTGTAGAACGAAAATTATTCTTTTTAAAGAAGATATTACATGTACTGTAATTTACTTATATCCATCACACTTTTCAAGTGTAGTAATATTGATTTTTCAAAAGATTTTTTTTTGAATGAGTAATGTTTTCTCTCTTGAAGTAAAGAGATTTTATTGAAAAGGTGTCCATTTAAATAATTCTAGGTCTGCAGGCCCTGTCAGAATGCACTGGATGCACCCCAGGAATGTTCTGTCCAAATTACGGCATGACTGCCCCACAAGGAAACTGTTCAGCTCAGTACTACTGTGCTGGCAATGCAACCACAGCCACCCCTAATGATGGAGTGACAGGTGACGTGTGTCCCATAGGTCACTACTGCCCAGAGGGAACCCCCACGGCTATTCCTTGTGACCCAGGCTACTATACAGACACCACCCTCAACTCTGTGTGTGACATCTGTCCGGCAGGCAAATACTGCACCACAGGATCCAACCCCCAGGCTTGCCCTGCTGGCTTCTATTGCCCTGAAGGCACTGGACATGTCTGGCAGTCCTGCCCAGCTGGTACTTTTAATCCAAGCACAGGTCTGTCCAATCTGACAGAATGCACTCAGTGTGATGGAGGATTCTACTGTGATGTGACCAACTTGACGGCAGTGGCGGGACAATGTGCAGCAGGATATTTCTGCAGAAGCGGCTCAGATGACATGACACCTAGTGGTGCCACATCAGGTGACGCTGGTCCTTGCCCAGTGGGCCATTACTGTGTGGTCCAGACCCAAGACCCAACTCCCTGCCCAGCAGGGACTTTCAACAACCGCACCATGCTCCAAGCAGAATCTGAGTGTCAACAGTGTACACCAGGATATTACTGTGATGTGCCTGGCCTGGAGTACCCCACTGGAATCTGTAATGCTGGATTCTTCTGTGCTGGTGGATCCAACTCCTCTAGTCCTTCTTCCACTGATGCAACTGGAGGACCATGCCCAGCGGGTACTTACTGCCCAGCAGGAACTAGTGTGGCCATCAACTGCACAGCAGGAACCTACACCAATGCTGACCAGCAATCAAATTGTACTACATGCCCAGCGGGCTACTACTGTCCGTCTGGCAGCAACAGCATAACTGCTTGTCCTCAAGGTAAAATGATTATTCTATTTCACTTACAAAATGCCTTGGGTTTTAAGCTTTTCATTTTACAATTTTGTGCCATCAAGTACATGATGTTGTACATTATTACAAACGTTCAAGCTTTCTGGAATATTGCAGTAAATTGAGTTATAATGAATATGAAATTCTTTACAGGTTATTACTGCCCAGTTTCCACTGAATTTGCCTACCAATACCCCTGTCCAAATGGCACCTTCAACAACATCACAGGAGCCCAGGATTCCAGTCTCTGCCAGATTTGCCCACCAGGTGAATACTGCCCCACCCCTGGGCTAGCCCTGCCCACTGGGAAGTGTTCTGGAGGCTGGTACTGTACATCAGGCTCTTGGTCCAGTCAGCCAGCTGTGCTGGGTAATGACATGGGATCCACATGTGACTGTCCCGCCCAGAGTATTGGCGGCAAGTGTCAGGCAGGAACCTTCTGTCCTGAGGGGTCGTCTGCTCCCATTTCTTGTCTGGGAGGACATTATTGTGATGTGGCTGGTCTAGACAATGTCACTGGGGAGTGTTTACCAGGTAAATATATATCTTATTCTCTGTTAAATACTGAATGTTCTAAATGAATATTTAAAATGCATGGATTGCTTTTCATAAGATTTTATAACTATATCTTCCTGTGATTTATTAAAACAGGCTACTACTGTACTGGAGGAGCAATTCTGATGAACCCTATCAACGAAACATATGGCGATATCTGTCCCAAGGGACACTACTGTCCACAGGCCAGCTCCTATGCCATTCCCTGTGCTGAGGGAACATACAACAACTGGTTTAGCGCCAACAATATCTCCACCTGTCTTCCATGTACTGCTGGCAAGTACTGTTCCGGAACGGGTCGAGCCTTACCGAACGATGACTGTGATGTGGGTTGGTACTGTGTGGAGGGGTCCATTGTTCCTCAGCCGCCGGGAAGCCAGTGTCTGGCGGGGCATATGTGTCCCAAGGGAAGTCCTTCACAAACTCCTTGCCCATCCGGCTACTATCAGCCTATTGCTGGACAAGGGGCTTGTATAGAGTGTCCAGCTGGTAAGTTTTAAAAAAATAGCATAAGAATTAAGTTATAAAACATTTTTAAGTTTTATTGGTTCAGAATATAGTAATCTAAAACAATAGTTGTAAAAAAAAAAAAAAAAGGAAATGGGGAAAAAAATGAAGTAATTTATGAAGTTCTTTGGGTAAATTGATTACTTATTCTTGTTGCGCATTTTGACTATGTTAACAAATGAATGAATATTTCTTTTCAGAGCTCTAACCTGTAATAAATATTGCAATATAAATCTTGTGTTTGAACAACAGAATAACAAATATTTCTTACTGTTTTGTTAATGAGTAAATGAAAGTTTATCTGATCAAGCACAATTTTAGAGATCAATTCTGTTTTGTTTTCCTACAGGAAAATACTGCTCCCAGAGTGATGCTATTGCAGAGCAGCAGAGTGGAGTGAACGCCTCTTCCCATGGAGTGGTCACACCAAAGGATTGCCCAGCAGGATTCTACTGTCCGAACGGAACACAGACAGATCGGGAGAACCCTTGTGAAGTAGGGACCTACAGCAACACAACAGGCCTGGAGAGTCTAGCTGAATGTACCGACTGCCCTCCAGGCTACTACTGTGACTCTGAGAACATCACTGAGCCCACTGGGCAATGCTTTGCTGGATACTACTGTGTGCTGAAGTCTTCCTCTCCCACACCTTCGCTATCAGCCGCTGGCGGCCCCTGTCCCCAGGGAACCTACTGTGAGGTGGGCTGGTCCTACCCCACACCTTGTCCAAAGGGAACATTTGGTGACAGAGAGAAGCTTCCTTCACTAAACGACTGCACATTCTGTCCACCAGGGGAATACTGCTCATCTTCCAATCTGAATGCTTCCTCAGGGTCATGTTTGGCTGGATATTACTGCACAAATGGGTCAGAGGAAGCCAACCCTGTGGGCAAGACTTATGGTGATGAATGCCCATCTGGTCACTATTGTCCAGACAAGAGCTACCAACCCACAGCCTGTCCAGCAGGTTCTTACAATCCTAACACGAGGAGCACCAATCAGACAGCCTGCTTGTCATGTGACCCTGGTAAATTCTGTAACAGCACTGGGTTATCTGCCGTATCAGGAGACTGCACCCAAGGTTTCTACTGCACAGCAGGGGCAAGTTCATCAGCGCCCTACGATGGAATTACAGGAAACATCTGCCCAGCGGGCTCTTACTGCCCCTCAGGATCTCCACAACATTTGTTCTGTCCAAATGGCACCTACACTAACCATACCGGTGCCTCTACCTGCTATGACTGCCCTGAGGGTTATTACTGTGTCAACAAAGACCGGGCAGAACTTTGTCCCCCGGGTTACTACTGTCCCTACCAGACTGGAGCGGACCTCCAGCCCTGCCCAGCAGGCACATACAACCCAGTGTCTGGTCTGGCCAATGTGAGCCAGTGTACACAGTGTGATGGAGGGAAGTACTGCCAGGTGCCAGGTCTGTCTGCTGTCAGTGGAAACTGTAACCCAGGATTCTTCTGTACATCTGGTTAGTTATCTTAACATGAACCAAACTTTTTAATTAAGATTATCCCATAAATTCATCTTTAAATATTTTCTGTGATACTTTATAAACGGAAGAAACATGGTATTATTATGAGTCATTGCGGCATTCTTTGAAATTATCTTTTTTTACCATGATTACAAGTATTTATGCAATGTGTTGTGCTATAGGTGTGGATACAGCCAGCCCTGCTGGAAACAACACGGGAGTGGGCGGGGTCTGCCCAGTAGGAAGTTACTGTCCAGAGGCCACCATTACTCCCCTGCCTTGTCCCCCAGGACAATACAGGTAACTAAAGAAAATTTGAGGACTTAATCTAATCTTAAGATAAATTGGGACATAGAATTCATTTAATGCTGGAAACTGTAAAACATAAAAAAATTTGATGATTTGGAAATCATTGAAATTTTCTTCAAAACAATCATTTGGAGATACATTGCTAAAAAGTTTGGTTTGAGTAACACAATTGAAGAATACAAAGTTTTGATGTTTGTTTGAATTGTTTTTCAGTGACAGCACTGGCCAGACAAATTGCACCCTGTGTCCCCTGGGTTACTACTGTGTGGAGAACTCAACAGCTTTCTCAGAACAACTCTGTCCCCCTGGCTACTACTGTCCAGTGGGAACCAGCAATCCTTACCAGTACCCTTGTCCCAAAGGAACGTATAACCCAGCCAATGCCAGCCACTCAATCAGCGATTGTCTTACCTGTCCACCTGGAGAGTACTGTGAAAGTCAGTACATCTGTACACGCATAAGTCTTTGTCTAGATGTATTGGGATTTGAATGCATTTTTAAAAAATGCTCTTATTTCAGTCAACAAATTAAGGAATTTGCCTTTAATATTAAATTATGATTTATGCTAGCAATGCAAACATTAATATTATGGGTAAACTTGTAAAAATATGAATTTCAAATTAGAACTCGACCAACAATTAATTGTAGAGAAATATTTTTGAAAGTGTTTTGAGATCACACTATATGTATTTATTTATGATCCATAATTTTATCTTTTTCTAGCTGATGGTCTAGGTGCCACCTCTGGTAATTGTACAGCAGGCTGGTACTGCACAGGTGGTTCCTACATGGCCCAGCCCACCACCACAGCCAATCAGACCAGTCTCCCAGACTGCACCTGTCCACTTGCCAATTACACAGGTGGGCAGTGCTGGCCAGGCACCTACTGTCCCAGTGGAGCAAACTACCCAGTGAACTGTGACCCTGGAAAGTACTGTATGCAGTCAGGACTGACCGCCCCAGAGGGAAATTGTGACGCAGGATATTATTGCAATGCCAGCAGTACCCGTCCTGACCCCCCAGGAAATGTGTGTCCGGCAGGATACTACTGTGAGGCAGGGTCAGGAACTCCTACACCCTGTCCTGCGGGAACCATGTCTAATACTGTGGGAAACACCAACTCCAGTAACTGCCTGCAGTGTACACCAGGTAATAGAGAGAAGGAAAGAAAAAAGGGAAAGGAAGAAAAAGGGAAATAAAGAATGAAAGGGAAAGAAAAAGAAAGAGTTTTAAAAAAGTAGAAAGGATTTATATAAATTAAAACTCTTGAATATAATTGATTTTATAAAATATAGTATTGTCAGGAGGATTGTTAAATGAAATGTTATTGGAAGTAGATCTCCTATGATAATGCTTAATCAAAACTCAGAAGATGTTTGAAATACAATAATTGTGTTTAACATTCAACAGGATACTATTGTGCTGGAACTGCAAATACCAATATGACAGGCCCCTGCTCAGCAGGATTCTACTGCCCAGGGGGTCAGGACAGTGCCACTCCCCTTGACTACAACTGCACGATGGGTCACTACTGCCCTGCTGGGTCAGACCAGCCTGTACCTTGCTCTGCTGGGTCATACCAGGACAATACTGGGTCCACCTCCTGTCTACCATGTCCAGCTGGAAGGTACATTCAATTCTTTACTGCAGTTTTGTAAATTGATATTACTTTTCAGCAAAAAGGATTAAACTGCTAATTAAAGATCGACCAAAACTACATAACATTTTGCAGACACATGGCACTGTTTGCAGAAATACAGCAATTATAATATAATACATCCATTCGATTCAATTTTTTGTCATTCCAAATACAAACATCAAAAATGATTCCAAAATGGCATGAACTTTTGTTTCATATTTATCAATTGAAATCATACAATTTAAAAACAGAAAAAAACTAGAATTACAATTAATGCAAATGAAAATGAAAAAAAAGTTAAGTCTGACAGAAGCAAAATATTTTTCTTGTCTTAAAATACTAAGCAAAATTCACATATAATAATTTGAGGGTATTTTTTTTAAGTTATTGTGACCCAGTGGAAGCAGCAGCCTCCCTAGGAATCAATGGGACTGGTGTTGTGACCCCCACAGACTGTCCCCAAGGTCACTATTGCCCCACCAGCACCCCCAGTAGCACCACCTACCCCTGTCCAGTGGGGACCTTCAACAATGACACAAAACTCCAGGCTGCCAGCTCCTGTCTCCCCTGTACTGCTGGCTTTTACTGTGACGCTCCAGGTAAAAACTCTCTCAATATACCTGTCAGGTATTTCCAGGAGTCAGCTGAACATACCTGTATTTAAACATGTACTTTACATCTGGAAAAACTCTGGAAACTCTCAAAATCAAATCAAAATTTGATATCCTTTCTCAGAAAAAAAAATGTTTTGAAAAGCATTTCTAATGTAATTTATTTCTATATAGAAATGTACAGATGAAAGATTTTATTAAACTTTGTAGGCCTGATGGAACCTACTGCTCCGTGCGGTGCTGGATATGTGTGCTCCAGTGGTGCTAACTCCTCCTCCCCAACAGATGGAACCACTGGATACATCTGTCCAATGGGAGCCTACTGTCCGGCTGGTTCCGGACAGGAGACGAAGTGTCCCATAGGAACCTTCAGTAACTTGACTGGTCTCCATAATGTCTCCTCCTGTGAACAATGCACACCTGGATGGTACTGTAATGTACAAGGTACGTGATGAGGCCCAGAGAGGGTCTGTAAAATGAAGATACTAGTTCTATATAAAAAAAAATCCTTGACAAAGCTTTAGTATACTGTACAAATGTACATCCATAACTAAAACATGGTAAAGAGTTATGATCATATAAAAATTATTTTGAGCTCTGACCAATGTTTTTAAAATGTCAGTGATTGTGATATAAAATAGTTATGGTATGAATATTTAACTCCTGTAATGATAAAGAAAGCATATACTTATAAGTTTTCACTCAGATCATTTTCCTCCGTCATGGAGAAGAAAATGCATAATGATCATAACAATGTTATTGATTGACTAGCCTATAATATTTGTTTGGTCATATATGTACATGTAGGTCTGACTTCACCTGCTGGTAAATGTTTGGCCGGTCACTACTGCCTGCTGGGATCCACAGAGCAGAACCCCATCGGTCAGTCCTACGGGGACTACTGTACAGCAGGGCACTACTGTCCAGAGGGCACAGGATCCCCAGTCCCCTGCCCGATTGGTACCTATCTCCCCAGCACTGGGCAGTCCATGTTGGCCCATTGCATCGAATGTGCCCTGGGCAAATACTGTGACACTGTTGGGCAGTCCAACTACACAGGTAAAGGTTATTTAATTATTTGTACCATTATATCAGACTGCTTTTATTTGCTTGTGTGTACTGCAAATATTATTTTGCATTTACAATTTATGGAAGATTTAATTCTTTAAGGATGAGATTATTTAATTTGGGACTGTATGTATGTATAATTCCTGACAATTTCTTAAAGAGTTTTTTAGTAGAAAAAGGGAGAATCTTTGCAAATTTTGTTGATTTATTGTCAAGTGTTTAACCAAATAATGTAAAATTAAACAATACTGGTTTGATGTGTAGGTGACTGTGATGCTGGCTTCTACTGTGACCGTGGAGCCAATGTGAGTCAGCCCACTGATGGAGTGACAGGAGGGGTGTGTCCCGCAGGAAATTACTGCCCCCAGGGCACAGCAGTACCCATACCCTGTGAAGATGGTAAGACACAGCGTTTAAAAGAAACAAAACATTACAGTAACTTAAAAGTTTAACGAGGCCGAGTACAGAACGAGTACGCACGCTTTCGCGCAGCGTTTCATTTGTATTGTGACGTCATCTTTTTGCTTTGTTGACGCCATGGCGTGATAGTTTCAACTGCAGATATTCAGCGAAATTTGTTGAAAATAGCTCGTTTGATGCGTAAAATTTATATTATATTGTGGAATAAACATAAATGTCTCGACGTATAAGCTATATTTGGGCTCGGGTCGAAAACTTGAAGAGGGTTCAGCAAGCCTATCCCTCTGTCACGTTTTCTTAACCCGCCTAAATATCGCTTAATTCATTATTATAAAACATTAACCATGTATTTTATATTAATGACCCCTAATATGTGATGTTATTTATTTATTTATTGCTTAAATATGTCTGAATGTTTTAATAATACAATAAAGATCACCATTTCCGTCTTTGTCAAATAAAAAATAGTCATTATCTAACAAACTGGGAAATTTGGCATACAAAAAATAACTTTGATAAGACCCCTGGAACAAACCAGGAGGTAAAAGGGTTTTTTTATGTGACCATTTGATGCCTTTTAGCAATAACTTTAATATGTAGAACAGAAAAAGAAATCCCTAGGGCAGAAGTTTAAAAAATGTGCAAAATTGGTACATTTCAAGCAAAATCCCATAGGGTCCTATGTTAAAAATTAACAATCTTTGAGATGACCCCTTAAACAAACGGTGTGGTAAATGTCTTATTTTTTTATCTTTAAATAATAATTATATTAGTAGAAATTCTTGTAAAAAATTTCATTCAAAAATCTAGGGCAGAAAAAATTAGACCCGGCCTCGTTAAACCATAGATTCAAGAACCCCCAAAAAACCCACATTATTAATTATTCTTCTTTTAAATTTTTATTCTGATTATCATTGAAAGGATGAGTGTGGATTGTTTATTTTTAAATTCATGAAGATTGTATTTTTCTTTTAGGAACATACATGAACCACACCCAAGCTAGTTTGTGTGACTCTTGCCCTCCCAGGTATTACTGTGTCAACAAAGACAGAGCGGATCCCTGCCCAGTGGGCAAATACTGTATTGGTAAGGCTTTTATATAATGGGAATTAATTTTGCAAGTCTTCTGAATTCAGAATTTTTCTCCAGAAAAACGTGTGCATGTATTTTAAAGAAAAGGTTTAATTATGAAATAGTATCAGAAAATTACAAGACTAGTATATTTGTTGTTTCAGGAAACACTGGCTTTAACTACTCACTGTGTCCAGCTGGTACTTACAACCCGACAGAGCTCCTGATGTCTGAGTCGGAGTGTAAACAGTGCGATGGAGGGTACTACTGTGATGTCCCGGGACTGTCCAACGTGACCGCCAAGTGTGCCGAGGGATACTATTGTCAGAGTGGAGTCAACACAGCAGCCCCAAGTAACAACAACACAGGATTTGGGGGTAAGCTGATAGGCCTATAAAGAGATAATTCAGAATTTTGGGCTAAGATGGTAGGTCATGTAAAAGGGTAATTACAGGATTTGCGGTCAAGAAAGTTGATTGCGAAAATTATAACCCCTGCTTAGATTAATGTTTTACACTAGATGTAGGACTTGTATTACAAAGAACATGACAAATTTACAATTAAAATATATGAAGAATGAAATAATCCAAAAGCAGTCCATATATACTGTCATATACATCTTACAGTTGGATCATTTATAAATACCAGGTATGCTAGAGTTTCTTTCAAATGATAAATGAAAAGTTTCTGCGTCTATGTTTGACATGATTTTTTCATTAACAGGAGGATGCCCTGAGTCCCACTATTGCCCTCTTGGAACCACAGATCCCATTGCTTGTCCTGCAGGAACCTACAATGACCTCACCCACCAAAAGATCTGTAAGAGCTGTGAGCCTGGCTACTACTGTGTGGCCAACTCCACAACCTACCTGTCCACACCTTGTCCAACAGGTAAAAAAAAAATTGAGGAATGACATATTCTTTCACTTTTGATATAATTCCTATCAGATTTTAAGAATAACATAAGTTTGGCATTCAGTAATGGCACCACTGAGTTCTTCTAATTATTGTCATGGATCTATTTTGCAAGTATATGAGTGAAAACTTTTGATTGATATTTGACAACTGAATATTTCCAGGTTCCTATTGCCCCAGTGGCACAAAGCATGCTACAGAACATCTCTGTCCAGCAGGAACTTACAACAACAAAACTGGGGCCAACAGTGAATTTGATTGCCTCCCTTGTACAGGCAAGTTCTTGAGTTTTTTCCTGTCATTTTATGGTAATTATTATAACAGGAAGTTAGTATATGTTTCATTAACTTTTCAGTTATTTTCAAATATTATTATTTGTTTGACCAGGTGGTAAATACTGTAATGGTGATGGTCTAGCAGAGCCCACAGGAGACTGTGCCCCAGGGTGGTACTGTTCGGGTGGTGCCTATACAGACAAACCCACCACCTACGTCAACTCCACTACCCTGTACAGCACCAACTACTCCTGTCCGGTGTACGCTCTCAACAACACCGGCGGCATTTGTGAGCCAGGTAATGTAAATCAAATGTTTCTTGCTAAAGACTGTTTTACAATTTCTGTCACTGTGGTAACACTCTTTTGCAAGGCAGGGTGGTATAGCTTTGTGAAAATGACATAACAGCTTTGGTTTAAGAATTATCATTTAACTACCAGTATCCACCAGCTAAGATTTTGCCAAAGTTTATTAAATTACCCTGCAGAAGTGATGCACTGCAATTTTTTTGTGAAAGGGCTCATCAGATTTGGTATCAATATTGTCATGGTAAGCTCAATACAGATTAAGATTTAGACGTATTTGTCATTTTGTAATCAATAATAGAGAAATTTCAGTAGGATTTTGTCTTTTTGTGTAGGATACTACTGTCCAATGGGCAGCAGCCAGGCCCTCTCCTGCAGTCTGGGTAAATACTGTGAGACCTATGAGCTTTCCACTCCCACTGGAAACTGTTCCGCTGGCTATTTCTGTAATGGAACAGCCAGTGTTCCCAATCCCAGGGAGTGTGACATGGGCTACTACTGCCCAGAGGGCACCACAGTGCAGATGGCTTGTTCCCCTGGAACATTCTCAAGTAAGTCTGCATTGTTTTTTTCACTTTAAAGGTAAATGAAAAAGGTTTTGAATGGCATGATTAAAACAATTGTGGTAAGGATTCAATGAAACAGCTTTATTTAATTATTGACTTCAATTTTCAGATCGCACAGGCAACACTAATGATTCATTCTGCCTGCTCTGTACCGCGGGTAAATACTGTCAGGATTATGGACTTGCCCTACCCAATGGAGATTGCTTTGCTGGGTATTATTGCCCAGAAGGCCAGGATGTGCCACAGCCCACCAATTACGCATGCAGCCCAGGGCATTTCTGTGAAGTTGGAAGTTGGAATGAGACAGGATGTCCATCAGGAATGTACCAACCCCACTGGGCCAGATCCACATGTGAAATATGCCCAGCAGGCTCCTACTGCAAAGCATTTGGTAAGGTCTATTGCAAACTTGTAATACTTCAATCTAAATACCAGAAAAATCTTGTTAAAGGAACATATTTGAATGACATTAATCACTTTTCCTTACCTAATGATTCATTTATCACGTTAGAGATACATGTATGTAGAATTGCCGAAAATAGTAGCAGTGTGCATCAATTGTCAACATTTGTTTTACCTTGATCATCACATTGATCTCTTTCACTCTACAGGTGACTATGAGGTATTAGACGCCCCCAATGTTACCCTATCAGGGAACTATACTAACAGATACAGGAGTTACCGAGGCGTGTCCGTCCCCACAGTCTGTCCCCCGGGCTCTTACTGTCCCGCCGGAACCAAAGATGCCATGGAGTACCTCTGTCTGGAGGGAACCTACAGTAACAAGACCAGTCTAAACAACTACACACAGTGCACGGCTTGTGACCCCGGCTACTACTGCAGTGGACAAGGTATAGTGTTAATGACTTCTTCATGTAGGAGTCAAACCAACTCTCTAATAAAGAAATTGCTTAATGGAAAGTTGTGAAACCATGCAGACACTTCTTTAATGATAGTGTAGTTTTTGCCTTTTATGTTTACTGTTGCTTGGAAAGTCAAAATATTTATCAAAGTGCAATTTTTTCCGTAAAAAAATGTTGAACTCTTGTGATGTAGAAAGAGTTGTTAGTGATGTTTAGTTTTAACATGTACTGCCAATATCGAATTGTTATTTTAACTTTACCCAGTACTAAAGGACTTCAAATGCATGAATATTTTGTTCCTTTACAGGAAACACTGACTCTGTGACCCAGTGCTCTGCTGGTTACTACTGCACAAGTGGTGCCTACAACTCCACCCCCACAGACGGATCCACCGGCAACATCTGCCCACCGGGCAGATATTGTGAAGTGGGCAGCATCACTGGAGTGGGCTGCCCAGTGGGCACCTTCAGTAATCAGGCTGGGCTGAAGAGCAGCTCTGAGTGTACAAACTGCACTGGAGGGTACTACTGTGGAAGTACAGGACTAACTGTAGAGTCTGGGCTCTGTCACGCAGGTAAGAGATGGATGGAAACTTCTGTGTGTATTGAATTATCATTTCTTGATAAGTCAAGTCTTGTGGATGATAGGGATTTTTTGAATTAAAGAATACTTTTATCCTCATGTTTTGAGATATTTTAAAACACTGTTTAATCTTTAAAAATATTTTTATTACAATCGCTTGTCCATGAAATTATCAAGTTTGATAAGAGAGTGAGTTAAATTAAAATTTCATAGAAATTAAGTTACTGAATAAATACACTTGACATTTTCGGTATGTACAGGTTACTTCTGTACCCTGGGATCAGAAGAACCCGCCCCTGTGGGTAAAACCTATGGAGACGTATGTCCGGCTGGCTACTACTGTAACAATGGCACCCACACCCCAGCTCCCTGTCCCCCGGGGACATTCCTCAACTCTACGGGCATGGGAGACATCAACAACTGCCTGCAGTGTTCTCCAGGTAAATAACACTTCAACACTGCATTTATTTGAAATTTGGATTATTTCTATGAACCTTCAAAATAAAAGGATTTTAAAAAATCATCTTTATAAAATACTTAAGACATATTTTTTTTACATCATAATATAAAAAATTAAATGGCTACATTGTATAACATAATAACAAAGTGCTTGATTTGCTTTGATTACAGGATACTACTGTGATGCACATGGACAGACAGCCATTACAGCCGAGTGCGCTGCTGGTCACTATTGCACCTTGGGAGCAAACACATCTACTCCAACAGATGGCAGCACGGGTAACCCCAAAAATCTCACTTATATTTGTTATACAAGTTACTAAGTCTTTTGCAGAAGGATTGTTTTATAGATATTCAACCTCATCTACTCTGTTATTTCTTTTTACAGGGAACATTTGCCCAGAAGGTCATTACTGTATCCAAGGGTCCAGCAAACCAGAGCCGTGTGGAAATGGAACATACATGAACCACACTGGGGCCTCTGCCTGTTATATCTGCCCTGCTGGTCGTTACTGTGTGAACAGAGACAGGGCTGATGTCTGTCTCCAGGGCTACTACTGCCCAGAGGGCACTGGGGCCGATCTCCAGCCCTGCCCAACAGGCACATTTGGAAACACCACAGGACTCATCAATGAAACTCAGTGTACTCCTTGTACAGGTAATAATACAGGATTATGGAAAATTATTAGGGCCCCGCAAGGATTTGCGGGTGCCCTATAGTAATCACTCTGTCCGTCCGTCCTTCTGTCCGTCCGTCTGTCACTCTTCCGTCCACAAATTTCCTGTTTTTTTCTAATAACTTTTTTTATGGTTGCCCAATCAAGTTCAAATTTGGTATGGTAGTTCAGTAGGCAGAAATACATATTTTGATGCTAAGTTTGGTTCTCTATGTCTTCTGGTTTGGAGCTGGGGTGGTGGGGTATATTCCTAACTATGCATAAGAAGAATGGGCAAAGAGAGATAACTGCTGAGAATGAATGGGCAAAGAGAGATAACTGCTGAGAATGTTACCATTGTATACATGGAAGGCTGTGCAATATTTGTCCTTTGGGATTAATTAACCTTCCACAGGAAGAAAATCCTAAGCTTCATCTTTATCTGTCACATTGAGATTAATTACTGCACTGCCTGTGTCTGCAAATGAACTTTGTTTTGAAGTTAAGGTCAATTTTGAATGATGTGTAGTATTGTGTACATTCTTTGAAATATGGATTTAAAATAAAATATTCATATTTTATTTTGGTTAAAATACTGTACACAATGATTTATAATAATTTTATTAAAAAGAGGCAAAGCCTAGGTATCATTGCATTGGTATCAATTCTTTGTTTTTTTAACAAATTTTATTTCATCCCATGTTAACCCACTTTTTCCCGTGGATATGACTTTTGATATCCCACAGTTGTGACATTACAATGGGATTTGCCTAGGCGTAATGAAGTAAAATAATGTAGAGTTTTATAAACAGTGTAAACATTGATTGCGGTGTATAAAATATGGGATAAATAGAATCTCATGATTTGTAGTATAATATGATTTTTATCCAACTTGTATGTTTTATCCCCTCACTAAGGCTCAAGAAAAAAACACTTTAATTATTGGATGAAAATCATATCCAACTACAAATCACGAGATCCTATATATTCCAGTTCTTTATATCTTCTGCCGGGCATTTATTTTTCATCATTGTTGATATAAAGAGGATGGAATTCAAAGTTTTTTTCACTTCTCTATATTAATTGTCATAGCGGGGCCCTTCCTGACTGGTCAGTTTTCTAGTTAATTTACAGTACTGTAATTATTGTGGTTTAAACAGACAAGTTTTATAACTACAAATCATAAAAAGTCATAGCTTAACCCTTTTGTTCCTAATTTAGAAGTTTAGTGTTATTGTATTGAGAAATATTTTGAAATGTTGACCTATATTTGAAGGTGGCTCTTTCTGTGGGACCCCTGGAGCCTCCCAGCCTGATGGAGAGTGCTTGGCAGGCTATTATTGTGAGACGGGAGTAGACACATCTACACCCACAGACTCTGGAGCCCACAAAGGAATTGGAGGACAGTGCCCACTTGGATCATACTGTCCGAAGGGATCAACCACTCCAACACCATGTGCTGCTGGCTCATATACCAGTGTCAAACGTAAGAAAAATCTCACAATTTTCTAGGAAATTTTATGCTTACATTACTATCAGTACTTTGATTTTAACAAAATATTTTTATATTTTTAGAAAAGGGATCATGTGATCAGTGCACTGGTGGGTACTATTGTGTACAGAACACCAGTGACCCCAACTCCTTCCCCTGCCCTGTGGGTCACTACTGCCCCCCGGGCACTCAGTATGACACCCAGTACAAGTGTTCCTCGGGCTCCTACAATCCACTACCCACCCAGAGCAGCTCCACGGCCTGTAAGCTGTGTGACGCAGGCACCTACTGCTTTGGGGAGGGACTGAGTGCCCCCACAGGAAACTGTAGCCAAGGCTGGTTCTGTACTGGAGGGGCCTCAGAGTCCAAACCACTGGTGCTTGGTAAGTTTTTGCCCTTATGACAAGGAGTGAGTCTCATATTTACTATTAACAAATATATGTATTATACATTTGAGATTTTAAACTGATGTCTGTTTTCTACAGGTAACTACACCAGTATAGATGTGTGTACCTGCCCTGCCAACAACTATACAGGGGGTAAGTGTCAGCCGGGCTCCTTTTGTCCTGAGGGATCCTCCGCCCCCACCTCCTGTACTGCAGGGATGTACTGTGATGACTACGAATTGGCCACACCTAAAGGTCTGTAATAGTTCTGTGTGGAGATACAGTATCTTCCCAGAATTGCTTATAAACATACTTGAAGTTTACAGCTAGGATATAGAAATTTTTTCGATATTAATATATGGCTGCATGCTTATTATGAGAGATAAAAAACTTATTTTGTTTGGACTGCATGCATTAAATTCTTTGTATAAACCTTTCGCATTTATCAGGAAATTGTCAAGCTGGGTACTATTGCCCCACCGGTCAGACAGAGGCAAACCCTGCCCCCTTCCTGTGTATTGCTGGTCACTACTGTGAGGAGGGGTCAGGCACACCCACTCAGTGTCCAATTGGAACTTTCTCCAATGCCACCGGAAACAGCAATGTCACGGACTGTAAACCCTGTACCGCAGGTGAGCAAGCTTTTATATTAGAAAATGATTACATTTTCAAAAAGCATATTATAACTGTATTGACAAATCTGATGATGAAATGTAAATCATTGATGACAGTATGTAGTGAAAATTGACCTAGTTCTATGAAGGAAGAATCTAATGTCTCATCTCTGTGAAATATGAAATACTTTGGATGCAGTTTAGTGGTGCAGTTGTTAGTGAAATGAACAACTGTACATTATATTTCTTATCTAACTTGTACCTCATGACTGCTTTGTAGGGTTCTATTGTGATGGCCTGGGTCTAGTTGCTGAAACAGGGCCATGCACTGCAGGATACTATTGCCCTGAGGGTCAAACTACAGGAGCACCATCAGCTTATGTATGCCCTACTGGATCATACTGCCCTACAGGAAGTGCCCTACCAAACATTTGTCCAAGAGGTAAGCAGGATAAATTGATTGTCTGTAAATCAATGAAGTCTATTATAAATTCACTGATAAACTTAATTAGGCTTCATGGGACTGTTTGATCTGTAATTACAATTGAGGTCAAAAAGGTTGCATTGAAATTCATTAGAAATATTTTAAGTATCTCATAAATTTTTTGTACAGGTAAATACAACTATCAGACAACACAGGCCACCTGTTTGGACTGTCCGGCCGGTAAATACTGTGACCCCTATGAGAATGGTAATGTGACGGGAATCGTGACCCCTCTGAGCTGTCCTGCAGGGTACTACTGCCCCCTGGCCACCGGCTACAACATGACCAACCCCTGTCCCTCAGGAACCTACAGTCCTTTCACAGACCTCGATGCTGCTGGTGAGTGCTGAGTCATTGAAATATCATTTACAGTGAATACAGAAGAGTTAAAAGTGTGCTTCTGAGTTCAGCTAAATATATTCCAGAACATGAAATGTATACTCAGTCTGTTAGTTTTTGAATGAAACAAATTTATTTCATTTCAGCTTCGTGCAGTTCCTGTGACCCAGGTAAATACTGCCAGACCCCGGGCCTGACCGCCCCAGAGGGAGACTGTGCCACCGGTCACTGGTGTATGTTTGGAGCCAACACCTCCACCCCTACAGATGGTATCACCGGGGATGTGTGCCCCCAGGGAAGCTACTGTCCAGTAGGCAGCTCAAGAGGTAGGGACTTGCAAACTGTTTTACTGTAGATATAAAGTGCTTAGTCTTGAGGTAGGGACTAAAAAACTTTTATACTATAGATATAAATTTCTTAGTCTAAAAGTAGGGACTTACAGACTGCCATGCTATAGAATAATGAGATATAATTTAAAGTACTTAGCTTTTATTATTTGACTTTCTTACCGGAGGTCTGAGGGGACTTGGCAACACGTCTCCCTTTAGTTGTGTGATCACTTATCTGCACATCATACAATGTAAAATGCAAAAAAAAAATCATATCTCTTATTTTATTATTTCATTCCATATATTTCATATCATATTCCATTTGCTTCTTATAGGAGAATACTGTCCACAAGGAACTTTTGGCAACACTACTGGACTGAGGTCAGCCAATGAGTGCATCGCCTGTGAACCAGGATACTACTGCCCCACCCAGGGGCACGTCAAGCCGTACGACCAGTGTAATGCTGGTTACTACTGCTCTGGAGGCTCCATAGAGGCCAATCCAGTGGCCAAGAGCTACGGTTACATGTGTCCCGTGGGACATTACTGTCCCAAGGGAACCCCAGTCCTGGTACCATGTCCCAAAGGAACCTACCAACCAGGCACAGGTATATAGTGCTTAATAATGATGTTGCCTGTTTGTGCAAGTGTTTTTTAAGTTACAATTTGTGCAACTGTTTTTGACATACTGCTGACAATTTTAACAAAAAATATCAGCTTTTTATCCTATAAAATTAAAAGGTGTTGAAGAAATAAATTTTTATTAGGTTTCCCGTTCACTAAGGTAGTATCATGAGCGCAATTAGCTCCATCTTAGTTTTATTATCTTATATATGTGATGTATTAAAAATTATCATATTCAAGTAATGAATATTCCCCAAAAATAAACTCGCTGTTATATGAAAAACTCTTCTCTCACAGGAAAAACTCAGTTGTCGGACTGTGTGAACTGTTCGCCGGGCCGGTACTGTCTGGAGTCTGGTAATGACACCACAACAGCTGATTGTCAGGCCGGCTACTACTGTGTCAGTAAAGCTGAAATTCCCAACCCAACAGGTACACTATCATTAAAGATATAAAATAAATCTATTTTTCTAGTAATATACATGATACAATACTCATATATGAATCATTTAGCCCTGGTTTTTCATTAATCTGTGAATACTTGTGTTAACAGATGGAACAACGGGAGACATATGCCCCATTGGTCATTACTGCCCCACTGGTTCGTCCACTCCCCAGCCTTGCAGTTCATCAACTTACATGAACCACACAGGTGCTGCAGCCTGTTACACCTGCCCCCAGGGCTACTTCTGTACCTCTGGCAGCACTGCTGATCCGTGCCCCCAGGGTTATTACTGTCCGATTGGAACGGGCACAGACAAGAAACCTTGCCCCGTGGGTAAGTACCATAGTGACTGTATATAATTATCATTAGTTGTATTGATACAGGTACATGTAACTTAATTGGTTGTATTAATATAATTAGTACATGTACATAATATGTAATTTGAGGAGGAACTAATTTGATTGGTTGTATTGATACAGGTACATTCGGAGCAACAGACAGACTGAGCAATGAGACGGAGTGTACGGCCTGTACTGGCGGCCATTACTGTGACTCCCAGGCCCTCACCCAGCCCGCCGGGGGGTGCAGCGCAGGATATTACTGTATCTCAGGTACTCAACAAAATGAACATAAAAACATAGCAACTAATTTACACATCAACTTATTCAGTCTTTAATATTTATAAATGTTTCATGCAATATAATTACCTAAGGAAACAAAATGTTAGAATAAGTTCAGTGGAGTGTAATTGTAAATCTAGCAATTTTTTTATGAACCCATTTCAATGATTGCTTTATTTTTTTAATCAAGGAATTATCCAATACTCTTCTTGTAACAAGATTCATAAATGTAGCTGGTATTTTGTATGAACTTTTTATCAATACTTACATTTGCTGTTGTTTTCTGTTTAGGCGTTAACATCGCGTCACCTGCAGTGGCTGGATCATTCCTCGGAGACGGAGGGGTTTGTCCCCCTGGAACAGAATGTCCATTCAATTCCAGCTACCCCACACCTTGTGCCCCCGGAAAATATGCTCCAATGGCAACGACAGCAGCTTGTAATGATTGTCCAGCAGGTGATTAATACTACCTTTTTTCTCAGAACTTTTGTGATTGAATATTAATTTGTGAATTCATAGATTACGATCTTGTATATCACTTGTAAATTAATATTGTTGTTTATGATTTGACCTCTGACTTTTGTGAATGACAGGTTACTACTGTGTGAACGCTACCATCACCCCCACCATCTGTCCTGTGGGTCATTACTGCCCCAAGAACACTGAATTTGACCAACACTACCCCTGTCCTCCAGGAACTTACTTCAACCAGACAGGTCAGGACTTCTATCCATATAGTGCATAGAATGTTACAAACTTTGTCACTATAATTTTCCATTGGTGTTTAATCTTTTTGGATATGTCATGTACAAATTCTTTTCGGTTTAAATGTCTCCCTTTTTAAAATATCAGTGACAATGTTACAGCATAAAAGGATAATTTTCATGGAACTTTTGGATTACTTTTTGATGAAGAAATTTCTATTCTATACTTACATTTTAAGTATTTAGCTAGAAAAGTTTAGTCATCTTATTGCAACTTGAGAATATTTCTCTCTCAACTTAACAATATTTAAAAAATGAAATCTGTTGCATTCCACATTAGGTGCCTTGGCAGAGACAGACTGTATGGACTGTCCCCCTGGACAGTATTGTGAGGGAACAGGAAATGTCTTCCCCACAGGATTCTGTGACGAGGGATTCTGGTGTGGAGGGAAATCTTTCCAGAGACGGCCGTACGACACAGGGAATCTCACCGTCATCAATGGAACTACCAAGTAAGCTAAGTCTAAGTATTTTCTCTCTTTCCTGAAACTTTTGGGAACTTTATACAAAATGAAATTTTATAAACATGCTATGCCATGTACACCACATCAAGTTATAAAATTCTACAAACTTTAATGTTATGCCATAAAGTCAAATCATGAAACCCCATGAAATTAGTGAATAAATGCTATGCCATTTTAAGTCCCAATGTCAAGTCAATGTACTCAACAGCTGTCTGTTATCTTTTAGTGACCTATATTCCAATGACACCTGCGCCCCTCTGTGGGGATGTGTGTGCCCAGCTTTCCAGATGACCAGTGGTGGTATCTGTCCCATGGGATACTACTGCCCAGTGGGCTCCTCCCAGCCCTCGGCCTGTACCCCAGGAATGTACTGCGAGACTCCAGGGCTGCCTCTACCAACAGGTGCAGATTTAGACAATCTTATCATGTTCAATTTGTATTTTATACTTGATGCTCTGAGATCAGGTTTTGCCATCTGTAAAAAATCATCAAGACAAAGATAAAAATATATGTTGAAACCTGAATTTATGTCTGAAAGATATTAATATTGAAATATTGTTTTTCTTCTTATATAGGAAACTGTAGTGCTGGTTGGTACTGTAACCTTACAAGCTCCACCAAGTATCAGCACATGTGTCCAGCTGGCTCCTACTGTCCATCCGGATCTGACATCCCAACTCCATGTCCAGCCGGAACCTACTCCGGTTTGGATAACAATGGAGCACTCACTGACTGTCTCAACTGTACAGCCGGCCACTACTGTCATGGTAACGTCCTCTTCTAATAAACTTTAAGCTAATTATCTGTACAGCCTTTATGAGGATAACATTATCATGTTTCTGTAAGATTTTATAAACAACAGAGAGAATATTTGTACCTTACAATGGTCAATGAATGGTTCCTGTTGTTTTGTCTCTGCAGGTCTTGGAAACACTGCCCCTACTGCCCAGTGTGCGGCAGGCTACTACTGCCCCGGGGGACAGGAATCTAGCACCCCATCAGGACTCGAGTGCTTTGCGGGCCACTACTGCCCACAGGGCTCTAATTACCCAATCATGTGTGACAATGGAACCTATCAAGTCAACCCAGGCCAAGATAGCTGTCTGACTTGTCCAGCCGGATACTTCTGTGATGCTGCATCAGGTAAAAAAAGAAAGAAGAAAAACCCATCAACAATCAATGGGATATTATAATTCTATATTTAAATATGTTATAGTTTCTCACATTCTGGGAGAAACTGGTTGTAGTCTGGTACATATTCTTATTATGATAAGTCATTTAATTTGATATTTGTCTCTTACAGGGAATGTGACTTATGTGAATGGTAATTGAATCACTTGCATGTTGTAACCCTTGTCATGTTAATCCACTTGTTCATACAGTTATTATCCTACTCACATACAGGAAAAAATGCGTATAACACCAGTTGCATGAATTGTATCTTAATTTCCAGTAATTAAAGCATACTCTTGATGTCTGAACATACATTAATATTATGTATATGCCTGTTTACTCTGATTTTATGTAACACTTGTGCATGTCTCTTTATTTTCCCTCACCTTTGAAATTATATTATTCATTGTAATTAATTGTCATGTATGATTAATCTGTATGTTTTTCGGATTATTGTATGCATGATTGAAAATTTAAAGAGAAACCATGAATACTTTGAATTTGATACTTAGTCTCAGATTTACCTTATAATGCATGTTTTGACAATACACATTCACTTATCATTATTTCGCACCATATTACTCACTCTTCATTTATATTATCTGTAAAGCACCCTTATTCCTCATTTTTCAATTTTTATGAAAAGAATAAGTCCATTTTTAAATATTCTGTATAAAACTTATTATGATACTACATATCATATTTGATTTAAAATGAAGATTTCTTTGAATATAATCTCAGACTTACTGTTGAATGTTTACTATTTAAGGCAACCCTGTAGTGAACCCTACCGCTTGCCCAACGGGATATTACTGTCCCGAGGGAACAATATCCGGACAGTCCTATCCGTGTCCCATCGGAACCTTCGGTCCCAATCAATACCTGTTTGCTCAGGAGAACTGCACATCTTGCACGGCAGGTTATTACTGCGAACGGGCAGGATTATCTGCCCCTACTGCAGAGTGCTATGGAGGATACTACTGCACAGGTGGCGCTGAGATTGCAGAACCTATATCTCACAATGTAAGTTATAATTACTTCCCCTTTTTTTGATACATGTACAAGTAGCTTGCAGAATAGACGAGTTAATGTCATTATCTTGTTTACTGTCAATGATTAATAAAGTTTGTAGGTAATAAAAACTGGCAAAATTTTCCATAATCAAGTTAGGTACCGTATATCGTGATGGTCTAATTTTCACTTTTGTCACAATCTCTTTTAAATCTCAAATTATTGAAAACACAGAAATTATATCCTGTATCATTTTCTATGAGAAACTTTTTAAATCGTTAAAAATGACTGACACAAATTAAAAATGCTACACATATTCGCAATTTTTCACAAATTTTGTAATACACCCCAAAAAAACCCCGATATACGGCACATTTACATGTATTCCCTTCTATGAATGGATAATAAGTTCGGGGACAAATGTGAGGATCATAACTTTTTCTTCCTTATTGTCTATAGGTAAACCTGACCCATAATGTCACCTTCACTGGAAACAACGAGTGTCCAACGGGATACTTCTGTCCCAACGGAACCAGCTACCCCAAGCCCTGTCCGATAGGAACATTCTCAGAGGTGGCAGGGGTGTCCCAGGAGAGCGACTGCCTACCATGTCGCCCCGGGCGATACTGTAATCAACAGGCCTTCATCATGATCACCACCGCCCCCAACTGCTCCGCAGGGTATGTACTTGGAATGGGGATTTTTTATCAAACTTTTTTTTGCCAAAGACTTTATGATTGTTACGTAACTACATGTAATATGTATGGCCAAGAGGTTTATGTTGAAATAATTACTGGTTGGGAATTTTAGTGATTGAGCTTTGGCTTTATTAACTCGGTAGACTGATTTGTATTTATTTTGTGTTAGTTTTTGGTTAAAAAAGTTATTATATTTTTGTCAATGTATGTGATGTTAAAAAAAATGCAATACCAACACATACATATAGGAATGTATCTGTAAACTGTTGAAAAAGGAAATCAGGCAACAAAATAGTTTTTGGATAATCAGAATGTTCATTAACTATCTTTCTTAACAGGTATGTGTGTACAGGAGGAGCCAATAGCTACATCCCCACCATCCCCACCCACGGCTACATGTGTCCCACAGGACACTACTGTGTGGAGGGCACCACCCAGGAGCAGGGCTGTCCCCTGGGGACCTACCAGTCCAACATGGGACAGGACCACTGCCTCAGCTGTCCCGCCGGGAAAATGTGCACAGAGGTGAACCTGACCCTGCCCCTGGACTGTATGACAGGTATGTGGATCAGTTTGATAACTGTGTATTCAAGGATTGTGTGATGATTAGCTTTGTCTCACTTGTTCTTTTTGAATAACTAGAACTAGTTTAATTTATATTTAATATGTTTTGTATCAGATGAAGACTGAATCAATTTGGTTACAATTTGTATCAAGGGATAAAGAGGTGCTCAGTGAAATCAAACTTCATTTTTTTCAGAATATTTAAGATATCTTTGAAATTGATATTAATAAGAAATAAGTAGAAAAAGTTAGAATAAAGTTTAATGGTTTTGATACCTTTCTTCTTGAAATTAATTTAAGTGTTCTCTGATTTTTGCCTTGATTGCGCCTAATAGTCAATAATCATAATCTAAATTCTTTGACTGTATCTGATCAGTGTGTTCTCTATGTGTGATTTACAGGGTACTACTGTCTGGCTGCCCAGGACCCGATCCCCTGTCGCAACGGAACCTACAACAATGTAACAGGAAGGAGCTCAGAGTCGGACTGTGTGGACTGTCCGGTGGGAAAATACTGTGAAGGACTCGGAAACAGTGTCCCTGATGGTCAGTGAATAGTCAATATTTCTTGCTGTCTCCAATATCTTGTTCAGTTTTGAATGATAGATCTGGAATTTTTTTTTAGCATTTATCAGTACTAATTATGAAGTTACACATTTTTAAAATTAAATCAATTAAAAGATTAAATTAAAAAATACATGTACGTAAAAGGATACATTACTTGAAATAATATAAATCTAGCAAGTTATAAGAAAGCTTTAATTTTGAATCACAATCTCCATTGTTACAATCCAAGACTCTTACTGATTATGTGTGGTATTATTGTTCCACAATTAGATGAATGTGTTTTTAATTCTATGTACCCAAATGTTTAAAATCTGTGTTCAGGTGACTGTGATGCTGGATACTTCTGTGAGGGTGGAGCCAACAGCAGGGCCCCCTCACCCTCCCCCACCTACCCCAACAATGGACTCTGTGACCCGGGCAGATACTGCGTCTCAGGGACCAGTATGCAACAGGAGTGTCCCCCGGGAACGTTCAGAAACACCTCAGGTAATCATTTCCCTACCCCCCATCAAATTATTTTATTGGCATTATGTCAAATTTTATGTTAAAACAGATCTGAAGGAAGTAACTTTAAACTCAAAATCAAAGACATTGCAGTTTCAATGCATACCTGTTAACCTTTCAAAGCTGCTATGTGGGAGAATCTCCCCCTTACCAACTTGGCTAAGGGGGAGATTTTGCGTTAACGACGTTTTTTCATGCGAAATGCAAATATATATTAAAAATACTGTTAGATACCTTATTTTACCATTGTAATTAATGCATTTGCAATCATTTTAAATTTTATTATTTCTATGACTACTAGTGTGCAATTACAACTTGTGTTGCTGTACATGTTCAGAAAACTATTATTTTGTTTGCATGGTACAATACAAGAAGTCAATAGTGCCACTTTTTATATTAAGTCTTCTTATTGTTCAGTATTGAACCATCACTGCATGCTGACATCTAGGGTTAACACAGAAAATTTATTTTGCGTATTTTGAATTTGCAGTTAAACCCAGTTAAGAAAATACCAGTAAATAATATTCATTAAAATTATTTTTTGCCTTATATATAGGATAGATTTTTAATTCACAAAACATGTATTTCTCCAGTATCATTTAAAAATGATCCTTGTTGTAATATCTATAGCATCCCTGTAATTCATAGTACCGGTACTATAAACTAATAAAGTTTAAAAACTCTTGTGAAACGCTTTTTTATCGGTAGCTTGTATAAACTCTCAGTGTTCCAAACTCACTTTGATTTTTACCGACCGTGCTTGCCAGACAGAATTAGTCACGACTCACTGCACGTGGCTTGGGTGCTTTACCTGTGCACCTGTTAAGTGACACCACTGGCTGTGTATTTTTTTCTTTGGTGTTACAGAGAAAAACAAGATGTTTTAAGCTTTCACTTATTTTTTTATAAGGCCTATGCATAACTAAATACGTAACTGATTTAAGTCAAAACCGGAAGTAATCGTAAAAAGTAAACTCCCAGATAGCATGACTACGTTGGGCCAACGTTGGCCCTTAGTTGTTCATTACGTTGTACCAACGTTGGCAGACTACGTTGGGCCAACGTTATTTTGCTCATCGGCCCTACGTTGGTCCAACATGTTGAGCCTACGTTGGTCCAACATGTTGGACCAACGTAGGGCCGATGAGCAAAATCACATTGGCCCAACGTAGCCTGCCAACATTGGTCCAACTTAATGAACAACTGAGGGTCAACGTTGGCCCAACGTAAAGATTACGAGGAAAATTACATCGGCCTAACGTCCTCTGTCAACGTTGGTCCATCCTAGTAATCAGGTGAGGGCTAACGTAGTGACAACGATCAAACTTTCAATGGCTAAACGTAGCATGTCGGCACTTATTCAATGTAATCCCAATTTAAATTCAACACTCTTGTTCAATTAATTCCTGTTTGCTGTTTGGCTATTAAGATGCAGAAGTTCAAATATTCTATGCAACGAAAACCTAGTATACAGATTTTATTTTTTCTTAGTAAAAATTTACAATACATTTAAACACTTTTTAGAATTAAAAAGAATCGCCAGCATATTTCTTTGTCTATGTAAATTCCTTAGTAACAATCGAACTGTAGGGTCTGATCACTGTCCGGGTCACTGGCTTTAGTGGCTTGGTTTACCTCCTTGCTTTTTTTCTTTCTTCCCTTTTTTCCCTTCACCTTCACGGTCTTTGAAAAATGGAACCCGTCCTTCCTTATTTCTACATCTGTTGCAGAGGCACACAGTCTGTTTTTTTCTTACTGCGGCTGAAAATGTAATTTTAGTTGTTATTTTTATTGTGCAATATGAATTAACGTTATCTGTTATACTGTAAAGGAATGTATAATATGATTATGAATGCTTCTATATTTTTTTAATTTAACTCATTGACAATTCAAACATTATATAATATAAAGAAACATTGCACAAGCATTCGATTTCTTGAAAGAAAACTATTACTTACATAAGTTAATATAATAAATTATCATGTACTTACTTTTTGTAGCATATATATCCCCAATCTTCTAATGTATAATTCGTAGAGTAGAAAAAACACTATTTACTATAGGTGTACATGCACACCGGTTGCAATATATTCGAAATAAAACGTGGCAGTTTTGACCATCCTTGTTATATCAGATGACCGATCTCCAAGGAAACTGGCCAGTCCCATGCTGTGAGTAGCACTGACCTAGATACTTGGGCAGTAAAGGAGCTCCGTCTGCCTCTTAATTTCGACACTTTAAGATTCGTTATGCAATAGGAGCTCCAGCTACACGTGTACATACAGCTCATCAGATTTATATAAACAATAAACATCCCTCAACAGAGCAACAATGGCCAACATATATGACCCGAAAGTTTTTAATAATTAAGCCCAATACAATTTACAATGCTCCACTAAATTTCTCAAAAAATAAAAAAAAATTCATTGTCGGGTTTAAAATCTAACAACGAACCAACGTTGGGCCAACGTTTGACAGTTTAAAACTTTTTATATTAATACTGTGGTTTCATCAATATTCGTTGAATACCAATTTTCGTGGATTTCGTTGTTTAGTTGATCCACAAAATTAAATGTTCATTGAAGTCCAATTTCTATTAATATTTTGTATTGATATGCCGGTTGGCCACGAATTTATGTATCCTTGAAACTGTGATTTTTACTTTATCCACGAAAATTGATACCCTCGAATATTAATGAAACCACAGTAACATATATTAACTATTTTTCAACCCAAATTACTGAGATCTATATGCATACAATGTATCATGTTATGTATTCCAAAGTAAGAGAAATAGATTAAACTCAACTAGTTATACATACAAACTTTTTAATTAACATTTTCATGTGTTAAAACATAATTAAGACACTATAAATTCCTTATAATTGCAATCAAAATTAACAGATCAAATCACATTATTTACTCACCTATACCTTAAATTTTTGTGGTTGTGTTTATGTTATCTGTTTGTTTGTTTTAACTCTGTCATAATTCGTAGCATGTAAAAATAATGACCCAAAGTTGGCCCAACTGCGCATTACCAACAAATAAATGAGATCACATGTTTTACCTACGTTGGCCCACCTATGGCCCAATAATGTTACGCCAACAAACACTTAGTCGAAATTCATGGCATGTTAAGATGTTGGCCCAACGTCGGGCCAACTGCGCATCACCAACAAATATAGATCATATGTTTTACTTTTGTTGGCCCAACGTTGGCTCAACATTGTTACACCAACAAACACTTAGTCGAAATTCATGGCATGTTATTATGTTGGCCCAACGTTGGGCCAACTGCGCATAACCAACAAAAAGAGATCACATGTTTTATTTATGTTGGCCCAACGTTGGCTCAACATTGTTACACCAACAAACACTGAGTCGAAATTCATGGCATGGTAAGATGTTGGCCCAACGTTGGTCCAACTGTGCATAACCAACAAATAGAGATCACATGTTTTACTTATGTTGGCCCAACGTTGGCCCGATGTTGTCATGCCAACAAAGCAATCAATGTGTTATGAAAGATGTGTTATAATGTAGGCCCAACGCTGGGCCAACATTGTGTGCTCATGGCCAACCATCGACCAACGGTACAACCATTTACCAACGTTGGCCCAACGTAGTCATGCTATCTGGGCTGGACTATAACATGTCATACTATTATCACGGTAGACAGTACTTGGATGGATTTTGATATATTCAAGCTACACAGCAGCTTTTTTAGCTCAAAATCAGAGAAAACCCCGCAGTGGTTGTTGATATTTGCATGTAATGATTCAGAAGTTTTTTTTTGGGGGGGGGGGGGGGGTATTGGAAAGACAAATACGATTGCGGGAGGGGGTATTGGGAAGACAAATACGATTGCGGGAGAAATTTGTCTCCCGCGCGGGAGATTGGTTGCATGCGGGAGATCTTAGATTTTTAGGCCGTTTTGCGGGAGTCTCCCGCGCAATGCGGGAGGGTTAACAGGTATGCAATGTGGCATTTTTCATTTGTCATAAAATACCGGTAATTTTTTTTTCATTCATTTCCAAAAAAAAGGTTTACTATATTCAAAGTACCAACCATGTCTAAATTTAATCTGTACAAGATTGTGAATACTGTATTAAGATTCCTTTCCTTATATACAGGTGCGGCATCATTGTCGGATTGCCTCCCCTGTACAGGGGGCTATTACTGTGCTGGCAATGGACTGACCTCCCCCACCGGTCTCTGTGCGGCCGGGTACTACTGTCCGGACAACGAGACCATCTCCTCCGCCACACCCTCGAGCTTTTTGTGCCCCTCCAACTACAAGTGTCCCGAGGGGTCCGCTAAGCCCGAGCCCTGCCTGTCTGGAGAGTTTCAGGCCAACATGGGGATGTCAGTGTGTAGTAAATGTCCTGCTGGCTTCTACTGTAACACAACTGGCAATGTTCCAATCAAGTACGACTGCCCACCATTCCACTACTGCCCAGAAGGTGAGTTCTAGCTACATGGGTATTACTGTTGTAGGGTAGCCTCCAAGTTCTTTATATTTTATTGATCAGTAAATATATTTGTTATAATTTTTCAGAGATAATTCTAGCATACAAGATATTCCAATACTTTAGTTAGTTAAAGTGGATAGTTATATAGTTTAAAAAAAATGAAAATTATATATTTACCGGTAATTTTTTTAAAGGGACCACCGATCCCACCAACTGTCCGGACGGAACCTTCACTTTCTCCAACATGACCAACCTGGAGTCCGCTGCAGAGTGCTTGCCCTGTCTGCCAGGAAACTACTGCAGGTTTGTTAAGCTTTATTCAACAACAGGTGAAGTGGGCTTATCAACACTGAAGTGGGCTTATCAACACATAAAAAATCAGTGCCATGTTCCAAAAGATACAACTGAGCAGAACAATGGCCTATTTACTTTCAACCATGTTGAAAAAATTCCTCCCTAAAATGAATTGAAAATTGATTGCAGCATTAAAGCAAATGCAATATTGTCAGAGCAAGTTCCTTATATTAGAAGTCAAAAGTGTATGAACTGAGGTAAAAAAAACCCCAAAAAATCTCATGATTATATTTATCCAATGTAAAAAGTTTCAAACTCTTCTCTTCTGTTTGGTAGAGGTGGAATGATCTCCAGCGAGTGTCTAGCTGGATACTGGTGCAAGTCTGGCTCCAGTAACAACCTGATCAACCGGACCATCGAGTTCCAGAACTGTTCAGCCAATGAGGATTGCTCGGGTCTGTGTCCCAAAGGTCACTACTGTCCCCAGGGTGTGGATCTTCCCCTCCCCTGCCCAGAACACACCTACAGAGACACCGAGGGGGCGGAGACTCCAGACCAATGTGCTCCCTGCCCAGCGGGCTTCTACTGTCCATCAGGTAATGATTGACAACTACTCTTGTTAATGACGGTGAAGTTTAATATTTCAAACTGAATTACCAATAAAATATTGTATCTTAAATAATTTTTTTCAAAACTTTGAAACTTCATGTCAATTTACAATGTTAATTTTATGACTTGTACTTTGATCTATTGTTCATTAACACTCAATTTCTTTCTTTTAATATCTAACATAGCTGGTAAGTTTGATGTCACTTTTGCATGCTTTAAAGAAAAAGTGCTTAATATATAAATATGCTGTTTGTGCATGGCTGTACTTTATATTGAACAGAGAGGGAAAATCTAATTTCTTACCATATAGCTCCATGAGTTATTCATTTTGCAGGGAGTCATTCATTCTCCCTGCAACAGAGAGGGATTATTTAAAGAGAATTTCTTGAAATATATAAATGGAACCCAGAATCCTTCAATGAAATCATATTCCTTTACTACAATTGTTTTCCCCTTTATCCTCAATTTTTGCCCATTTTCATGAAATCTTTCTTCATATATGAAAAAGTATTTATAAATAGTTTACCTTTTGCTTCCAAATTACTTTTTTATATTTTTTTCCCGAAGTTTTGTTTGTACTAGTTAATATATTAAGTGTGATTTTCTTAAAATGTTGTTGATAAAGTGGCAGTAAAAATGTTGTTTAATTGATGGTATTTTAATCATTTGTTTGTAATTATGTTTTGAACGGATTACTAAAATTTGTTTGTTAATGTGTAATAATAGGGTAAGTTTTGTGTGGCATATTTATGGTGCATTTAATATAATCTAAGATGCATAAAAATTTACATGTTTATATATTATTTAAAATAATTGAATAGCTTTAAGAATATTTGGGACCGTGAGTTTTGCCAAAAATCAGGATACATTATAGAGCATTATCTAGAATTTTACACTAGGTTCTGATAACTAATATAATTGTTGTCGCTTGATCTTTACCCAGGTACATCTAACCCTGACCCCTGTCCCATTGGATACTACTGTCTGGAAGGGAACGGCACCACAGATTGTCCAAGACTAAGGTACCGGAATGTCACAGGGGCGAAAACGGAGACAGACTGCTTCCCCTGTGAGCCAGGTTACTACTGCAATGAAACAGGTAAATCCATGTCAGTCATACCAAGGCATGTACATTGTGAAATGGTCAATGGCCTCCATCTTGCATAGTAACTATAAAATAGGCTTCATATTTAGATAGAAAGTAACGACAGTGCTAGGAAATAATTGAAATTAAAACTTATAGAATAAGGCTTTGATTTCTACTATTCTCTGCTGAAAGAAAAAGATTTGTATTTGAAAAATATTTAATTTGGAAATGTTATTTTTAATTATCTCTCAATATTGCAAGTTGTTTGAGAAGGTGAAATTAAGAGGTAAAATTCTGGTAACTAATTAAAATATTGCACAATGAAGAAAAGCTCAAAATGAATGTGTCTTTTTTCTTCAGGAATGGCTGATTACTCCACATACCTCTGCCCCCCTGGATTCTACTGCCTGTCCGGTCAGGAACCGATCCTGTGCCCAGCGGGTAGAATGAGAGACACTGCTGGGGCTGCCGACTACACCGACTGTGACCTCTGTCGTCCTGGGTACTACTGCCCTAACGACACCATCAACACCCAGGGCATCCCCTGTAGAGCCACTTACGAGTGTCCCACGGGCTCCTCCATTGAGTCGGATTGTAGGCCAGGTCACTACTGCCCACCTGTGACAGGTGTGCCACCCATCTGTCCCCCCGGATACTACTGTCCAAATGCCACAGAGACGCCCATCCTGTGTATTTATCCATTCTACTGTCCCGAGGGAAGCAATATGACCTTGGCTTGTGACCTTGGGAATCAGGCCTTGACCCATGCTGGAATAAGATATGACAAGGGATTGTCCTGTAGGATCTGCCCTCCTGGGTACTACGGAAACTCCACCACCAGAGCTACCTGCGAACTCTGTCCAGCTGGGTTCTACTGTCCAATGGGAACAGGGCATGGAAACACAAACCCTTGTCCAATAGGAACCTACTGTCCGATCGGCTCTGATCATCCCACGAACTGTCCTGCGGGATACAGAGGTGAGAAACTCCGAGCGGAAAGTTACTACGACTGTCATGGCTGCCCAGCAGGCACGTACAGTGACACTGAGGCTGCCACTCATTGTAAACCTTGTGGAAGCTCCTCCTACTCCACCGGAAACAGCTCTATATGTACTTGTATTGGCAAATACAGGTCGTTCCAGAAATCAGTGGGGTCATGCGTGTGTTTGACGGGTTATATCTACTACGATGAGACGGACACTCAGAAGACTGAAGAAAACAGCGACGAGGACTGCCAGCAGATTGTAGACACAAGGTGTACGGAGTACGAAGTGCGGCTCGCCTCCACGCGGCAGTGCGTGCTCAAGGAGAGCGTGGACTGTTATGCTGGGTGTGACACCTCAGGCTACCTCGACGTGGAACTTGGAGTGTATGTAAAATTAATCTATTGTTTTCTATAAAGAATTTGAAATACTGCATGTTTTATGTACCCTTGAAATTGGAGAATGTTTATAAAAAAGCACATCTGAACAAAGATTTTATTGATGTATTTTTTTATTGTGTTTGTAGATGCCTGTGCAATGACTTGATCGCGGCGGACTATGTTTGTGATGCCTCCTGTCTGGCTGTAGCTCCCTCTGTGACAGCAGAGCTACAGAGTGATGGCACCCTCCAAGTCAAAATCACCAACTCCAGTGGCCATGTTACCACCTCTCAGGTACACCCAGGCCAAAGTTTTTATTTTAATGTATAAGAACCATAAAAGTAAAGTAAAGCACACTTTTAATGAATTGGAACTTATAGTGAAGTGATTTTTATTCCCAATGAGTTTTAAACTTTTTTGTGAAGCTAATGAATAAAACGAATTTTGTTTATAACCAAGCAAAATTGCCCATCCCTGGCACTTCACTATGAACATGTTTTACTGCATTTGTATGGTTAATCTTTTTCTTTTTTTTTCGCAAAAGGAAATATAGTTATTTCATGAAGTTTTTGGGTTTTTTTGATGAATTCTTTCAGATAATGACAAAGATGTACGTGTCTTTATATTTATTTTGTTATCTTCAGACAATGACAGATATATTTGGCCCACTGGAGAGTACCAACGGTGTGAAGGGGGTGATGGTGGTGAATTTCTATGATGACCGGATCACTTCCACCATCTTCAGAGACCAATCAGAAGCCAAGGACTTGTTCTGTAAGTTAAGAGAAGTACATGTACTACATTATTGATATTGTATGCATCTTCATTATCAAAGTACTTGTTTATGTGACTATTAAAAAGTACCGGTACTAGTTTTGAAAGGTTTATGAGATTACCGTACATTAAGATCATGTACTTTAGAGAATAGGGTAGATTTGTTAATCAATTTTTTTTTCCTTTGAAAGAACATTAAAGTTAAACATTAAAGTCCACAAATTTTCAAAATTTCCTATCTATTCTCATCACTCCAGTTGCAACACACAAGAGAATTATTGGTTAAATCTTTTTAAAATAATCATCAATATGTCCACAGTTTTTATAATTTTTTTTATATTAAACTTTCCCTCTATTCCACCCTTCAGTGACAACAGCGGAGATGGCCAATGGAGTGACTAACGCCCCAGGAACCCACATTGGTCGCCGTCGTCTGCTGGCTACCACCGTCCCCAACAACCAGATTTCAAATAGTGTGCTGTGTCTGGAACTCAACGAGATGGTCATGTTCAAGATCTGGGTCAACGACACAGACCGGACAAAGAGCCACTACCCCGTCTATCTCAAGGACCACCTGTTCAGCAACAATGCCAACTTCGACTACGGCCAGTTCCTGGCTCTGAAGAATCTGATCGAGACAACCAATGTCAACATATCCACGTTCGCTTTCGTCTTCACCGAGGCAGGGAATTACGTGTTCCAAGACTACTCCACTTCTACGTCGTAAGTTATTATTTTAGGAATGATATTAAATCAGCATAGTAATTATTTATTCTTTGAAGTGATGAAAGTCCAAGAATTTATAATGTCCAGTGTCACTGTTATACTCAATGATAAAAAAGTCTTTAATCACAATATATTTTTGGGAGTTTAAAAGTAATATTCTCATTCTGTCTTACTGATTCTTAAATCTGGTGAAGAAATATGTTGTACTAATTTTTCTGTCTGTGTAACTTTTAGCCTCATATACATCAAAGTGATGAATGCTGGCACCACTTGTGGTACAGGATCTCGAGTCCAGGCAGCCACCGCCTCCAACCTTGTGGCCCTAGGATTCTACAAATCAAACCCAAGCAATGTGGCTCCTGACTGGGGACTGATCATAGGTACAAAAACAGATTTTTCTGTGCTGGGAGAAATAATTTATGTTGAATTATCTTTACTGAAAAATATGATGTGGATTTCCTAAAAAAAATTCATTTTTTAATCCTGAACGAATTTTGTGTTTGAAAGGCATGATCGCGTTCTTCGGAGCACTGGTTCTGCTGTTGGTGGTGGCAGTGATTGTCTGGAGACCTAGGGACGCCGGCATCTATCCCATGAAGCACTGGAAGCCACAGTATCGCAGTCTGGGGGCTCCCCCTCCTGTCCCCTCCTACATGAGATACGATGTAGGACACTGGCCAGACAAAGCAATGTGAGTATGAAAAGGCCTTAATATCTATTTACAGATTTACCTTTATGACTTGGACCAAATTAAGGTAGCTAGCGGGTTTACCTGCTTGTGAGAAAACCTACCTTGAAAATTTGTCCACGTGATCCATATGTTTTATAGTTTTATTTCTAAAATTTATTTAAGATTCGACTGCGTGGTAATAATGTTATTGTGTTTCAAATACAGTGTCATTTATAAAATCAAGCAACGCCATTTCAATGAAATATATAGTAAAATGCACATTTTAACCGAGAAACGCATTACAAAACTATGCTCCAAACTTTTAAATGATTCATACGAAATTAATCATACTCAACACACAAACAGAGGAGATAATTATGAATCAATTCATAAAAAAATATCAGGATGTGTTCTCGACCAATTTTTGGCAAAAAAACTTTAAAGATTCAAAAGATTTCTCAAAACCTTATGTTTTCATTACGACGTTAGCCTGACGTCATCATTTCCCTACTTCTTAGAACACCAAAATTGAAATGCATTTATTGACAAGACTACCTGTTTAACACATTTTAGAACATGTAAATGCTTATTAGACATTATTGTGAATGTTATCAAATGCAATTAATGTAAGGTTGTAAAGATACAGAAAATTGCTATTTTTGTTTTTATGAAACTCTGAGTCAATCAATGCAAAAATAAAATGCCAGGCAACTACTGACATTATAAGTAAGTAATCGAATAAAACAGTTATCTCAAGCCAAAAGAATTTTAAGAATTTAATCGGTAGTACAGATTACGGAAGTTATAATTGTAAAAAAAAAAGCGAAGTTAATGAAAACATTCTATTTTAAAACATGACTTTAAATGGAAGAGTTCTAACGCACACTCATTCTTTATCTTTATAGAACAATATTTGACAATGTATGTGACATCTTTAAATTTTCAGCACTTGATATTATAAATCTTGGTATAAACAGTCATAAACCGCATATAAGCTTTTTAAAATATTTTCTTTTATACTTCTAAATATCTCATTTGTCATTAAAAAAAAATTATGAGTTTACTACGTCGATTCCTATTGTGACGTCAGCAAACCCGTGAGCTACGTTAATTACAGTATAATATTTTTCATATATAAGAGTTTCTTTGTTTTTTGCATTTCTTTTGACTTACGAGCATAAATTTTATATATTTTTACAGTGCTGAGAGTGGACTAGGAGAGAGAGTGACAGGGGATGGAGCAGAGGCCAATGTCTTGGACTCCATGGGTAAGTCTTTTTAAACAGTATAGCTAATTTACAGTTCTGTCGAACCAAACTACCGGTAACCAATACAATAGAAGTATTCCAGTTTTCATGACAGTTCATGCAACTACATCTGTCTTATAGGCTAAGAAATGATATATATCTTTCTATTTTTATATAGCCATCAAAGGAGTTGAAGATCTGGAAAATTTCAACGTGAAGGTGTTCTACGACAAGCTAGAGGACCAGAACCTTCACATGGCCTCACAGCTGGCCAAGCAACAGGAGGACCTCAAGTCCTTCTACAAGAAGATCTGTGACCAGAATGAGGAGCTGAAGCACCTGCTAAAGAGCCTGGACCCAGCCAAGCTGGAGGAGCTTGAAAGAAAGATGGCAGAGAGAGCAAAGAGGGAGGAAGGCATGCAGAAGAGTGCTGGGGATGTGTTCAACATTGTTAACGGCAATGTCAACATGGGCGGGGCAGGAAAATACAGATTCGCAGGTGAAAGATGTTTTCTGATTGGATATTTTATCTCACTGTCTTAAAGTCATGACATTGTTTACTCCTTATATTTTTAAAAATCTAAATGTAGGGTTCTAGCATTTCTGTGCAGAATGTAATAAAATGCATAATCTTTATGAAGAAGTGTAGGAGGTTATAGAAATTGCAATGCAAGTTTTTGATGTGGACACTACAAAGGTTCCTTGTTATTATGTTTACTCAGGTGGAAACAACAGAGAAGCAGAATTAATGGCTGCTCTTCAACTGCTGCTGGACCGACTGAACTCTGGTGATCTGCCAATCAGTCAGAACATGTGGGAACAGATCCAGAAGGGTGGGGCCATGCCAGAGGGTGGTTCCATCATGAACATCAATAGGATGCCTGGAGATCAAGGCAAACAGGTAAACTAAGTCATCGAGCGTTAAGTAAACCAGCCAAAAAAAATGACATGTGTTGATAATTTTGCTTATGTTGCATATTATACTGTGTAATAAATAATTTCGCTGGTGCTCAATTTTTATGGATATTGGATACCCCTTACCCACAAATTAACACTCCCCATTGAATTATTAAATGCAATATTTATTACGCACAGAAGCAAATTTACAAACCTTTGAATATTTGGGAATCAATGATTCCACAGTAACTGTTAAGAAAGGTAATGATGGATACATGTAAATGCATTTGCTATTTTTAGGGAGAAGTCTTGAGAAAGCAGAGGGAAGAGAGGATGCAGTTAGACAGGGAATTGCAGCAGGAAGAAAATGACATGATCTCAGAGATAATCTCGCGGAACGAGGACCAGCGTAAGGACACTGTCAACATGATGACCGACGGGCTTGCAGGCAAGCTCCAAGGTGACCTCAAAGATTCCCAGGTCAAGGACATCCTAGACAAGTATGAGAAAGACCTAGATGCCAATATGAATAAATTCAATCTGGAGAAAGAGAAGCAGTTACAAGACTTGAGGAGGAAGTTGGCAGAGAAGAGAAGGAGGAAAGAAGCTCTGCTGAGAGAAAAACACAACAAAGAGGTCAGTTATCAAATGCGAACAATTAATGCTAGGTCCAAAGTTGTACATTGTAATATTATATAAATTTTTTTAATTATCTTTGTTATGAATCAAATAATGTTATTTAAGATGATCAAAGTATATTGACCACATACCATAGAGAGTTTAAGTAGTTTGATTTGAAAATCAGAAGTAGCTACATGTATATACTGACAATGTGTTTGATTTTTTCTTTTAAGGCGGCTGATGAAGGTCTTCCTCCACCTCTCCAAGAAGATGACAATGTGGCGGACACGAAGATCCGACAGTCGGAGGCCCTGTACGACACTCTGCTGGCAGAGGAGGCTGCAGGCCAGGCTAAAGGTGAAGGGGAGATGGACCACCAACTCAGTGAAGAGAAACGCAGGCAGGAGTCTGAAAAACTGCAAGATCATCTGGTTTGTATTCAAAACTTAGTTATATATTCAAACCAGTCAGTTGGAGACATTTTTTAGAATTTCTTCAGTTATGATTATTTTTATTGTTAATTTGATAATTACTTTCACTTTTGGTTTCTGCAGAATCAACTAGCTCAGCAGGGCATCATAACAGCTCAGCAGAAGGACGAACTTCTGAGGAAACACTTGGAGGCTGAGCAGAATCTCCAGAAGGTGCACAACCATCAGCGAGACAGCCAGATCTCTCACCTCAAAGACAAGCTTGCTGAGCGACGCAAAAGGAAGCTCGCCAAGCTACGCGCTCAGCAGGAACAGGAGCTGTCTGATGTAAGTAACTCAATCAAGCTTTTTTTCCCCTTAATATTTCTTCTCTGGATGTTGATGCATTTCAGATCAAAATTCTAATACTTTAGATTCCTGATTAAACGCAAGGAATTACTGGGGAATATCCACGTAAAATCATGAGAAGCAACCCTACCGTATTTCAAAATCTCACGTTCATTTTCCAGACAGTTTTGAACTTCATGTATTTAGAATTATGACAAAAATTGGTGCTCTCAGTTTTATATTCTCACGATTTGATACAAAACAGCCAAATCATAGAAAATTAATTAAAGACTTAATACTTGTTATCTCTAAACTTAAAGGTCAAAAAGCTACCCTATACATGTATGTAAACTTCACTTGGTTTATGATCATTCCTTAAGCTCTTTTCACTATGACAAAATTGATGTCTTTATGTTTAACTTTACATTGTATAAGAACTTTTTCTTTTGTGCAGTTGCAAATACAACTTTAAATTAATGATAAAATCTATTTTTTGTTTATAGCTTTCCTCACATCTGATAGAAGATGGAAATACAGAAGGCTTGGAGCAAGAACTGGAGCAACTGAGGCGTCTCCATAAACAACAGATGGAGGCTACTGAAGCAGAGATGGATGCAGAGGAAAAAGAACATGAACGCCGTATCATCAGGAAAATTGACGATGATCACAACCAAGAATCCAAGAAGAAACGCAATGAAATTTTCAAAAAGGTCAGGTTTGGAATTCAAGCAGAAGAGATTACCCTTCATTTTTTCTCTCATCTTTTTGGGGAAAAATTTCTTCAAAAATTTGAAAATATTTATTAAAATGGTTTCACAGATTGCTGAACAATGCCCAGAACAGCAGCAGACAGCTATGCAACGTCTCCTTGACAACTATCACCATGACACCGAGACCCTGGACCAAGAGCTGGCAGTACAGAGGAGTCGCCACCTGGCAGATCTAGAAGCAAAACTGGCCGCCAGAAGAGCCAGAAAGTTAGCAGAAGCAAGGAGAAAGCAGGATGAAGAGGAGCAACAGAGGTTAATCTCGGAGCAAAATCGCCAAATGCAGCAAGGAGGACAAGTGGAAGAAGAGGAGACAGACTTGGCCCATGTTCCCAAAGTTCAGTACAGCCAGTCCATTGAAGAGCAGGCTCTTCAAAAGGAACAGGTACAAATCTCTTTGACAGATTTTAAAAATTTCCCAAAAAATTGATGCCATTCAATTTGGGATTGAGCTTGATCGTACAATGTGATAATACTTCTTACTTTATTCACTGAAAAAAAAAATAAAAATTGAATGCTCTATTGACTGCCATAGAAACAGTTATTATGGGTTTGTCATAACAGGAGAGAATAAGAGATGAAATGAAGAAGAGACATAAACAAGAGAGAGAGAAGGTGGCAGAGAGACTGGATGCTGAGGAGGACAAGGAGGAGCGAGTGTTGACCAAGGACCTGGACTCAGAGAGAGAGAAGCTGCTGAGGGAGAAGAGGAACAGACAGGCCACAGAGCTGTCCTCGAGAAAGGACCTCACCGAGGAGCAAATCAGAGATGTAAGTCTGTTCTTATCAGAAAAGATTATCCATACTGCTGTGAAAAAGGATGTTATGTAATTTTTTTTTCTTCATATTAAGTGACATGTTAAATTGTCCTTTAAAAAGAAGAATTTGAAAATTATATATATATAGCATTCAAATTAAACAGAACCTATACACAGGTCCCCCCCACCCCTCTCCAGAATTATATTTATCTTTATTATCATTGATCAATAATTCTTGTTTTCCAAAATTACTTTCTGATAATACTGTAGCTTTCATATTGTCCTCTTCAGGTATAATAGGCAACCTTAAAGGAAAGAAAAAAACAACCCAATCAGTCATATTGAAGCTGAAAGCATCAAGTTTTATAAAAGTAAAGCAAAAACTTCATGTCTGAAATCTTGCTTTCTTTTTCCAGCTTATGGCGTCTCATGAGCAAGAACTCCAAGACCTAGAGGAGAGGTTAGAGAACGACAGGCACCGGCAGTTCCTGAGTCTAAGGGAGAAACTGAACGCCAAACGCAACAGGAAGATGGACGAACTACGGCGCAAACAGGATGTAGAGAGCACCAAGGAAATGATCGAACAGAAGAAAGAAGTGGATGAAATCAAACTGAAAAAAGTAAGTTGGTGGAGCATCCAGCTGATGATGTAAGTCTTCAGTATTGAAATAATGACAGATGATAAAAAGATATGTTAGGTTACTGTAGTACTAGAATTCTGGATTTTTTAATTGTTTGTGTTTCTTTGTAGGCTAAGGGTGTTGAACATGATGCCATTGTGGAAGGAATTAAACAGAATGGGGAAGAAGATACAGACAAAGTGGTGAAAGCTGTGTTAGCCAAGAGGCATGCCCAGGTCAGTTGGCTTCTTGTCAGAATTGAATAAGCTAAAGTAAAAATGATAATCATTATAGGTAATAAAGAAATGTTGCTGATTCGTGTTTCATTGTCAGTGCAAACCTGTATATCACCTGTTAATGTAATGGATTATGTGTTCTATAAAGAAAACTCCCTTTAATTATTATATTTTTATTAAATCACAGGAAATGCAAGACCTGGAGAACCAGTTTAGAACCAAGAGGAAGCTAATGGTGGATGATGCCCTCAGCAAGCTGCATGAGAAATATGACAAACTGCGGGACAGTTTGGCCAAGCAGCACCAGGAAGAGTTAGCTGCCCTTCAGGTAAAATAAATTCATAATTAGGCTTAAAAACTTGTACTGATAAGTCCAATAAATGTATAACTGAGTAAGTAAATTTAAATCAGAATGAAATCAAAACAAATCAAAAGCCAGTCTTGGGCATTTTCTATTGTATAAGAAAGGACTTAACACTAAAAATTAAGAGAATAAAATCAGAATTCAAAGTCTCGCACATTTTGTATCGTAGAAGAAGGGACTGAGCCCTGAGGAGTATCAGCACCAGAGGACACAGCTCCTCAACAAACAACAGCTGGAGATGTCTGACCTGGAGAGGAGACTGTCTGAGGAGGAGCAGGATATAGAGCGAGGAGCGCTGACTGACTGGGAGGTACAGTACGCCCGCGCCAAGCTGGACCTCAAGGAGAAACACTACAAGGTGAGAACTAGGCTCCAAATTAAAGAGGGAGGTACAATATATAAAAAAGGCTTACTGTTGCCAACATTTCTTAAGTCAGTTCAAAACTTAAATCTGTTAAAAAAAATGTGTGACTGCATTGATTTAAGGTAAAACCTAAGATTTGTTCAACTGAGAATTAAGATCAGGAAAGATGGTAATAGTGGAGCTTGATTTATCAAAACCTGCAGAAACCCAATGCTCTTGTCATTTGAGAATTACAATAATGTTTCGCCTGAGACAATCTTGTTAGTTTAGGGTTTTTAGTCTAGTCTTTTTAAAGAAAAAGAATAGGTCAAGAAGCATGAAAGGATACTATTTTAGTTTTGAAGAATAAATACCGGTATATTTATTAATTCTTTAGATTATGAATATTTGATGAAGTATATTTGACCAAAATTTTTTCCATTTTAAAGTTAATGCATTTGAATTTTTTTTTTTTACCTGATTAGGAATTTGCTGAAGCTCTGAAGGAGTTTTCACCAGACCATGAAGGCATTCAGGACGCAAAGCACAGTGTTGAGGAGTTAGAGAAACTCAAGCATGAACTGGAACAAAAACGCAAGTCACAGCTGGAAGAGGCAAAGAAACAGCAAGAAGGTAGGGATTGTAATGATGTCGATTTGAACCCTTCGTTTAACATTGTTAAAAATTTTCACAGAGGGAAATTTTATTTCAGAAATGAATTTTATAGGATTTGTTTGGTTGACATATCAAAGGAAAAATTGACTGTAAAGCTTAATGCATTCTGGTTGTTTGTTAGATACATATATGAAGATCTATATTGTTAGGGATAATATTTTGATGCGGTGATGACTGATCTCTTGTAGAATTCGAAAAGAATGAGAAAAAGCGTTTGGAGGCGGAAATGGAAGCCTATGCTAAACAGCTTGAAAAAGACACCACACAAGAAAAGGAACAACAGGATCGCAAGCTGGAGCAGCTCAACAAACGCAAGGAAGACATGGTCAAGGAAAAGAAACAGAAAATGAACGTAAGCGGTGTTTAGAATGTTTATCTGGGATATTTTTGAAACTACACAATCATGCAACGTACATCCTCTGTTCTTAACTTTGTGAAATGCATGTATTTTAAAAAAAAATGTTCAATTGGCCATTAAAGTGCACAAGCATTCAGTTAATTTTTTATAAGAAAAGGGAATTTTTTATAGTTGAGATTCAATTTTTAAATCTTTTGAATTTTAATTTATGCAGGAGGAACTAGAAAAGATAAGACAGCAGGGTGCAAGTGAGGACGAGCAGAAACGCTTGATCGAGCAGCACGAGCGTGACCTTCAGAACATACTCAACAAGATGGACGCCGACAAAATGAGGATGCAGAGCAATCTGCAGGAGAGACTGAAAAAGAAGAAAGACGAACGACTGAAGAACAAACAGGAAGAGCTGAAAGAGAACTACAAGGAGCAGAAAAAAGAGATGGAGCAGAAACAGAAGAGTGAAATCAACAGGATCAAGAAGGATGAGGTAGGGGGATGTTAGGCATTTTGGTGAAGGTGATGATATCACACCTTGAAATTCTTAGCAATTTTAACAAATTGCTCCTTTATACGTAATTTTTACACTGTAGCTGTTGTGTACATGTATTAAGAAAGGAAATTTATTGTTTTGAAGTAGGCCCACCCACACTATTCTCTTCTTTCTTCTTATACTAGAATGCAATTTCCCTGACATGGGTTCTTTTATTATGATATAATTTAAATATCTTGAATTAGTGTAAATTCTAATCTTGCCTTGCCAAGAAGTTTGTTACAGCAGTCATACATTGACCAATAAAAGTTTGAAAAATATTTGATATGGGGGACTATGTTTAATTTATGTAGTCAGGTAATTCTATGGTTTCTTTTCTTCTTATTAGGCATTGACCATTCAAGAGAGCATCAGCTCTGGGTACGTCCCTCCTCGTGCCTCCTCACCAGCTCCAAGAGATGAGGACCAGTCAGTGGCTGATGAACCAGTGACATCAGTGCCCCCTCAGGAACAAATGCCAGCCTCCTACCAGATGGCAGCGCCTCTAAATGAAGCTGAGCTCATGTCCCTTCTGATGGCCTCCCCTGTTTACCAGAAACTGGAGCAAATCAAAGATGCCGTCAAAAATGGAATCACTCCACCCAAACATAGAATGGAGCCTGGTGAGTATGGTTATACTGAGGAGATCATAAGAATTTATAGGATATTTAAAATCCTATACTATGCTTGTAAAATTGATTGACATGCAGACACCTGGTATATAATATACTTGACTTATTTAAAAAGATGTAGTATAGAATAAAATCTATCTGCAATATTTAATACATTGTCACCAAGCTGAACATTTTTAATCCTCCATAAGATATATCCACCATGAATTTCAAAGATTCCAAAGTAAACATATTGAGCTATTAAATAAAGATACACAGGTTTTAATTTTTCTGTATTTTATTATTTTTTGTAGGTGAAGGCTATCATGACCCTCGCGATGCTGAGTGGGCCAAGGACACAGAGCTTGTCCCCGTAGACATCGGCACCCTGAACGCTCGCTCCTTCATTGTCTACAAGTTCGGCTGCTTCGTGACCGACCTGATCGCCTCTAGGTGTCGCCATGCCCCTGTGACAATACTCCTGGCTGAGAAGATTCCGTCCAACAAGAACCTGGCTAGAAATGCCTTCAGGAACTCCTTCCATTACGATGCCAACAACAGGATTCTGTATATCCGGGCCGCCCGGCTGGACACAGTCGGAGACTTCATTGTGGTCCTCATTCACTCCCTAGCCCACATCAAAGCAGGTACGTTGTTTCTGCTTTGTTCATCTAATGGTCTGAAATCTATAAATCTGTCGATAAAGAATTTGGGCAAAAAAAGGTGTTTAAACTGAAAGATACTGTCTAATTGGTCTTGCCTCTCATTCATTGTTCTCTAAATCTTAGGATTTGTTGTACATGTATCGGTATGTACATGTAAAGTAAAAGTTGCAAATTGCAATAATTGTAGCAGACCAACTATTACTCCAAAAAATATGTCTTATTGTCAGTATAACAACAGACTTGGTTCAAAGAAGTAAGTTGGTGAAGTTGGAAAAAAAAATATTATTAAGAACATCTTTTTTCATGTTTTGTTGCTCTGCTCTTTGTAGGTGACCTGAGAGACGACAGCAACCCAGACTTCACCAAGGAGTACAACCGCGCCCTGGCTGTTGTGTGTGACGACCTCTTCTTTGCCCGATACAAGCGAACCACGGGACTGTCGCAGTCTGTTGCCAAGGCAACTGGAGTCAATGTGGAGCAGGCCGCCCTCCAGATGCTGCAGGCCATGTTTGGTGGATGTCGCACGGAAGACGAGAAGATGAAGATGGTGGATGATCTCCTGGATGTCAAGCTCCTTCCAGGAACCAACATGGAGGGAGTGCATTTTAACAAGAACAGGCTGAATGACAGGTAAGTTTCTACATGTATTTTATACTTAGTTTGCTTTGATAAAAAATGGAGGGACAAAAAAATATTGGATGCACCATCCAAGAAGAATTTCAGATTAAGGAATAGGAATAGTAATTTTTTTTTAAGATATTGTATGCTTTTATAATTTTGTTATGTTTATTCTCACAGATTATCCAAATACTCAGGATTCAGCAACCTAAATCAACTGCAAGGCATGCTGGGTAATGTAGAGGACAAGATGGCCCAGGCCAAATCTCAGGGCATCAGCAAGAGGTCGAACGATGAGCTGGGTTCTCTCAGTCAGCGATACTCCACAACAGGTAACCTTTGTTACAAACATATCAACAGTTTTCCTCTCAGTTATATTTTAGCTTCCTCTGTTTACTTTTTGAATACTTCAGACGTACAATAAAAACTTATTTGCATTTAAATCCGCATATTAAACTTGTTTACCAATTTTGGAATAGTAACCACTTTTGAAAAACAAAATTGGAAAAATTGGTAAAAATCACAGCTGCAACTTGATCTATTTGTGTTTTTCAGGTCCTTCAGTTCTCAATAAGTTGGCACCATTCCGATTTGTGACTTCCAACATGACTGGACAGGCATTGTGGCAGACCTTTGTCAACCAGGAGGATGGTGAGGAAACTGATGCTCCAAGAGAGGAGGCCATTCAAGACTCACTGGTAAGTTTGGTCTAAATCATTTTTATATCTTGTTTATTGTATTCTTTCATAAAGTTTTGTTTAACATTGTGAAATTAGTGACAAAACTTAACTCTAAAATTTTTCGGCAGGAAACACTACAAGAACGTCATGACAATCTAACAGCAGACTTTTCCAACATCAACTCGGAAATCATCGAACTCCAAGACCGATCTCGCTCGCTGGACGAGGAGCTCGCCGCAGAAACTGCCCTTTCAGAGACAGCCAAGGACAAAGAGAGGCATGCTCAACTCGCCAAGAAAGTGCGATCGAAACTCAATGACACTCGAGCAAGAATTGCCAGACTTGAGATGGAGAAAAATCTCATGGTGAGGAAACTGGCCGAATGCGAGAAAGATATGGCGGTCAAGAAACTCGATCCACAACAGAGTGAGGAGAAATCTGTGACATTTTCCGCAGACACCAAGAAGAAATCAAAGAAGTAAACATGAAGCTTCCAAGCACCATTTTATAGACGTTGTTAAATAGTTGAACAGTTTCAGTTGTTTTTTATATATATATATACTCTTATTTGTCTATGATAGACAAATATTAATTCAGTTTTTACCTGTTTTCCGAATATTGCTTTATGCATATAAAAGATTGTGTCTATTATTCTATGAAGTAAAAATGAAACATTTGTTAAAGGATGTCTAATAACAAATCGTCATTTTTAATCTAAATACTGTATATTTATTAGAATTAATATTTATTTATATACATGGTAATTATTTTTAATATAATTTAGTTTTCTTTTGTCAAAATTTAATTATTTCCTAACAAATTTTGACACATCACAGAAGTGATATGAATTGGATTCTAATTTTATTCAAGTTTTGTCCTCCCCCTGAATTATTTATATACACTTGTAGATTTCAACTATATTTATATTTCACCAACCCACAAGAGCATTATACATATTGACTCAATCCATTATAAACAATCAATTTCATAATGAAAATGCATTATAAATTCCTTCATGATAATATATGATGACTGTGATATATTTATAGTGATTTTTGATATTTAAGCTTTTTTAACGTTTTCAGAAAATATTGATTTTTTTTTTTTGGAATCACAATAGATTCGATCTTGAATTCCATAAAACACATATTTATATTTTTTACACTTGAATTTTTTTTCTTCCTTAGTTGTTTGGCAATGTGCAAGACTTTAGAATTCTTAGCTTAGAAGTTCGATCTTTTTTAAGCGTGAAATGAGATTTGGATATTTTCTTTGATTGTGTAATAAATAGATGATGATAATTGTCAATGAGCTTTTTGTACCTGTAGTTATAATTTATTTTTGAAATTCCTTTTTGCCTTTACAATGAAATTTAATCGTGCAATATATATATATATTTGTTTGTCTAACCAAGTGTGAATTGAATCCCGTCCTATATTGTTTTTTTGCTTGATGCTATGCTATAAAAAAATTCTCAGTTTGTTAAAAATCAAAATATACACTACATGCGTTTATATGTTTGTACCTTTTTTCCCCTCTGCAAGTGCAATTGGCTTTGTGGAAAAATAATGGCTAATTTTGTTGTTTCTTGTGTTGAACTTTTTTCCTCTGTCACCGTCCATTTTTGTTGAATTTTTACCAAGATGCATTTTTCGTTGTTGCATTACACCATATTTTTTATACTACATGTATCATCAACCATTTGAATATTATTCATTGCTCATACATGAATTGTAAGTATGTTTAAAATGACCAACTTTTCTCTTATAATAAAAAAGCTATCTCATTCCGTGATGTTATGTTGACTTTACTGAGGTGTAGCCAAAATATATGACAGACATGTGATTTTTTTTCGCTGAAAAGTGCTTAAAAAATTCAAGAAATAATTTTTTGAAGAAGAAATAATTAAGGCGTGTAGAATGTCTTTTTAAGGCAAATATGATACTGAAAATTAAAAATATGAACAAATCTGATAATATTTTAAAAAGTCATTCAGAGCAATGTACATGTATATTTAACAATTTAAACATTGATTTGTAAACCCTAAATATGTTCAATACTTGGGATATGTTGATTTAAACTAGCTATATATATATATATATATATATATATATATATATATATATATATATATATATATATATATATATATATATATATATATATACATAGTTGATGCGTATTAAAACCTTTAAATAGTGTTACTTTTTAGAAGTTCAATGCCTTTTATTTTCAAGAGTGGGTCTGTGCTCCATATTTTTGTCATAGCCTAGTGGAAAGCGAACAACAACAAAAACGAGATGTGATGACCCACTATACATCGAAACATATCATTTTGTATCTCAACAATTGAACGTTTTGAAAAAAAATACTTTGTTCGAACTGGAATGGCTCGATGGTTAAAGCATAAAACAGTAGGTATTAACCTTTTAGAACAAGGCTTGCCACTAAAATTAGTGGCCAAATTTTTTTTTAATTATTGTTTGTTAGAATATGTTAAAATATTTAACTTGAAGGTAGAAATTGTGCTATTTGTAAACTTTTATAATATTATAAAAATATCAGATAGATTGAAATGGAAAAAAATAGATTTGAAATGCATCGATTAAAGTAATAGGCATTTGTACTACATTTATCTTATCCCCCAATCTTCTTTTTTCAAGTTTGAGTTTTGAAAATCGTTATCAATATTAATATAAATACATGTACCAAAATGCAACCAAAATATACGACATCGCCAATTTTGATGAACAATTTAGTTACGTTTATGGAAAAAAAATTGCGCCATTCAAATGTATCTCGATATCGATTAAATCAACCAAACAAAACTACATTGTACAATCTATAAAAAAAAAGTACCATGATTATATTAAAATTTTTTCAAACTGAATGCATTATCAGACAAGGACTTATTTACCCCTGATATGTCAAACGAAAATTGCCGTTTTTCCTCACTAGTCTAATAGTTTTGTAATAAAAAATTTCAAAAATCAATCAAATATTTCAAGAATGTGATCTACGAGTTCTTCGGGTGCTAAAATTCATTAAAATTTGTAATATTTGTTATTTTATTCTAAAACAACTCTGGGATCAATACATTGTGAAAACATGTTACGAAACAAATGTTTACGTCTTATATTCAAGAATATAGTGTATCTGAACTACTTTATTTAATTAAGTCACGTAATGTTTGTGTGCTACTGGCAGGTATAAATAGTTATTTATATATATTTATTTTTTTGTTTATTTCATTTTATTGATCCCAATATATTTACATATACCGAGTATGATTCCCTCTATTTCTTTCGGAAATTTATAGTTAATTCATTGATTTCATTAGATTCATTAACTTATATAGAAACAGCCAGACTAAAATCTAAACACCCCGTTTATTGATTGGTAGAAAATTACGGCGACTTAAGAAAAATCACGGACTGCACGAAATAATCATGATGATGTCAGACTCAAATTCCTATCGGAGACGATTTGGCTGTTTCTTTTAGCAAATGTACTATTAGTAATTTTGTGAATTTTACTTACTTTTTACAATCAATTTATTAATTTGTTAAAAGAAAGATGTAAATGGGTCATTATCAAAATATGCAGACTTTTGAAAAATGAAAAACATGAGAAAATTATTGCTCAAAAAATTACTTTGATTGCAAAAAACACATTTAACAAACAATGAAGTATAACATCTAAAAATTTGCAAACATTGGAATCTACCATTTGGTTGATAATTAGACTGAAATTTAATGAACTGTGAACATTTTGTCAGTGGTGTAACAGGTATATAGTATAGTAAAAATTCTTAAATAAAATAAAATAATTCTTTTAAAATGATGGACATAAAATTTATATCAAAAAAATTCATTTAAAGTTATTTGAATAGGATAACAGAAAATATTTGACACATTTACATAGTAACCAACATAACATTTGAGACAAAGTCTTGATGTTACTCAACAAATTTTTAATTTGAGCATTAAAAAGAACACAACTGGATTTTTCTTTCAATGGAGCATAAAAAAGACATTACTATAAATGCACTGGAGTTTTCAAATATACATGTATTATTGTCTGTTAATTTTATTTGGAGAAAAATGTACATATTACACCACTGATTATTATGTTTTACCACTGACATAAAAGTTACACCACTGACCTAGCGATAATAAATAAGAGATAAACGTGTTAAATTTTGTAAAATAAACTAATTTCTATTTTTGATTGCATTTAAAACGTGATAAATTTGATCTTAAATAAAAGTTTTCGTGCCTCATTCTTTCATAATCTGAAGATAGACACACTGTTACACCACTTATAATCAGTGTTACACCACTGACAGAAAAATTGCATGTAGATGTTTTTTTACATGAATTCACTCATTCTTTGATGTTATATTTTTTACTATTGGCATCCACACACTTTTATCAACCTTGTACCGAGTTCGAACTTTCTTTGCCTCATCAATCTCACAAACAACATCGTCAATACTATATCAGCTCATATCAATCATACATTTTGGACAATAAAATTGAATTTTCTCCAAAATCAATGCATACAACGCATATACACTTCCTCTTTGTCTATATATGTTTGTTGAAGCTCAGCTAGCATTTGTTACCTTTAAGCATTTGAAAGATTTTAGTATAACATAATAGGGAATGTGAAATGTCAGTGGAATAACATATCTTATAATACACTATAAGTCATTAAAAAGTTTGATTTTTTTATAAAAATAAAATGTGGATAATTTCATTTCTTTATTAGAATAAATTTGTTTTTACTTTTATCTTTTAATCAAGTATTTAAATGAGTAAAACATATTTAGAGCATACAAAATGTCAATGGTGTTTCAAATAATGTCAATGGTGTAACAGGTCTCATTTTCCAGATTAAGAAAACACAATTGCAATTAAATAGTCAAGCTTTCTTTATTGTGACAGTGTCTAACTTGTAAAATTGATAAATAACAATTGTTCAAAATGCTCAAAATATAAATGAAATGGAAGAAAAAGTAAAATAATGTCATGTGGTGTAACAGTTTTATCAGGGGTGTAACAGCAATTTTTGGTTACACCACTGACCGTTATACCACTGATGTATCCATAGTAAATGTAGCAGTATGACCCAGAGAATAGATACTACACAAAGCTACATAGCCTATGTTATAATGTGATAAACACTCATCATTTATGTGAAAAACTTTTTTGTTCTTTCATAATAGAAAACCTTAAATAGCACGTTATCCCACTGACACAGTTTACATTGTATTTTTCGGAGCATACTAACATTTTCTGCCATATTTTCTATCACAATGATGTTATCACTGATACATTTATCTTTTTAGTAGCAGGGAATGATGTCACTATGATCTAGGGGATTCCAACTGTAGTACAATATTATTTACTTGATGTATTTTAAGATATTTTTATATAATTTGCCTTGTAACACCAATGACAAAAATTTTTTGTACAAGCATATATCTCATCAAATTCATTGTTTTTAAAAGAGAACTTGTTAAGGAGCATAGCAGAAATTAAAATATGAATGTTGTTTTGAAAATTAACGGTGATTTTTGGAATAAAACATCAATATTATTGAAGATATTGTAGGTTAAAGACGTTGGAAAAATTTAATGACAACATAAATTCACTGAAATCTCATAACAAATAAATTTTTTTTTATACTTTAAGCAGTAATATTGTCGATTTATTTGTTCAACAATATAGGTTTAAGTTTCTAAAATCCAATGGTACTGTATGTATTCCCCAGAACATTATTTTCCCCCCTTTAAATTGACACTGACACAAAAGGCTGCATATTTTGATAATGACTCAAATATAAACAATAAAATTCTTCTTTGATGATTCATGCGGGTAAACTAATGGAGGTAGCGATCATTGCAGAAAAAAAATTATATAACCCGGCATTAAACGCGCCCTAAATGCAAATTACATTTGAATACTATCAAGATGTCGACAACCATATGAAATGGCTGTTCACAAAATGCCAATAATGTGGGTACAATTTATCAGTTTAAGAAAAGCAAACAGTTCTTCAGTCACGCACTCATTATTTGATCTTTTTAGGTTCAATGAGTGTACATGTATTAGCAGGTCTTCATTTAAGTGCTTTTAAACAAGATTTGTTTGTAAAACACAAAATATAAAAACCCTTGAACTTGGCAAGAGCTGTCTGTAAATAAAGGATCCCCCTCGAGAAGGTTTCCAGTCTTGCAATCCACAACTGATATAAAATATTACAGCTAGCAATCGGACGCAAATAGTCGATCATGTTGGATATTGAGCACATTCATGTATAAAATTGTAAAATGGGCCAAATATGCTTGCTTATTATCCAATATGATAGCTTAATATCCAATATGGCTCAGGATATGCCTGCTTATTATTCAATACAGCTAAAAAATTAAGGCAAAATAATAACGACGTTACGTTTTCGCAGAAAGAAAAGACCGACACACAGACAGACGGACTTGTAAATTAAAAATATTTCAAGCACTCGAAGGGCTAGCCTCTTTCCTTTGCAGCCCTAACCAGGCGGTGACTGTGGAAGGGTTGACCACTCATAGATCCTTAATTTTCCACCTCGGCCTCCCTTTTATTACACCCTCAAAGCAAAATTATGAATAAATTTTGTACATGTAGCAATATATAAATACATGTAGAGGCATAATTATATTTGAATGCATCCTTCTGATGTCGCTACAGAGGCTACCACCTCTATACGATCACATGTTATACCTAGGCGACACTTAAATAACTTGTTGTGGTCCTATATTATGATGACTGGAAACCCATCTGATGCATGACGAACAGTGTAGACCTTATTAAGCTACAGGGTAAAGGTTGGGATAAAATAATTTTAACATATACAAGTTACAGATAACATATGGCAAGAGAAATAAAACCATATTCAATTCAGTTGATACTTGGGAATGCAGCGCATTTTTTTATTATTACAGTCATAATCTGTATATTCATATCCTCAAAATCTAAAGAGGATCGCTTTCTCATTGGCGTATTAAGAATTGTAATAAACTTATTCGTGAAAACGAGAGAAAGTTAAATAATTAAGTTGGCCAAATACGTATAAATGGCTAAAAGCATATACATGTATATGCAAGAAAAGCCGCGGGTTTTCGACCAAAAACAATTTACTCAAAGAAAGGATTATACAAAGTGAAAAAAAAACTTATTTAGATAGTAGCTGTGAAATGTCATTAAATTGCAAGTGGATTGCCTTCACTCCGTTGGTCTTTAATTTGCCTTTTTTGTAGCTTTGTCCTTTTTTTGTTTTGTTTGTGTGTTAATTTTGCCTTATATAGGTATATTGACTCTTATGCAGTCATTTACTTTATCCAGATGTAAATTCTACAGGTAACATTCACAAAGTGAAAAAAAAAAATGTAAAATCCATTTTTGAATTACACAACTGCAACTTTTTTTTGTGTGTTGGATGTTTTTAATGACTATATGAACAATTTACCTAAGTTGCGTGGATGCACGAGAGGTTGGAATCTGTATTGATTTTATGTTTGTTTCACGTGATATGTAAGCCTTTACTCGAGCTAGCTGTACCTGGCCGAGAACCTGGTATAAGAATGAACCTCTCGGCAGGAGAGAGCGCCACACCGGAGCGGGGGGATCTGGTGGAGATTTTCCTGCCCCCTCTCGGACTGATTCTGGTGGGGTTTCTTGGTAAGAGAGATATGTCGATTTTTCAGATAGACGAATTCAAAGTTTATTTTTTCTCAATTTTCTTTATCTTTATATCGTATATCAATGATTTATCAATTGCTTGAAAATACGCTTATTTAATTCTGTTATTTTAAACAAAAATGGTATATTTTTTTTTTTGAAATGATTTGTTTTTCTCATCAATATGATCAATGCATTGTTAAAATTTTGAACCGATCGAAGACCTTCATGATGATATTCGCTGTTTTAAGTTGAAACCCATGTTTACTGTCGAAATATACTCACATCTCCTAATACACGTATAAAAAAATGTTTCCGTGAGTTTAATATTGATTGGTGAACAAACGTCTATTTAATTGAAGTCAGTCGAACTTACTTAGTATTCATGAATAAAAACTAGAAACGTTTTGAAATCACGTTGACGCACGTATTTTAATATGTTTCAGAGAGAGAGAGAGAGAGAGAGAGAGAGAGAGAGAGAGAGAGAGAGAGAGAGAGAGAGACACACACACACAGAGAGAGAGAGAGTTAACCGAATGACGCGTATAATGAAAAAAAATTGTAGAACTATAAAACATAATTAGCTACTTGTGTTCTTATTTCCTGGTTCTCGTCAATGTGAAAAGAATAAAAGATAGAACGAAGAACAAAGCTCCTAAGGATGTAAAACGTTGTATTATTAAAATCGAAAACTCAAAGTCCTCGGATGAAAATAGATAAAAGCGAAACAAAGATAGATTGAATAAAAAAATCTATTTCAAAATTGAGTTTAAAGGGGCATGGTCACGATTTTTGGTCAAAAATATTTTTCTGATTCGAATGTTAACAATGCTCAAATAAGGCATTTCTAATATGCAACCAAAATTTGAGTGTCATTCGTTTAGTTATAAGCGAGTTACAGAGCTTACAATTCTATACTATGTAAACGAAGCTTTTGTTTACATTTTGAATGTTGAAGTGAAAAGTCAAATTTTAAACCTTAAATGAATGTGTTAAACGTAAGGAACTCTTTATTCATGCTCAAAATGAATAAGAAGATAGACAAATTAGTTTAAAAAAGATATTTTACTGGTATATTGAACATATGTAAACAAAAACAGGGCACGAGCCTTGTTTACATGACAAAGAATTGTGAGCTTTGTATCTTGCTTATAACTCTTTGACTGACTTTCAATTAACTGTCTAGCTATTGGCTATTATATATGCATAAATTAAACCCAATGACACTCATCCAGAAATGTATATTTCGTTGAAACAGCATCAGTTTCACACGACAGAGCAACGGTTTTGACAGTCTATGAATATTAATGAAGTTTTCTTAGCGAATTAGGAGAAAGGAGGTCAATGTTTGACAGCTTGTTTTGATGAGCAAACTAGAGAGTTACATCCCACCGAAAGTCAAAACTCTTGTTAAAACGGTTCTAATCATATCCAATCTGATTAAAATCAGATCCTTGATCCGCTCTTCGTGTTTCTATTGTTGCTACACGTGTAGTGACAATAGAAAAATATGGAGCGGACCGAGGATCTGATTTTAATCAGATTGAATTATCATATGTCATACATGTAGTTACCATTAATCATCACATGGCTATTTAAAACTAAGAGAACAGTTTTTGTTATCAAATTATTATTAATATATGTTCATATATTTTAGCACTAAGTTCTTTGGTAGTCTGCACATCCGGATTCCGTAGGCAGTTCCGGTTCAGGACCAGATGCGTCAGTCCCTCTTTCTGTCACGCAAGTTTAACAAGTCTATCGTCCACTTCCGTTTTGCACGACTTCCGCAACCGATCTCCAGAAGAAGACAATGTAAGATTCTACACAAAACGTGACATTCGTGTACTGGAACATTTTCAGTTATACCAAAACAATCCAAAATATTTATTCAAGATTGGAATACCAACTGTTACGTCATTGATATTTTGTCCAATCATAATGGCTGTTTACAAACCAACTGCAAGCTTTCTGTGGCCAAATCGAACGCAGCCCGCCATCAACGAAGCGATCGCCTGCTTTCTAGCCCCAGCGGGCATGGTGTACGCAGTTTCGTTTGGTTTTGCCTTTCAGCAAGTTCTTCAGAAACAACTCGACATAACGGCTAGATTGAACAATGATTTTTCCGAAATGGAACTTTTGATGAAATTAACAAAGAAATTAACGTGTTTGAAATCAACAACTCGAATGAAGATGTATCTTGCGTTGAAAGAGGAAATAATGACAGTCATCCAATACATTACAGAGATGCCAAGTGCTCAAAACAACAAAGAAGGTATAAAATTAATCTGGTGCTTTACTTTCACCAGGTAGGCTATATAAAAATCAACAAAATCCATCCTCAGAACCAGTGATTTTGCAAAGTTGTATAAACAATCACACTGTTATAAAATCTTAGTCAATAACGAAATATTTTAATGCTTGCATGAGTTTAGATCGAACCTTTACACTGCTTTGCAATCGTATTCACAGCAATGCATGCATGTTACATCTGATTTCAATTCACGTACAACAACAAAGAGATTCTATTGATTGCTGTGACGTTTAAGTAGTTCTCTGAATTCTCATTACTGTTTTAATTTGTATCTTAATGAGTTTGGAAACACCAAAGTGAGACACCTTTTTTTCTTCAATAGAAATCCTTTTTATTTGTTCTCATTTAGAACGATTTATAGAAAGCTATTTGACTTTGGACACGCGATATCTAAAATCAATTTTACATTTCGTTTCTTATTACGGATTAATAACACAGTTTCTGCAAAATATTCATTTTGCTTATAATGTAAAACATCTGTAATACAGAAACATCACTTTCATTAGGTTGTTGTATTGACCTATCTTATTACAAAAAAAACCCACTTTGTATATGTAACTAGTCGATATGCTATTCTGTAAAGTCGATTTATATAGAAAGATCGAATGAAAAGGATACACTTTGCAATATCATGCGTGTTTTGAATAGCAATAATGACGTGTACATTGGAATTTTTTTTATAGGGGCTATTTGGGACATAGTTGACCATCTTCGAGAAATTCCAACACAGAAACACAACGTGGACAGAGCGATCATACATGATATAGTCAAGTATGTGGGCAGTCTCAACAGCATAGTGGACAAAGTGGGCACACTGCACGCCAAGATACACCCATTACAGTAAGTGTGTATCCCATAAATATCTTATTAGCTGCTTGGTCCGATTTTATGTCAAATTAATTTTGTGAAGGTTTGTTATCCTAAGTATATGTATAATAAAAGATATTGCAGTAGTTTGTCCGGTCAGTTGAGCCATATTTCAATGGAAAGTCTATAATTTTCTAAGATAATTGGTTTGTATGGAAAAGTATTTGATACTGTAATAGCCAAAAAAACTCGGGCCATGCAGCTTTAATTAAGTGGGCATCCTACACGCCAAAAAAAGACTAACTACAGTAATTGTATCTTGTATAAATAGTCAAACAATATCATATCTGACACACAACCAAATTTTGTTCTTTTCTTTCAGGTGGGTGTTTTTGGAGGTCCTCAGTTTTTCCTCCTTTCTGGGGATCCAGATGGTGAAGTGTGAGTCCTACCGTCTGGAGATGTGCATGAGCTTTGTCACGTGTCTCTCCATCTCCATGTCATGTTACATTGTGGCGGACATAGATAACCCGTTCCATGGATTCTTCAGAATCGAACTCAAAAGTGTCTTGACTATCTTAGAAAACCTTGCAGTGTGTTTTCACGAGGAACTGATGACAGATATCAAGCCTGAACACATATAGGAGCGAATTTATGGACTAGCTCAATAGAGTAACAAAACAAGGGACATAACTCGTCAGTCGGTTGAATAAAGATGTGTCCACTTATACTTACTTTATGATATCTTTAGTTGTTCGGATGCAGAGTGGTTGTTTTCTAACATACTAGTATGCTTTACAATGATTAGATTGTCGTTGTTTGAATATTTGAACCAAAGCTGAAATAATGGCTCAGATACTAGTAAGTAATATGCGATTCTGATTGAATTTGACATTGTCCGTTTCACATTTACACCTTTTCAAGAACCACTCAGTGATCAATCTCCTTAACACAAATTTGGCACAGTATAACCTTTTATGATGGCAATTATCTCATGTCCCTGAAGAACTACATTGCCACAATTTTTCTTAATATTAAAATTCATTTTTAATATTTATTTGTCAGATATGTATTGGTCAGATATATTTTCGATTTGTTTAAAGCACCGAACATCACCTAAACCTTCCCATCCTATCATTTGGGCATAACTATTCATCCGGGTTTCTTCAGACCGGAAGCTACGGAATTGGTCCAGCAGCTAAACTGTTGGAAAGTAACAGATTCGTTTTAAATGAACAGGATAGATCATTCTTAAACATATTCCGGATAACTGTAATTATAACCTGGTGAAAGACTTGCAACTCCTCTAGAGGATGTTGTCAGCAGAGTGAGCTTGCTAGTTCCGTTCTCAACAGACGCCATTGTTGTCATTGGATAGAAATTGCCCTGGATGTGTCTCTTTGGAAAAGTCGTTTTTCTGTGCATCTGGAAAAAAAACAACAACAAATAAAATACGCAAAAAGGAATAACTAATTGTAAAGACGATTTTTGTTCCTTTAATTATTTCATAAAGGATCAATGTCAGTTTTGAGGTGTTATGGGACGCCTCCATGTTGTGACGTACTAATCATCGAAATAAACAATAAAATCAAGTCACTGTGTAATTTTATAAATAGCTTCTTTCCCGAAATTGTAACTTAACATCGTAGCGCGGTGGGTTAGAAGGTTCACTACGAATCTGTCGATCATGAGTCCCGCTGGGGATTTAAAAATTTTAACTTTTCAAAATTTTCTAAACGTACTTTTTCGTTAAATTTTGTAAAATTTTAAAATTCTAAACCGGTGAAAGTATTTCAAAGCAATATGAGCTGTATTTTTCAGAATTTTATTTCGCTGTAAAAACCTGCTAGTATGGTAAGTCTGCATGTAACTTAAACTTTAATGATAAATAAGGTAGGAAAATCATAATTTATGTCAGAGGAAAAATATCTCTTCTTAGGAACACATGGCACAGGAGGACAATAATTTCATTTCGCTCCAATTAAGACTCTTTAAAGGCCCTTGGCGAAAGGAAGTCTAAAAAGCATGATATTTTTGTCATTTTTAATAGTGGAAAATAACATTTTCGTTAAAAAAAATTTATCATGAAAATTGCAGCTCATATTGCTTTAATTGTAATGTACTTTACTCCACATTAATATCGATAGATGTCCGCATGCGAATTTAAGCGCAATTACAAGTGCCAGTACTTCGGCACAAAAATTTAAGCGCTCCTTTGGGGAAAAAATATAGTAATTGAAATTTCCTTGTTTTATCCACAGCAGTACAATATTTTGAGGTCACTTAATTTTTTGAGGTAATACCTTTTTTGAACGATTTTAATAATATTTAACATGTCAAGAAAAAGTCGAAATCGGCACTTTACGAAAGCTGGAAATTCCCAGTTTCCCTCTTATTATCTCGCGAGATTTCAAAAACGCACAAAATCAAAACAAATATCGACAGTTCAATTAATGTGTTTAACAGTCTGTTTTGAGGGGGCTGAAAAATCATAGACATTTTTTATAATTTAGTCTATAAATCTCCTTTTACAGAAGAGCTCTGTATATATAAATAGCAAAATATTCAAATTTTAAAACTAAACTAGAGCCGAGCTCGTTGCAAAGCAACGAGTAGGTCTTCCGTCGCAACTTCGTGTCGCAAAAGGATTGTCCATCAGTCTGACTAAAACACCTCCTTCTCCTGACACTTGTCAGAGCCTGACAGACCCTGTATTGATAAAAGGTCATCTTTACACGACCATTTCTTCTTACCAATTAGAGCTTTAGAAAATTGATTGGAACTCTTCAAATGGAGACAAAAAAGATAAATTCATGCCTGTTTTCTATGTAACCTCTAAATTGAGTATTGCACCACTAATTAAACAGATAAAGGCATATCTTTGCTAAGTAGGTGTTTATTTAGATTGTATGCAAATGTGGAGGTCAAGTGGAGATAGTCTGTTATTGATACAGGTCTATCAGAACCTTGCGAGTGTAAGGAGAAGGGAAATGGTTTTTAATGATACTGGATTATCAATATGATAATAGTAAGTTCAAGAAATCGAAAACGAGACTCAATTTCAAAGTATTATTTTCATACCAGGCAAGTTCTTCGTTTAACTTACTTCAAGTTTAGGATAACTTTAAAAAGTACATCATTTATGTACATGTATATAATTAATATAATTATAATAAAAGTGTGGATGTGGCGGTGGGGGAAATGACCCAACAATCAATTTTCTAAGCGTTAACTTACGGGAAATTTTGGTTGAGAGAAAGGGGGGGGGGGGGGGCATTGCTCCCACTGGACCATCTAAAAGGTACTGTTAGCAAGCTCACAAATGATATCCCCACTAAGAAAGAAGTCATTACTCACGTATTTCTCTATTAGAGAATAGTGGATGGTTCTTTTTTTTTAGCGAGTCAGACAAGGCAGGGTATATTTACAGGTCACAAGTATTCTTTATGTCAAACTCTAGCTTTTACTCCTTTCCATTAATACAAGATATGACACATGTTTAATATGACTTTGAACTTGGGCAACTGACCCTGGGCCAAGTTCATGACACATCATCGGTCATCAGGAATCTTTACATGAAATAGAAACTCCCAATGTTTCTCCTTAAATGACTTAGGGACAAATCATTACACACCCTTAGGTCATAAGCAATCTTTGTGTGAAGTAAGAAATTCCAAAGTGGACCGGCAACTAATTTTGAACTTTTCCTGCCAGTAACCTTTACTTTGTCCAAATGACCTTGGGTTTAGCTCATGACGCTTCGTTAGGTAATGAGTAATATTTGTACGAAGTAAGAACACTTCCAATGTTTTTCCATCAGAAAGATATAGACTGGACACGACGTACGGACGGACAAGGTGTTTTTTATTTAACCCCCCCCCCCTTCAATTTTTTTTCGTGGGGTATAAAAATCCTTTTCGCCCGTTTTGTGCGGCACAAAAAAAGACCTATATTTTTCAATTATTTCTATCATATCACATATAAATATACATGTAAATGTATGATTTGTATGCATATTTGAGTTCTTCTCATCATCGTCAGAAAGGATAAGAAACCCTTGGGGTCCAATAATGTCTTTTCATGGGCATTTGTCAATTTGCATCACTAAATGATTTCCAAGCGGTAAGCTATCAAAGCTTTTGAGATGTTACATGTAGATATTGAATTTCTATAGATTTAAATTTAAGGTTAGGAAAAACAACACTTTTTATACAGTAAAAAAAAATCTAAAATAGCTTTATGTACGCGTACACATAAATAAGATGTAGCGAAAGCTATAAAGACTTTATTTCTTCTGTTCTAGACTTTTTCAGAGATAACAAGCTACAAGTTAACAATCTCCCATTTTGACAAGCTAGATTAAAAATAAAATATTCAGCTGAGTTTTAGGTCACTTAATCTGCATTACAACCTCATACTACACAACTTCAATGATTATTTTTTTTATCAATTTGCATATAACAATAAGTAAAATCCCCAAGAACAAATATCTATCGCAATTAAATGCATACATTTTTGGAAGGCAGAAAAGTCGCTATATTATAGTCAATTAAACTACTACAATTATTTCAAAGAAATAAGAAACTGTCGACACTTGCAGTACTCTGATGATTTAATGACGATCGACCGACTTTATTGCTTAATGTAGTCGTATATCATTAATTCTAATCCTGAGAACAAATTTTATTTAATCTTTGACTTAAAACTGTTAACTTATAAAACCAGAGACATAAATAACTTATTAAGTTATTTATGTCTCTGATAATATATATTTTATTCTGTTCATAACTATAGAAGTTTAGCGTGTTCAACAGGTTAATTTTTTAGCCACATTCTCAGATAACGATATCGCACCTTTAAGGTGAGGTTGATTGACATCGAATATTTAGACACTTATTGTTTAACAATTGACCGCTGCAGTGAAAGCATCCTTCAATTATTTATCAATTGCTGGTCTGCAGCCCGGGGGCAATATTCTGAGCTATGTGCGCTGACGCGACACGAGATTTTCGGTCGCACGTGGAGCGGATTGACTTAGCATAGACTGACCGAATAAACACACGGGTGGGAAAGTGACATACATTGAGGAGAAAAATGTACACATGTTAAGTAGTCGCCAAAAATAGGTCTTCGCCACATTTGGAAAAAAAATAAAGCCCTTGCTCTGTGATCAAGAAACCGATAAAATCTAAACAGATCTTGTTTAAAAACTCATGTGAACATTCTAAAAATAATCACTTAATCCCTCAATTCTGGACAAATCTTTTATCGTGTCAGCCTCTACCGCCCATCGCAACTTCTCGGGCCTTTCCGGCAAGCTCGGAAAAACATTTCGAATGTATTACCTAGGCGTCCATGACAACCCCCCTTTTTATAAAACTTGATATAATTACAACACATTTTATGATCTGTTGAGATGTGAGCTACATGTATACTTCATTAAAGGTATCAATATACAATAAAATATAACACAGAAACGACATACAAGACTTCTTACCGATACTTATTTTAATGGGAAGCGACTCCATTTTGTATAAAATTCTAACATCCGGTGATGTTAATACATCGAGGTGTTTTTCCAAACTTGCCGGAAAGGCCAGAGAAGTTGCAATTGCCTCTACCGCATGTGTTAATTTGATATTTGATTTTTTTTTATCCTGCCTTGAACGCTTGGGGACTGTTTCATTTTCTAAATTCGGCTAAATAATGCTTCCAATTTTGGGTTCTCTCTCTCTCTCTCTCTCTCTCTCTCTCTCTCTCTCTCTCTCATTTTATGTGCAACCTTATGAAGATGTCAACTACTTTCTACGATATCTATAAAACCTCTCAGCAGTATTTAGCGGAAATATTCGTGGGTAAATAAAAAAATCTTAAATTGAAACACAAGTCAATCTTACATGTACCGGTCAAAATCTCGAAAAAACAAATAGTTGGAATCGTACAAAATATCAATAAACATGCACGTGTGATAAAGTACATGTAGAAGAACACGAAGCTACCGCGGATCACTTGTCCACTCGCGCGGGATCGCCTTGGCTACATGTATGTTCTGGGGGTGATCATCATTTTGAGGTTTAATCTTTGTGGTTTTTCGTTGTTTATCTACAACATTATTAGTACATGTATAGTTTTTAGAACATTTTAGAATTACAAATTCACTATTGATTTATGTCTGATGATGTTTCTGATTTGGAATAATATCGCTTTTATCAATTTTTAGAGGGGCTTCTCAATTCACATTCTAATGTTTAATTAAATAAATTGAAGGTGAACAAACTAACTGAAACAGTTCTGTATCTTGTTATTAGATAACCGCTGACCTCGGCCGCGGATGAGGGATCGGATAACTTACGTAATGTTAAAACACACGTAGAGAGCTCAGAACCCAGGAAGATTTACAATGTTTGCAGTATGATGACTAAACTCTAATTAATATAAGTTTTCCCCCTTTAATCCCACAGTTGATCTATCTGTCTGATACTGTTTCAGTTCGAGAATGGCATTGCTTTTATGATTAAACAGAACGATTTCTTATTGACACTCTTTCGTTTAATTCAAATTAAGAAGAGTAAGCTTTAATGTCATTGTGTACGATTCTTGTGTTTGCAGGTAAATAAAATCACATATGACACACGCGATTCTTGTGTATTAGATAACCGCTGACCGCTAGGTAGTCCAGCCGCGACCTTGGCGATCGATTTTCTCGGCCGCGGGCGAGATGGGTTATGTAAATACGCACACAACTAAGAATTTAGGTCGATTTGAAATGCTTGCAGTAAAATGACTCAAATTTACCGGTATTTCATGGAAGTTATTATTTTTTTAATCTAGTTTATGTATCTCACTAGATAAGAAAAAGAACGTTTATATTTTCTCGTTTTTGATTTTCTTAACGGTTGTCCACTACAGGACCTAAACAGAGGTGACTCCAAAAAAGACTGTAAGAAAAACATGTACACGTATACTTTTTAGACACTTTTTCAAATGAATCAAAGCATCCCTTATATGCTGGTACACTTTCACCTGTTAATTTATGTACGTTATGCGCACAAAGACGATTCGCTTACTTGCCAAATGAATACAGGTACATGTTAACAAGACAAGCTTTTTACACTCATATTACGCATTACCGGTACAAAATAATTTTGTAACGACATTGATAACACAATAATGAACAACTTTTCTATCGACAGCTATAGCGAAATATTAACCATTTTTGAGTTATAAAACGAAAACTTTTAAGGACTCTAGACCCCTAATTTAAGGGGCCAGCCCTTTTTTAATGGTGTCAAGTAAAAGCCCTTGATATTTTGCACATATTTTGTTCTATATGTGTTTAGGGAAAATTTTAAACCAAAGAGCTACATAAGAAAAACACAACCAAATATCGGCATCTTTTGAAACACAAATTCAAATTAATTTTTTGAAACTTTAAAGGAGGAAAATTGTAAAAACAAAACTCGGAGGACAACGTTCAAACTCTCTATTTTTAAGATTTGTGACTTTGTAACACATGCTGTGAGCGGTTTCAGAGCCTATGCGTGCACAAGAATGCCTATATTTTTCGGAAAAAGGGGAATAACTCGGTACCGGAAGTGTCGATTTCAACGATTTTCCGTAGATATTAAGAAATAGTAACCACCAATAAGCTCTGAAAATTTGAACTTTATAGGACAACAAACAAACAAGATATTTGAGTTTAAAAAAACGTCTAGAAGAAAAAAAAGAATAAAAAGAATTATCAACAGAATCAGTACAAGGTCTTCCGTTGAAAACGGAAGACCTTAAATATGGATTTTTTTCTATTTCATCATATAATACAAATTATCAAATGATAGGTTATAGTTAAGAACACCATATCTAACAATTTAGGGCCCGGGAATATATATGATGGTTATTTTGATGACCACCTAGCCCCATAAACTGACCCCAAAAACAGTTTTCGTATAATGTTACTTGTCTGACCATCGGTGTCACGTGATACACATTTCAGTAAATGTGCCATGAACATTTATTCTATATGTGAATACATAATTGTTATATCATTTGGTATTTTGCCGGATTCCGTTTATCCCCTTTATGTTCTAAATACAACGTGATAATGCATGTGACGTCACAAACAAGTGACGTCAGACCAGTTGTTATCAACAAAATTCAGCGCAAGAAGTGGCGAAAGTAAGGAACATTTTGTAGCAAGGTATTTATATCCATCAACGATTTCTTGTATCGGGAAGTTTCTTTTCATGAAATATGCTAGAAATAAATTTTAATTAACCTCAAAATTATAATTTTTATAGATTACAAACATGGATCACCGTATATGTTTTGGCAATGAAGCTTTGAGTAGCATGGTATGTACAACTGTGATAAAATTATCTGTTGTTATGAAAATTTTATATTGTTCAAATGAAACATGTTTTGGAGAATTAATACTTATTTTTCCCCCTCATTTCTCTTGATTTTGAAGATGGATGAAAGATCTAGTCTCATAGAAAAGGCTTTGAGATATATGGTATGTTAATTCGTGGTATCTTAATTAATTCGTACTTGTCAAAAACCATTCTTCATGATTTAAATTTACATACTACGGTCATGAATTTTTTTCTATTATTTTATACAATATATGCGATACGTTGCAACAGAACTTTTTTGTCCTTAGACAAAGAATTATTATTATTACAGGAGGAAACTCGGATGGAAATCGTTCGCAATTTCCAATTGTTTCTGAAAGATTACGAGGCAGAAAAACAGGAGGTATTTTATTTTAACTACAGTCACTTCTTATCAGAGCTTGATATGAATTTTTTCTCATACACTTTGCTTTATAAGACATCGGTGCAAGGAATCATTTTAAAAAGGCTTATCCATGATACGTTTACATACGTATTGGCTATCAGAAAATTATGAGGACTTGAATTTATTTAACAGATTGGGGACGAACGGCGTCGAACTATTGTGCGAAATATTCAGATGGAATTGATGGTAAGTTAATGCCCTTTTCTACATGGAATTTCATTCTTTTTTTCTTTTCTTTTTTTACCTTAAGCCTTGTTACTAAACCATTATATTACTCCGATATATACCATAAAGGAATATATAAATCTTTAAAAAGCTTGCGTTTATTTTCATTTCAGACAAAGTTTATTCAGAGAGAGGACACACTGCTAACTGAGTCCATCGCACAGTTACAGGTATAGGGTTTAGTGTGTTTAAAAGTTAGGTTTCGTGGTTTTTAATTTTCGTTAAACATACTATCAAATCCCACGCAAAAACTACATTCTACATTAAGTTTTAACTACAGTTAAAGGGTTAAACGTAAAATGCATAATTATCCTAATTATTAAAAACGATCAGTGTATTTTTGTAACAGTTTCACATGAATATTAACAGAAAGAGACCGAGGACGCAAAAAGAAAGATTCAAGAGGCATGGGTAATTATTAAAACAGTATTCTTTAATTAACAAGCTTAAAGGAAACATATGAAAATGATAAAGCTATGAAATAGAATCCATTTGCATTTACGTTCAAGATTCATTTGATTTTACTGAAAATAGCTTTTTCCTCATTTATTTTCTTTTTGTAGAACACCGAGTCAAAAAGGAGGCTGGTGAACCAAATACATGAGGACTTATGGGTAATAAATCAATCAATCTCACAAACTGCCTAAAGCTTTTGTTTTGTTGATATCATTTCAAATATTGTTTTTCTGTAACTGAGTAACATGATATAATGAAATATACATCTTTGCAGACTGAAAGAAGGATTCGAAATCCTCAGAGGGCCAGAATAATGATGGTGAGAATTTTTTAAGATTAATTTCTGTAACACATTTTATGAATAGATGGTAATATATTGCATATTGGATCTGCTTAAATATCTCATGTTTTCTTAAAATACTAGTAGTTGGTTTCAACATTAATTCTGATTTTTAGGACAAAGTAGAGGGACTTAAGATAAACCTCCAAAAACTCCAAGAAGAACTGATTGTGAGTATGCACAAGTGACTACCCCGGTACTTTGTTTAATATAAAGGTTTTGTGGGCCGTTTCCTCCAATAGTTTTAGTAACTACAGTTGAACTTCGATATCTCGAACTTTGATATCTCGAATACAATGGATATGTCAAAGTGATGTGTAAGTCCCAACCACTTTTTTAAAAACTATTTTACCCTTGATATCTCAAACACCCAGATAGTTTGAAGTTTTTAAACAGTCCCATCTAGTTTGAAGTTTGACTGTATAATAGTTCAATCAATCACAGTGAGCTTGTATAATCGTCCACCACGTGATAAGACCTACTTCCCTCATGTTACCAAGTCTTTGGTCAAGACTATTATACTGAAGTTTTTTTTAAATTCTTTTGACAGAATGAAATCAAGGAAAGAGAAAAGTATAGGCATGTTAAAGAAACCTACCAGAGGGAGTTGTTGGTTAGTACATGCATTTTGCTACTTTGGAATTTTTTTTTAAAAAAATATGAAAATTATTTCAATATTAAAGTGTTGATAAAAAAGTTTCATGTACATGTATTTATTTCAATATTTTTTGACAGACAAAGTTTGAAGAAAAAGAGAAACTTCGACAGATGAAAAAGAGATATCTGAGAGAGTTGATGGTGAGTATGTAATATGTGATACTATAAGAAATAACTGCATGTTTCATATAGACACTATGTATCTCAATTTTAAGTTGCCGCATGTCTGTAGCTCCTGGGCTGAATTCTACTGTAAATTTTTATAAGATTATATACTTATCTTTTAAAAGACAAAAATTGAAGAAAAAAAAGAGATTTGCCAGCGGAGAGAAGAATTGCATCACGAGTTGATGGTCAGTATATATGATACATATATTCTATGTATGACAAAGAAAAAATTGATATATGCGTAATATACATAACATTTTGATCTTATATTTGATGTTAATTTTTTAACCTTCTGATAGAAAAAATTCAAAGAAAGAGAGAGGCTCTGCCGTTTGAAAAAAGCATGCCAGAATGAGTTGATGGTCAGTATAATTTTTATATTAGGTTATCCCCCATCTTAATCAGTGTATGAAATTCATACCCCTTTCACTATATTTAAGAGCATTAACCACTTTACTGTAACTTGGTTTGTAAGAGTTTTTCATGCAATATAACAAATGGTATATTTTATAAACGCTTAATTAGATGGGTACCCGGTAAGTGCCTATGATTTAATTAGGAGTATTTTTTAAAACTGCAGTTTGATTATCAACATAATAACAAATGTGTTTTTCTGTTTACAGAGTTACCACAGGAAGAAACAGGCTGAAAATGAATGCTTTGTACCTAGAAAGTTATTCCTTTTTAACATTGACACATTCGTCTGTCCTCCAATGGTATGTTTTAAAATGCGCATTCATGTAAACTAATAATTTAATATAATAATTGATAATGAATTATAACTTTTCTTTTCCATCTCTTCTTTTATTTCATTCATTTTTCATATATAGATGTAGCAATGGTAAAAGTTCTAAAAGATGTTTAAAGCCTATTTCTAAACCTTGTGCTTTTGTTTTATCACATAAAATCAATAATACTACATGTAATATCTATTCATGATTCTTCTTGTAGCCTCAGTGTGAGCCACAGAAACCAAAAAATGAGGAAGTTTTTATAGAACCTAAAGATGACAGCTGGCAAACAGTAGAACCTCTCTCAAAGGTACACTTAATGGAAATTGATGTTCATATATGAAATTAATTAGGTACTTTTCTTTGAAAACTTTGTTGTCTTAAGGTTGTATCGCTGATTTAAATATCCGTTTCTTCTCATTTGCTTTTACAGGCCAAAACAAATTCAGGCTGTAGACAAAGTTTGAGAAGCCGACTGAAGAAGTTCTTTGGAAGAAAATAGATATTCCAATTCATAGCTTATATTGTTAAAGAAGAAATCTGCATTTTTTCCCCAGAATTTATAAAGTTGTGTTGTTGATTTGTTTTTTGAACTTAGAGTATTGTTGACATCATGAATTTAATACATGTATTTAGTGCCATTTAAGATAAAATAAATTACATTAATTGATTTAAATAAATATGTTTGATTTTCATGTCACTTATGAGATTTTTTCTTCATTCTCATTGAGCTAATGGGGGGGGGGGAGTGGAAAATTTATTCTTCAATGAATTCAGCACTTTCTAACAAAATTTCTAGATTACAAGTTTTGAACTGGATATGTATGTACCTGTAGTCTTCTGTTGCATGTGTAAAAGTAGGCAGACAAATAACCATTGCTGACAGAGAAATATGGAGAGTTTTCCTGATGTATATTTATTCCTGGTAATCTGGGTAACAAAAAAGGCAAACGTTCACATTTTCACCGAAACATTTTAATTGTCTTTGTAGATAATGTATATGTTGCCAGTCATGCTTGTCTCTAAATATGCTAAACATTCCTATTCTCATTAACACCCCACTCTTTCTTAATACCATACCTTTGAAAAAAAACCCCAAAAGAATAGACAAAATAATTTAAAAAATCCTTACTTCTTCTATCTAATGAACATTTTTTTTTCAAAATGTTAGTTATCTATACAACTTGAATACCTGCAGGTATAAGAAAGACAATTTTTTTACAATTACCAAATATGGTATTCTCAGAATATATAATAACGTAACATTCCAAGACTAATGTATGCCTTTGCATGACACATATGATTAGTTTGGCATGTCTGTTTATAAAGATATGTAAGGCAGAATATGTTTTGGATTAAAAAACAATAAAAATTTGAAAACCCACTACATGTATTTTAGGCTCTTCATTGACCTACGTGATATTGATGAAGAATGTGTCTGGTTGTGTGTAAAAGACCAGTTTAGTGTTCTGAGTTGCCTCCCCTTTTTCAACAGTCACTTCTGACAGAGATAATGCTGGCAAGTTGACCTCAAAGGACAGCTGAAAAAAAGTGATTCACAGGCTGAGTGATGTTTATTCATAAAATATATTTCAAACTTCTTTGTTCTAGTATTTACGCTGTGTACCATATACATGTACATGTAGTATGCCAATACAGTACTGAATGTATAGCAAATCTTCACAAAGATACCTTAGAATTTTAAACAAATAAGACATCTTAATTCTTATAAAGTTACTGAGTTAATTGCCAGATAAACTTCTATATAGATTGACTACCGATAACTTACTTCATATAGATCCTTAATAAAACCTGCTTTGTCCCAAACTGGTGAAATCTGATGGGAGATTGTCAAGGTAGTTGAAGAGTTAGTGACCTTGACATTGGGTTTATCTACCATCAAGGTCAGGACTTCTATTCTACTGTGTCCAACAGAATTGAAGATAACTAATTTTCTGTTTAAAAAACAACTTTAAATTAAAAAATTGGTTTGGTGCAATGGCATTAAAATCATTTTATTTACTAATGAATTATTCAAAGGGGAACCAATCTTCCTGAATTATCAACTTTTTAAATGGTTTCTGGAGATTTTCTGGCAATAATAATGCTTAAGACTGTATGTCATAATTATGTTAATATGTGGTTAGGGTATAACACTCAAAATCTTCAGAAATTGAGCCAACAATAATAATGATGAATCCACTGATAGTGGTTGTAAATTAATTAATATTTACATTCAGTGTATACATGTATTTTCCCTTAATATGCGACGTTCAATTTTCTATGAATACATTTTGCTTATTCATGCAAACGCGCAGTATTGAATTTGTCTGCACCGCTTGGTGTGTCATAGGACCGACGACATCCAAAAATAAGCATTCAATGCTTAAATAATTCAACTGATATATAATCTGAACAAGAAGAAGAAGAAAGTATTTGGTATTTTTCTCTTAGATTAAACAAATAAGATTGTTATACTTTCATGTTAAATACTGAAATCTGATTGGTTAAGACGCAGTTAATAATATTTACTATTACCCTCAGCGTTAGCAACGCACTTGGCAACGGGTAACATTAAAAAATGTTACATGCGCGAAAATTATGCGCGTACGGTTCGCTGTAGAATTCACGTTATTCCTATATAAAAGCAGTAAAATTTTCTTAAAAATTTTAAAAAAGACATTCAGTATAACAAAATAAATAGTGCCTGTTTGGGAGGATAACAGTTGAAATTGACACCCCTCGAAAACCATTGTCAACCTCCGCTTCGCGTCGGTTGACAATGGTTTTCTCGGGGTGTCAATTTCAACTGTTACCCTCCCAAACAGGCACTATTTATATATTGTTTATTTAATTGTTTCCATTCACACTGTTTCATTCATTTATTTATACACTTATTTATTTAAACAATGAAATGCTTTCTTTGGTGATTCATTCGGGATGTGAAGGTAGCGACATTGCAGAAAAAATACAAGTCTGTATTTTACTAGAATGCGCAAATATATGCCCAATGAAAAGTTAAGCAATGTGACCTATGTGCAATCTTGTTTTTCGTGTGTCAAATGTTAATTCATAAGAAAATGTTCATTAATTCATGACTTTTGAATGCATTTTAGACATTTCAGGTTGAAACATTTTGTCTCTGATATATAAAAAAAAACCCGAGCAGAAACAAGGAAATTAATTTTCATAACTGAATACAAATACCAAAATTGTGAAATTCATGGACTCTAAGTTAGGGGTCCTCGGACAATATGGCCAAATAGTGAAAATGTGTTTAATCTAAGAAAATCTTCTATTAATTCTTTCACAACAGTGAAGATAAACTAAATGCATCATTGTGATGATCATGGATCCCTATGTCAAAATTGCAAAATTCATGGCCCCTGGGTCAGGAGTTCAGACCCTCAGGCGGGACCAATGTGGCCATATAGTGAAAATGTATTTAATCTTAGAAAATCTTTTTATATTTTCCATATCATAGTGGATATATTATGATGTTCATGAAACCCTCTACCAAAATTGTGAAATTAATAACACTTGGGCCAGGGCCATGGGTAAGGCCAATATGGCCACATAGTGAAAAGTAATTGTATTATGAGGCATTAAATATAATGTAGGCCATGCCCTTATGGATTTGTTCTGACCCCATGAAAGAGAAAAATACCAAATATTTTGGAAACTGTTGAGATCCCTGTCACCTATAAACTAAGGTAGTCAAAGTTTGATACAATGAACATGTATAATACGTTGTATGTTTACTTTTGCTGTCTAATGTAACCGCAAAACGCAGAATATCATTTGAAACTTTTTAGGGTCTTCAAAAATTTCGAGCCGCAGAAATACCCGATATACGGTATGTTTTATATCGTAGAAAATTATATATATTTTAAAGAAGATAGAAGATAAGATAGCTCAAAAGCTCATTTAGTTTAACTTTTTCAAAGTTAATTTTTTTCCAATTTAAATTATTTGATAATGTTATAGGCCTAATAGAAGTTTGCAAAAGCACAATATGTAATTGTATCCTGTTTTGAATATTTTTACAAACGATAAGAAAAAAAAATATCGCCTTATCCACTGATCTTCTTTTCTTATATTTTTTCTGTACTTAGTCTCGTGAAATTAACTAAATGCATTGTTATTATGTCCATATTGCACTCTCCTAATCTAACTGCAAATGGGGCACTCCAGGCAAATTATAAAAGCGGGAGTATACGTAACAGTCAGAAGAGTCTCAGATAAGGGTTCAGACTATAAAATGAAGCTTAAAATGCAAACAGCTTCGATTCATCAAACCTTGCAGAAGGAGAAAGTTAACCTCAGTTATCTTCCTTTGAATGTTAGGTTGAAGTGGGTTAAGATAAAGAAGCAAAGAAAGATAACACAGGTAAACTCAGACCAAAATTTTGAAACATTTTCTGCTTACACACACCTTTACCCCCCCCCCCCCCCAAAAAAAAAAACCCAAAAAAAAAACCCAAACAAACTAAACAACAACAAACAAACAAAAAAGAGAGAAGAAATTCTTACTGATAAAGGTTATAATATTATATTGCTAACACAATCTGCACATTTTATTTGTTTGCGTTCACATACAAAAAAATAAAAAAACTAGCCTCGTATTATCATTTTTTGATTAATAGACCATACCCTCACTGTATGGATATTAAATATAAGTACATGTACATATACAATCGAATTTCTGTGAAAAATACTTTATTTTTAAAGTACATTTCGAATTTTAAAAAATCATGAAAAATTGATTAACGAACTTCGAATTTTGGTGTAAAATGTGGGCGAGCATTAAAGATAATTCTAAATAGCAGCAAAGATTCCTTAAAAATATCGATATTTATGCCCTGTGATGTAATATGCTCGTAAAGTGTACCATTAAACTATTTTTAAAATATTCATTCATTTTTTTTTCAAGAAATATGATGATACAATCGTATACATCAAAGGACGAGAATTGAAGGCCACATATCTTGGCATCATTAAAACATCAAATCAATATTTTGTCATGATGAAGCATTATAAAATAGAAAAAAAACTTTCTGTGTATATATTCGGAATAATAGATGTACCAATTTTTATATACTGATGTATATGTAGTCGAAGGCTATAAAAAGAGCAAATTTTATGAACCTCTAAGAGATCTTGAGAGTATATATATTTCAAGCAAAATAGGATTCGAAAAAGCTAAAAAATTGATAATAATTATTGTGTAATTTTGGAATAGTCGCCATTCGCAACTATGCACTTTGCCGATGTCGCAGAAAATGTCATATTTTTGGGTATGAAAAAGGTTAGACAGTCAGAGATGACACCAGATGGTATTAAGTTGACATTATATCTCTCAGAAAAAGGCCCTTATTTTCACCTGTCCCTCGTAAATGTGCCGGTGAGAACAATAAAACGCCGCAGACACTTTTAGCACTGAACACTTTTAAAGCAAACATAGAAATTGCTCCGCATCACACTGTAGTAAAACGACAAAATTGCACAAACAGTATGCCAAAAAAATCACTTGTCTTTGTTTTTGTTTCATTTTCCGCCCATTATACCATATGAACATTACACATCCATAAATCTACATTAAATAGCAATATACATCACTGATATGGCTGATATTTTGTGACCGATGAAATGATCAATCGAATTTCGCCATGTGACTCATCTCGCGTCAATTCACGGTAATGGTCGAGTTCCGAGCGGGCCGCTTATAAATATAATTTGATTGTTACAGCAGCATCCATATCATAATCCCCATCAAGAGCGATGAATAATTTATTCATAATTAAAAACATTCTATATCTGAAGCAGATGAAAATCCATGTTTGTGCGAGTATCTGTTTAAAACATACGTTTGTGTGAATGATTAGGGGAAAAGGGGGACGATGCTTTAAAAAAAAAGTTTTATCATTTTAACGCTTTAAAGACAAACGGTCTTCCATCTGATAATCCCAATCGGTCTTAGATTGTGGCATCGATAAATAAGAGAAAGAATTTATTTTAGTCAACCTGACTTTATACTTCATGGCCGGGGATTTATTTATTTTTACAACATGGCGCTAGAAAAGATAGATGGTACTTTAAGCCTGATGTCGGCCGTTAATTTGAAACAAAACACACTTTTGAACACGATACAGACTCGTAATTGACGGGAATTTGTCGATGAACTACACTTGAATGTCAAACATTTCAATACGAAATCCATCCACTTTATCTCCCCAATTTGTCTAGTGCAAATAAACAGATAAATGATGGACATTATATCACTGCCTTCACGCCAGCTTCCTTACCAGATTTCGATATGCTGCAAAAGTTCAAGCCGCACCAGTTTTTACACCGGAGAAAAACAACTTGCTGCCCACTAGCACTGGTCAATGAACTTCATCTTAGAAGGTTTTGACCGAAATGCAAAGCTGTCTAGACGGAATTCAATGTAAAATATTAAGAAATAAATCACATTCATTTATCTATGTTTTACATGTATACAGTGTATATGAAAAAAAATATCAAACAAGCACTGATCTAAATTTTGAAACAGATCAAAACGTCAGATGTGAACATTTTGCATCTTGATGCATGGTTGACCCCCGGTAAAATTTGCACAATTTTGTGTATATTGACTTCAACATAAAATCTCTCGCCAATTCACGTTATTTAGTCACATTAGTACAAGTACATTACTTAAAAATCTAAAATAATACCAATTTTAAATTCATTTTTTTTTTCCAATTTTTCTATGAGATTACATATTTTGAAAATGTATATCGTTTATAATAATCAGGCGGTTACTAAAACCGGTACAATATTTTCATGTGTCTGGTGGTCACTTATCTAGAGAGCATACACGCGAGTAATAATACACAGCGTGAGGATTAAGAGGGTATGAGTAGGTTCATTTATTGATGAAGTTTACAACGAGACAAGTGGTGTTAAATAAATTAGCGGGCAGCATCTGCTAACGTCGGGGTCCAGGGGTTAACTTCCATCCACTTCCATCCGATATTAATATCCTCGGGTTCGGATGGCGCGGAAATAAGCCGAGGGCAGTTTTCTGGAATTGGCCAAGAACAATTAAGGAGACTTGATGATGCTGGAGGATTATTGGAGAAAATCGGACTTCGATCTTCAAAGAAAATGACTGCAGGGGTGTTGGAGGTCAAATCCACTTAGGAAATAACAACCGAGGAGAATATAAAAAGAACCCAAAACAAAACAGAAATATTTCAATCTGTGTTATGCAATGTAAGTTGTAAAACGATAGTATTGTATTAAACTTCTAGATCATTGATTTTTTCACAATGCAAAAGTTTTAAAGTTTTAAATGTATTAAATTTTTTTTTACATTATTTAAAAAAAAATACAATCATATGAATCTTTGTACACTATTAGGAGCTTTTATCCAAACAAAAAAACCAAAATCTTATAAAAACAATAAATCAACCCCAGCCCATTCTCCACACATTAACATCAAGGTACAGAAGTGAACTTTTAAGTTAGACATTTATAATCGAATTGCTTCAGTAACAGTGTCAGATGTTCTTTTATATATTTCTCCGATTCCGTATAATTGCATCGAGTTCAGTATAACATCAACGGGACAGATTTCCACACGAACGACAATAATTTATATGGGTTCTATGAATCACCGGCATATCGTGTCCAAAATATCCGACGGGAAGCGGATATAGGGGGCGTTTTTACAATTATCGAAAACGAGGCGCAAACGAGATTGGATTAAACCGCTACCAGTATATTTCATACAAAAGACAGAATAAATTAGTGGACCCCAAATCAATTTTACGACAAGTGAAAAGTGTCGTCATCAACAAGCTGGCCAGCAGCTCGAAGTAAATTGTAGCTAACGTGATCTAATTATTTCTCTGAACTTCCCATTAACACTACTAATCAAGATTCACTGGCTGTTTAATGAGCAGACCTCTCTCGCCTCCTAAATCATTTCTCTTTAAATTGTCTCTTTGCTCAAGATTCCATTTATATCTCGATTTCATTGTCAGACAGTGTTAATCGCTTTTATTAGTTATGTAAAGTCGCAATGGATTATTGATTTATTCAAATTCTTTTATTCAATAGATTAAAATTGATTTTCAACGCAAATTGGAAAGTAAACTTTTGGAGAATTTGTTGTCACTTAGGAAAAAAAAATATTATTGCAATTATTGGCCGTTTTATCAATATATTGATAATAACCTAACATAAATTGAATGTAAATGATGGCGTTAATTGATTAATTTTTGAATTGATAAATTGATTACTGCCTAATGCATGTTGTATTATAGCACAAATATTACCACTAAAACTGTTTAGGCTACAAATATTGACACATAAAATAAGTTTGCGTGATAGTTCCGCGAAAATGCCTTTGTTCTCAACCTTTTTACAGGAAATGTGGTTGTCATTGTCAATATTACCTACGATACGATCAACAATCCCTGATTGTTTCATTAATTAACACCCATATCTGACATGCAAAATGTGACTTTAGTTAATTTTGATTCATTTATTTTGCCATGCTTTTTTTTAATATGGTAATAAGTTTGACAAGAGGCGCAAATTTCGTAATAACCTACAAAACCTTACCACATGCACACATAAGAATACATCGTGCCTAACTATCGATCAAAAATAGCAAGACGTGAAAGGGTCTTATACCTGGTGCTACTGAAATTGTCCCTTTATTTGCATATTATATCAAGATTTTACTCCTATCAAAAGATTTCTTTGAGAAAAACATACTAATTAAGAACACTGCACCTTTTATATCAAAATAACCCCCCAAAAACACCTCGAAATCTCAAAAGAAAATACTAGTCTAGAGCCCATGATAGAACGTTTAGCTATTAAGGACAATAGATGCTCAATAAATTACCAATCAGACCTACCGTATATTTTAAAGAATTGATTTAATGCGACGAATTAAGATATTTAGTAAAGAAATGATCCAAATATTCTATGTTTATAAAATTTCTTTAAAAAGAAAAGAGCTCTTCATATCAAGGAGTCTAAAAATGATTAGGGCTAATCAGTCCTCTTAAATAAAAGAGAAAAACAGAACCATGGTGGGTGATAGAGAAAGTACATCAGTGAGATGTTCCCGGGACCGATTAAAAATCACTATCTGTGGCAATGGCAACAACACCGAACTCTTCAAGACGCCCGTAAATCGTCTGTATACATGCCCAAAAATGACGAGTCTCTTTATCATGGAGTGACACCTTCATTTTCTCTGCTCTGAGTAAGTGCAGATCACGTTTTGGCAAAAAGGTCTTGGGTCGAATCGGGATCAATTTCTCCCCCCGTCACTTCTCCAGACCGTCAATGAAACTTACGAGCAGGGTACCACAGATACTAAAAGTCGATCCGAACAAGAAGGATTTATGTCACTGCAATCGGATAATAATTATAAAATCGAAATTGGAGAGAAGAAATCGTTCACGCTCCAGCAAGGCTCCGTGATTTCTATTATATATGTATTCCATACAAACCATATACTTATCTTTGTCGCATTCGATAATCTGGAGAGATCTTCTCTTCGGTCTGGCCTGTCGTCTGTATGGATGAAACATGCAGACTACGCGTCTCAGGAAGGCAGACGATACGTTATTCCGTGACTCTATTACCTAGATTTTTGCTGTCATCCGTAAAGGTACCAATCGACAAGATTTATATGCAAGTCAAGAGAAGCACTGCTTGGATCAATCTGCATCGTTTGATACTGTACTTACATAGAACAGTTAAGTTCAAAATCCCATTTTGTATTTCAACGCAGAGTGTGAATATTTACATGTAATATTGTACATTATTATACTTTCATGTTAAATACTGAAATCTGATTGGTTTAAACGCATTTGATAATCCGTTCTATTACCCTCAGCGTTAGCAACACACTTAGCAACGGGTAACACAACGAATTGTTACATGAGCGTAAATTATGCGCGTACGGTTCGCCGTGGAATTCACGTCATTTCTATATAAATCTCTAAAATTAAGACATTTAGTATATAATAAAATAAATAGTGCCTGTTTGGGAGGATAACAGTTGAAATTGACACCCCTCGAAAACCATTGTCAACCTCCGCTTCGCGTCTGTTGACAATGGTTTCCTCGGGGTGTCAATTTCAACTGTTACCCTCCCAAACAGACACTATTTATATAATATATATCTTTTCCATTTGTTATATTTGTCAACGATGTGTAAATTTGATAAATTGATAAAAATTTGATATATTACCAGTATTTGATTTTTTTTTCCAGATAAATATGTCAGAGCGCAGATACTTGTTGTGCATATTAAAGCTAAACTTTTAACCTGGTGTGAACTCAGATTAATGCCTACCATGAAAGTTTATTACAATATCATACATAAGTCTTGATATTTCTTCGACCTGGCGATAACAAAACGGCTGCGCATGAGCGCAGGACGTTACAGCAAATAACTACACACGTGTGTCTATAATCTGGTATTTATCTCGTTATTTTTTCTTTCTTACTTCTTATTATTTATGATTATTGAATCCGATTTTATTATTATAAATTGTATTTCATCTAAACTCCTCGATCCGTTGTTACTAATAATCCAAAAATAGAACACATGACCAATTTAGGCGGAGTTATTTAAAGCGTTTGTATTTTTTTTCATCGAGTCCGAAAAAAAATGGATATACAATATTGTTGTTACGCAATTGACTTCAAATGTAAAAATTTGCAGAATAGTTATATTTATAAATTGTACAATATATCAAAATATTTTCAAAATTTTAAATATTAACGCCATATACACTGTATATACACCTTCAATTGTGTAATAGATAATTTTATTAAAATAACAAAACTCTAAAATGTTCGGAAAATTGATGCATTTGAATGCAAATGTTTATTTTATATGAACTATTGCGAAAAAAAAATTTAAAAAAAAATTCTGGAACTCTGTAAAGTTTGGTCACTTTTTTTGGGGGGGGGGTTGGTTGGTTAGCGATTTGAAGAGAGCATGGTCACGTGATACCAGTTTGCCTAGGGCGTTATTAATTCCAAATAATTGAGGATGCGAATCTCCGGATTATTCGCGCCATGCTGACTTATAATCACAGTGATTGGTAGACGGTCAGTGATCGATATAGGGGCTAGGGACAGATTTAATTCGTCAATAACAAGAAATTAACTTAAGAACCACTCCATCAAACTGTCTTTTCATAGTGTTCTTAACTTTTTTTCATCCTTTACACACACGAAAAAAGAAAACATAGGCGCAACTGGTTTTTGATTCGTTGAACAAATGCGAATTTTTACAGGTTGCATCGACGAATGAATGATCTGCGGCCATCAAGTACAGGCATTTTTTACAAGATGATGGCAATTCAAATTGAACTGAATACCAACATCAATGTTCAAAGGTATACAAATGAAGTGACATTTGTTGCTTCTCAAACGTAAGGTCGACATCCTTTTGAGCCAGCATTCGTCATGAAGCACCCCGGAGGCAATGCCATTTAAATCAAACTCATTATTTTCCAAGGTGACAAATGCTGCAGTATATTACACGATAGTAAATAAGATGTGCGCTATCTTGAATGCGTGAGGTTAGGAAAGTTGCTTGACACTAGAAGAGACGGAAAAGAGAGAGACCTAATCAAGGAATGATATGGGGAGGTTAGAGATCACCTTTTTCTCCCAGCAATGGCACAAGTTTTATAGGTGACCCACAACAAAAAGGAAAGATTAATTCCCTTCTCTGCGTTAATCGAAGTTGATCGGAACCAGATATGTTCTCAGTTACCATGAAAGCAAGGTTTGTTGAAGACCGCTACGGATCAAAGCAAGACGTGGAAAAGGGGAAAATAAAACGAACCAACAATACAAAATTATTCTGATTATAAACAAATAAAAATTAAGTGAATGCTGTTTGTTATCAACTAGAAGAAAAAAACCCCAAAACGGACAATAACACAACAAGACTTATACTAACGGGAACATCATCATGTAGAAATGTAAGAATGCTCCTTAATAGCTCAACAACAGTAGGCCACATGCAATGTACATGTATGAGGAGCAAAATAATAAATCTACTTTGAAAAGTACATTTATATTACATGTACAAAGATTAAGATACAATAATGATGAGCCTACATTCATGAAACACTTAATGCTTCATGCTTTGATCTCCTTGATTCATGCTTTGATCGATGTCTTCTATATTAAACATCAACGTTTGCAATTGATTGACATAAGTTGAATTCCAGTCCAAGCATATAGTACGTAACTTGACCTTGGCATACTAACTGCAGTCAAACTATGTCAGAAACAATAAGTCAGTCGAGGACAAATGAGCGATATGGATCAAATTCAATAGATATATCTTTTTGATATAAGCAGTTTTCTTAATGGCTGAAATAGATTGATCTCTTAGATTGCCATAGAATACTTTTTTTTTGAAAATCCATTTGGGGTAACCCAGTGTAGTCGAGGTCACTATATCCCCTTCGGAGCATTTATGATATACATATATTGGTAAGAGTTAATAACATCAGTATAGTGGAATGTATCGCGTGTGACAGAGCATCGGTTATTGGCCCGAGAAACACAAAGTAACCGAGACCTGAATACTATAATAGGGTGTTAACATGTATTTTGAGGCTCATCTCCAATGTAAGAGGACGATAATATGCTTGATGTTCCAAAATATTTTGCAATTCTGGAAATATTTCTGGCGACCGAAGATCAAACTGAAACCAGCCTGTTTTCATTGTGCTTTTGCAAATACAATGTATGTCTTTGCCTGTAATATGTACGTGTTTATTCTTCATTTTTAAATGAATAAACAAATCATTTGATCACAAAATAAATAAATCCATAGAACACCTATATAGAGTAAGGTTTAAGTTTCTTTTGTTTTTCGCCATTTTCGTTCGTTGGTCTTTGAAGTTCTTGTAAATACTGCTGTAATACACATGCAAGGCTGTTGTAAGTTGCCCTGTGATTGTTAGGGATTTCCTCGCATGTTGACAGATGTTAATCAAAATTTCTCTTTTCTCTTGGTCAGGTAATCCCCGTTAATACGACTTTTAAAGCATTGGCTAAGTGAAAATTCCGCGAAAGTGTTTTATTAAAATATTAGTAACCTTTTATCCGATCGATTAAACCAATAGCCAGGTAATAGAAAAGCAGATTTGCGTCAAATATTGCTTTTGTTTTAAAAGAGAAATGTAATTTATAACTTCAAAATTGATCGCTTAATTTCCTGCTCCCGACGTTTAATAGTTAGTGCTAGTCTCAGAGATTAGGTAGCCATTAGTTTGATAGAAAAAGAACCTAAAAAAATAACCATGTCCTTGTTTGTATATTAGAAATACGTGACGTAATTATTTGTCGAAGATGGGTTCCCTTATTTAGTCATCGACATACGTTTCCGGTTTTCTTTTCGCTTTAATGGAGGCTGAAGTCAAATTGGTCCAGGTGTTTGTACTTCTTAATTGTTATAAACTACCACCGGTCGACATATTTGCAAACGCATGTTACAGCAACTTTTGTGCCGAATTACATGTTGAACAAACTAGCTTTTCTTTTCTCCCTCTTGTTACTTCATTCACTTGATTGATTGTCCGAAATTTGATCTGCTAATTACATAATAAAATTGAATTATTTGTCCTGAAAAATGACGAGAAATTCAGTCAAGCGTTCTATCTAATTGTTATGTTGCTTTAGCCAAATATATTAGGTAACTATTCTGTCATAACATTTCGTGTATGGTGGTACATAATTATGAATAACAAATTCCTACCTGACTTCCACTCTTTTTTTATGACAGTTTGAAATTGCGTATTGGAATAATAGTTTCCTACGCAAAAAAGTTGAAGTCTTTGAAATCTGTTCCCTACTACAGAAATGAAATCAATTTCAGTGTACCATCTTTAGGTTTATCAAAGGTAGCTGACAATATGATGAATTAATAGTCAAGATGCCAAGATCGAGTTGCGACTCTTAGTAATATTATCTATCTTTCTTACGACAAACGAATTAATCCTTTCAAAGCATATCTCACGAACATACTAATTCGCAAAGATCAACATTATCCTCGCAAACAAATTCTTCAACAGAAGTGCAAGAATGGCTTTATCAGAGAGAACTCAGACAAGGCAACTTGACATTTGGAGGCGAAGCTCTTTGAAACAAAAGCCCCAGTCTTCTTAATAAGGTCATCTAAAACGAAATGTTAATGACCACCCTTTAGCATTGACGGCTCTGGTCAATTTGAGGCTGCTCCGCACCGAAATTGTCTTTGACTCCATTAAGGGCTTAACTACCAAATAATGCCACCGGGTCAACCGGAGAAACATTGGTTACACGGACAAATTTAAATTTTTATCGCTGATATTCAGCTTCCTGTTCTTAATGTTCTTGACCGCAGGTAAAGACATTTAGCCATATTTTAAAAAAAGTCAAAAACGGGTTCAACGATTGGATTCGAGAAACTGTCAAAGACCAATAGGTTTTAAGCTTGAAACGGCGTTTTCTTTCGCTTTGAAATAATAAAAACGAAACAAAAAAGATGCTGAAAGCGTTCTTTAGTTAGTTTTTTGTATTACCATCTAAAAGCTTAAAAAATGGGCGTTTTCGAAAATGTCTTAATCCCGTACAATTATGTTAGCAGTATCTGACTATATAACCCGATCTTTTTATTCTAATAATCTAGGACAAAATAGTTTAACAGTAAATAGCGGAACTCATCGAAACGTTGAAAACACCGAAGATCAATACCATCATCAACAAAAGGAAATGAAAATAATTTTTATGAATTTTATGGAATCAATAAAATGCTGTTGGCATCTTTGATCTCGCAGCTAATCATATATTTCGATAATGTATAATTACTGGTGTGAGGGTTAAAGCGATTGATTTTATCGGTCAACAGTAAATGAGTAAAACAAACATACCGCCACTGTCCATGTGGCCTAGTTAGCCTCGAAGCCGAAAAAATTGAGAATTAAAATTTCATAATTTTCATAACATGAATGTCAGGATTATAACATGCATGTTTCAGAAAACAGTTGGTTATCTCGCCCATGGACATACAGTCTAGAACTTGAAAAGGGACGCAAAAAAAAAATTAAAAAGAATTCTAAGGCTGAAACAACATGATAACATAACTTGAAGCTTGGTGTCTGTGATTCCTAATACTAGTAAGTCCGGGGAGAACTATCCATTGTTTCATTGGGGTCTGACAGCCGGTGATATTGACGAAAATTTCGTCATAGAGCCAATATAAATCCAATAATTACTTTAAATAACGTTATTATCACGATTTGACTGTATCCTGGGACTGTGTCTTTGAAGTTGCCAGAGCTTTGCCATAAGGAAAGTGAAAGTGCTCTTTGGCCGTCATCGATTGGAGATTAGCCGATGTAGCTCCGCCCAACGCACGCGGAAACCCTGCGTTCTCTGATTGACAAACACCATACAAAATCTCTACATTCTCTAAACTTATTTCTCTAGTCATTGATTTGTTTGTACACTTAAAACAAAAACTTTTAGAGGCAGTTAAACTCTTTGATTTTCTCTCCCTCTCTCAATCTCATAGCCGTGTCCTTCCATAGAAAAACAACATGCAAATTGTGTCGCATTAGAAGAATAGACAAAACTGTTATCACTTCTTTGGAACAAGGATTAAAATGATTCTGTGAATGAGAATGGGATTTTAAAGCATAGTTTGAGCACAACAAAAGACTGGAAAATGTTGAATTGGATTTTTACACTGCTTATTTACAAACTGGCCTATGGTGAGTAGCAACATATATTCGGCCAGCAAACATCAGCTGGATCCATTGACTGACTTAGTACATGTACTTTAATGTACCCCTAAATGTACTTTTAATAACTTTTTTAATAACTAAAGACAGTTACAGTATGTTCTATATAAAATGCATGTTATGATTAGATAAAAGAAATCATACTGACCAAAACAAATGGCGTCTACTATTATTTGGTGAGTAAATTAAGAAGGCAATGTATGTGAAACATGTACGAAATTCTGTACGCTTATAATATTGCGACAAAAACATCCCACATTCAGGTTAGGAAATTGGGACCGGCATCTCTGAACAATGCAGCAATGTTTATACTAGTTTAGATTACGCAACCGACGTCAAAATATCAAATATAACAGCATTGACATGGGTTTTTGAGAGAAAAAAAATGAGATGAGTGGATTCATCGCATCATATAAAGAACCTATTTAGTAAGAACTGAGATTTTTTTCTTTCTACGACGGATGAAAAAAAAATCAGAAATGGCCGTATGTATCATTGTCAGAAGGTAATTGTCTTTGGTCCTTCATCTCAGAAAGATTACTGAAGATTGCTACGGCTGGCGAACACCGACCGGATTGGGTCACAAATAATATTTCTAGACATAAATCAATGGTCTGCAATCACCATATACCTAACAGGAAGGGAAATTGGAGCCTAGATGCGCTTATTTAGTCCGACAGTCGAAGTAATCGCGCTCCTCCGACACGTTTTAGCGGCCTAACCTGTTGTTCTGTGGCCCGAAATCACCCCCTCCCATTTTACAGACCCTCCAACTGTTAGGTCTCCCTCACAGCTGTCATAATTAGCTTCGTTAGGTTTTTTCTTCGTCTGATTTACGGGAGACCCTCATCCGCGAATACACAGGAATTATAAGCACACCTCTTCTCTGCAGAAACTACAGTGCTGATTTTGGCTTCTTCAAAGAAAAATATGACTACTGCTAAAAAGCAAAAGTGTGATATGGTGGTTACATGTATTGACGGGTTATAAATCTTGCACCACTTAATTTATTATTAATCGCAATAATCATCAACTGCTGGCAGGAAATTGTTTATTTCTCTTACAGCAATTGGGGAACTTGAGAATATTTTTTATAAAAACTCCAATTACTCTCATGCTTTGTCAATTATTTCTCAAGTGGGCCCCATTTTTTTGGTCTTAGACTTTGACTTATGGTCTGGTTACTGCAGACGATGACATAAAAGTGCATGGTAATGTCGTCATGTTAACAAGTCATCGTCATCAAAGATCAAAATACGTCATATCTCAACATTCTCCCCTTAGATTTAAGGAGGCTGGGTGATTTACACATTAACCTTCAAATCAACTGAAAAGTTTGGTTTCATACAAGTGTTTGGTAATCTCATCATATCCTAGACAAATGATCGTCAAATGAGAACAAAATGCGTCATACAATTACCCCAACGTAAGTCGTTCCCCCGGGCCCCTTGAATTCAAAGAAACTAGGAGGTCAACAATTAATTAAATACTTTAATTAATTTATTTTATTTTTACAGCTTTGTGAGGAAAGGAATATTTTTCTGTTTTTATTCAGAGCTCTTTTTCGCATGGAGATTAAATTAGTGTAAAATTAATAATGCCCTTACCATCCCGCCTTAACTTCCCAACCAAATAAAATATCAATCTAATGAACAAAAATGATAACCGACAAAACAAAGGGATCGTGTCTTCTCATTTATTAACGTTTTCTCCATTGATTTGAATTTGTACTGGTACTTTTTAGAATAAGGGATGGGTAGGGCCCTCGTATTAATGTTCATAAAGGAATGGGACGAAGTTACTGGACTCATTCAAATATCAAAATACGTTTCAACGATTTGATACATGTAACCATCCCTATTTCAAATCATAAATAAATTGCATGCGTGAATCCAGAATTTTTTTCCAGGGAGTCCAACGGTTATTTGAATCTGCCGGGGGGGGGGGGGGGGAGGGGGTGTCCCTTACCCCCTCTAGATCCGCTCATGAATTGGTTCTTAAAAGGCCCCAGTTCCGTGTTTAGATATGTATTCCTTCAAAAAGTCAATGGAAAATTGTCGACATGTTTTAAATTCCTTTAACCTATTTCTAACCTCATTTTAAACAATGCTAATTCTGGTATTTAAATGACACAAAAAAAATTCAAGGCCTGTGCAGTATCATATGGATGCTAAAATACCTACAAGTCGAGTTTTAACCTCTGTTCGTGAATTTGTAACAATCAAAGACCCCGGAAATAGCTGCCTTCAGGGTTGTGACTAAACATCGTGCGACTGAAATGCATGGCTAGGCCATTCTTTGAGACGACATACAGCTATTTCCAAAGTTATAAACAACAATTCCAAAACATAATAACGTTTTATCGATCTGAATTGATAATAGTAAACTCACATGAAACACTTTTTTTGGATACAGAAACAAAATTGTGAACAGGATGCGTTTTGCATCATATTTAATAATTATTCCGCTTTTTTAAACGTTAGATACTGGTATTGTATACATCAATTGACTCATATGCTGAAGGTTTTCACCTCAATTCAAATATGACTCAAAGGTTAAATATCTTATGATTGAATTGCAAATATGTATTTTTTAGGGCGAGAAAAAGAATTCAAATCTTATTCAGCATAAAGGTTTTATCTAATTTCTTCAGTTGTGTAACAGCTGTTTAACACACAAATGATATTCAGGTGCGTTTGCCTTGTGAAAATTTTTCAAAAGGAGCAATCGATACTTACTCAATTTAGTTTAATTTTGGAATCTGTGTAAAAGTATGTCTTGGGTACCATGGTACATGACACTTCAAGTCAGATCAAGGCTTTATATATCATATAAAAGGATTCTCCTGTCTGCAGTGATGTAGAACTCTGTACCTTTTATGCAATCAGAAAAGACCGCCCGCATTTCCGAGCATCCGAAGTCAATGTCTTCCTCATTAAACTGATGTAATTTGAATCGATTTTAATTGAGATTGGTGTGAGTATAGTGTAAACCAAACAGTTTGTGTTTACTGCAAAGGGCTGGGTTTTAAAGTTCAATAAATTGTGAAACAAATGAAACCCCATTTGTTCTACTTAAAAATGAACTGTGAAAACTGTTAAACACTTATAATAGTACACGATTTGCAAATTCGGGCTTAGGAAAAAATAGGGGAAAAAAGGCTGGTTAAACAAAAATAGATTTTACTTTAAACGTGCAAAATAAGTAAAATAAAAGGATTACGTAATTATGTAGGTAATGGCAATTCCGAAATATCCAGTGAACTCTAGAAAATAAAAAAATGGTTGGGATTGCATCGGAATATGGTCGATGGGGAAAGAGAAGATAATTAACAGGTGTTTAACTTGGTCAATAAAAATACCTGTATTTTTTTCATTCTGTGACAGGTATCGATTTTTACATCTATTCAAACGATCATCCTCTTAAAAGTCTCTTCGCCGAGGGCTGAACTTGCGTCCTTTTCTTTCTTAATTACCGTGCTTTTCCCCTTTCGCATGTTTGGAATACACTTTTCTTGGGAAGATAATTGCAACTTTCTAGTGAATTATTTTATTTGCACGGGTAATTAATGGAGTTAAGGATTGGTTTACGAGACTTGGATTCATGTTTATGAAGAGACGAAGTGGTAAAACAGATGTAAAAGAGTATTAAACCTCGATAAACAGTCAAGATGTCGATAAAGCCTTTTGAAGACATTAACATAAGGACAAAAATATCTGACAGAACTCTTGATCTATGGTTCAAATGAGAGAGAGAGAGAGAGAGAGAGAGAGAGAGAGAGAGATTCAAATGTGAAATAAATATGATGGATCACAGGTGTCTTAAAGAAAAGCGAATGATGATTTATGATGTTAAATTTGTATTGGGAGAGAGAGAAAGAGAAAATGCGCGATGAGTTTTCCTACCAACTTGTTTAATGTAATGAGAGAGAGAGAGAGAGGGAGAGAGAGAGAGAGAGAGAGAGAGAGAGAGGGAGGGAGAGAGAATATATGATTGATAATTTTCTTTTGACCTGCTATCGATTCGGACACATAATTGGCAGATTTGATTTGACACTTGGTATGTGAAGTGACTTCGGCTGGAGGAGCTAAATTATCTAAATCTAAGATATTTGTAGACATTATAAGAAACTCAATAATCGCTTGTGTCCAATATGTACTTCCAAAATGATACACCAGCCTGCTAAAATGGCCATTTTGTTCGCGGAAACACGATTGATCAGAACGCAAATTCGAACAATTACTAAAGATAGAAACAAAATTGCATTATTTCTGGTAGACCATCTGAAAGTTTACGTGTCGCATAACGACGTTTCTTATTTACCAAAATTATGAGTTTTTAAAAAACTATTCATCTAAATGCGAATTGTTTTGGAAAATGGGAGAGTAATGAATAAACTGGAATTAGCATTCTACACCTGTAATAATCAAACGAATCAATTATTTATGTTTAATATTTTCTTCTGTTGTAATTATGATCTCTGCAAATAAATCGAATAATACTCGACCATAATAACCTTTTATCTACTCATATTCTTTAGCTTTGTTTGCTCCAACGCTAATCCCTTTCCCGATTTCTATGACATACACGTGTGTAGACGTACGTACATGTAAATACATCATGATTGTTCGTTATAGAAATGAAACATGAGTGTTGGCCCGAACTCCTCGGCTATTAAATAGGCAAAAAGATTATAAAATATACATGTACAATGTTTGTGTACCTCAAGGAATTGATCGGACAGTGTTTTGAAGATAAATTAAACTTTAAGTACACTTAGTTATAGCACTTGGTACTTATCAATTTTTCTGTTAATTTATCAACTAATTCATTTAATATTCATCATCTTAATCTACTATAATTGTGCAGGTATAGGTAAATACATTGAATAAATTAACGTGTGCAGCATAGAATTGTCAGTAAAGGTGATTATTTGACAACTTATAATTTGAATGCACTGAATTGAGGGTCTATTGACCAGGACAGGAATGTACGTACATGTACATGTAGATACTTACCACCATGCATGTAAACTACGTAAAGAAAGTTGAATTTTTTGATGACATTGCGAACACCCCCCCCCCCAAAAAAAAAAAATCCCAAGGTTTCTGATCACCCTTGAACATTGTTTTGTTTCCCTTTTCCCAACTCATTGTTTACACTATAGAAGGCAGAACAAATATTTTTAAAAGATATCTAATGAAGCATTTCACATTGTTTAAAATAAAGAAAACTATAGTAATGCTGACGTAATTATTAAAATTCTATAAATCATCTCAATCAGTGTGTAATATCTTCTTCATATGTACTTAGGTATAAGAAAAAAGCGATCATTTTTTTTTCAGAAGGAGGACCAAAAATATATTCATACATTTGAGTAAAGAGTTCAGCAAATAATTATACACACTGACGAATGGATTGAACCCAAACTTTAGCAGTTTATCATGTATAGCAATGACGTCATCATTCACCAAAATAAATAACACATTCTCTCTTTGATCAGTTATGTTCATCAAACGATCGACAATTAATTCCAACGTATGTCTCGTCAATGAAACAGAAAATTAAAAATTTATACAATTTTTTTTAAAACCTATTTTTTCGAATTATTTTTTTTTCATTCATATAAATGCCCCTTGGAATTACATTATGAGTTTTGAGTGTGTGGGATATGTTTTATAGTGATTTCACCAATATTCATGAGCATTAATTTTCGTGGATTAGATGAAAATCAGTTTCAAAGATACGCTAATAAGACAACGCTTCGATCAATACAATGAGTTAAAAGAAATGGCACTTCGATGAATGTTAAATATCGTGGATTAACTTAACAACGAAATCCTACCTAAATAATACATTCATAGAAGTACCTAAATACGCAATTTCCATGTCTACTGTTGTTGATAATTGCTATAGTGAAGATATATATAAGCATCCGTATACCCAAATGATTATTAGTCTAATTACGTAATTCATCCACATAAACAATCGAAATACGACACAATTATCTAGTGGAAAATTAATTTATTTTTCCTGGCAAAATGGTGTTTACGCGTACGCCCACCATATTCCTAAAATGTCTGCATATATACATGGTATCGCTAAGCATGATAATACAACTAATCAACTGAAAAATGATCATGCATTTTAGAAGATTGCTGTGCAATAAATATCAAATTCACTGGAATATCTAAAGGAACTGTTATCAAACCGGCAGATATGATATAAAGATTTTTAAAAGCCTGGGATATCCTCGGTCTATGTCTGTTTGTAGTCATTAACGCCCCGGACATTTAGAACGTTCCAGCAGAAGGTTCCTGGAGAAAATATTCAAGTCAAGGGGGCTTAAATCGTGATAACACATTAACATTATCGATTTTATCCTCAATAAACCGGCACATCAAAGAAACCAAGCGCTAGGACGGGCATTTACCTTAAATGGTGAAAATGGATCTACACCTAACCCCACCCCCCTCACCCCCATGGTAGCAATTCGTCCGGAAGACTCCATATAGAAATGTTTGTATATGGCAATGCAGATTTTAAAGTAAAGGGAGAAAATCAATCTATTACTAAGCAAAATTGATGATAAACGATTTCCGAAAATTAATTTAATAAATCTGAGTTTCTATCAAATTGAACGGAGAAACAAGATATTTATTATTCCTTGGAGGGCGATCGGTTCTTCCCATTTGGTCTCTGATGACGTTATATTAACCGTATCATAATTACATCTGTTTGAAATTGGGCTGTTGCACATACTCATGGTTACAACGAGACAAACAGCTGGCCAGAACCAATGAAAACATGAAAAAGATAGCAAAGTGTGTACAATGTTTTTTCCCCCTGGTGTTCTTGCCTACAATACCGGCATTTTGGCCTGAATGAGAAAAGAAATTGTCTAGTTGTTCAAATGTTAACTTTATCTTATCAACAGTGACTACAGTATTTATTAAAATATTTTAAGTCAGTCGAGAAATAGAACCATTTCAACAAGAGCTTGGACTTTGGGTAGTTGTGTCAAGCAGCAATGTGAAGAAGGCCTAATTCACTGCTGGCCACTCAGCCATGGCTCTTAAATCAGTTTCAGTTTTCAGTTTCAGTCCGTCTGGCTTTTGAGGTAAGACAACGCAATCTATGAATATTTCACGTGATGCAAGAAGTAAATAGTTACGTCATAACGAAAGTCCAAGGTCTTGTTAAAATGGTTCTAATGAGCAGTCTCTTGTTGGACAATTTTACATAATTAAGAGCGCAGAGAACTCATATCTGAAATTACATAATATGTTTTAAAAGCATTTGCTATTGTGTTTCATTGAAATAACCGCTAATATCGTATCGAATGACACCGGTTTCCTGTTGACTACATTACATTTATTTTTCAGTTAATTCCCCCACTTGAACGACATTGAAAGTTTCGCCTATCTGAATTGACACTTTGTGAATCTTTTCTCGGTCACCAGAAATTGACAGCATCTTTAGGATTCAAAGTTTGATTTAATTTACACCAAACACTTTCTTCTAAAAGTCGCTAGGGTCCTTCTCCTAATTACCCCTTTCTTTACTTATATGGGGCTGTAATTGCGGAGAGACAGTTCTGCTGATTGCTTGTATTCACTTATCCCGCCGAGAGTCGTCGAGCGATTGTTCAATGATTAATTCGCGCTGTAACAAGATGATAAAATCTACGCTCTCCTGTTAATTGAATACGGTTTTACGATGGACTGCCCTCTGATGTTTTTAACAATGCTTCGAAAAGGAACCACTGTGTGCTATTTGCATGTCTAAAGATTAAGTTAAGAATTCCAAATGGTATTAAAGTGACGTCACGATTCTTCCATTTTTTTCGTTAAGATGTGTTCAATACCTGTCACATGTTTGTAGGTAAAACACTTTATTCATAAATATGTATATGATGGTATATATTTTAAAACATATGTATACATAATTATTAAGTTTATTAGATGTCTTAACTTTAGAAGAACGTACTGTTTAAATGATTTACTGATTACCTTAGCCTCAGAGATGTGGCTCTACTTTTTGTCTATACTTGTTTTCCCCGTAGCACTACAGTTCTTCAGCTAGGAATACTGTATTAAGCTGAAACAAAAAGCTACTGAAAATACATTTTAGCTAATGCAAATCTTTTTCAAAGAAGTATGAAATACTTTTTTTTCAGTTTCTAAATCAGTTGCAACAGATTTACATAGAAACATCACAGTTACGGAAGGAGATGTCGCCATATTGCCTTGTGAGGCTCAGGATGAACAGAATAAATATCAGGTAGGTTTAAGAACACTCTTTCACTCTTTGTACATCTTTTTTGAAAAGGGGTTTCATAGATTGCTTGCGTGAAAGTTGCTTTGCGTCCCATCAAGAATATTCTATTATATGATTGATGTAATCTTTTGATAATCAAGTTTTTGGTACCAATGGCTGCATGAATTTCCTCATAAAACGTAAGGAGCTAGGGGTCAATGTCGTGCTCGCACCAACTGCGACTTGGAAACCAGAAATTCGGGTCAACTCACTAATATTCGTAGAAATTGGAGCTCAAATATTTCTGTTTATGGTGTGTTTGCTGCGAATGGGGTTCAAAATTTGGATTCTTTGCAATGCTGTATTTGTAAATGCCGTAGCGTATAACTCTTATTTGATAACTAAGATTAGAGAAAAAATCATCGATATTGTATTTTTTATGAAATTTAAAAATGCCAATACGTCAACAGTTTTATGCAAGTTTTACAAATCTTTTTTCAACCTTATTAACTTTTATGTAATACATGATGTTAAGGTATATTGAAATAGCTAACTTCCAAATTCTTTTTTTTTTAAATAAAATAGCACAAAAAATACTTACATATAAATAAATTTGACAAATCAGGAATATGAAATTTTGGCATATTGCAGCTTGTTGTGAATTGCCATTTACTGTACAAATTGACCAATCGTTGCCTTATCTTACCTTTTCTTTTTAAGTATCTTAAAATTTAATTATTGAAATATACATTATTGCTGCATATTTTCATTATCAAAATAAAAAAATTTCAAAAGGACAATACCTTTCATAACTGACTAAGGGGAATGATGCTTTTAATTATTGTTTAAAATGCTTGATATATCCAATGAAAAATTTACGCGTCCAATAATTTCTTAAGTATTTTCCTACAGACCTTTTTGCAATCTTAGCAAAAAGAAAAAAATTCAATGACATCATTTAAGGTAATTCAGTGTGACAACCCATCTTGTGAGGTGGAAATTATTGGTTGAATTTGCATTCCATACAAAACCTGAGAAAGGTATAATAAGGAAATTCGTTTCGCTTAGCCATTAAACTGCAAGGCGGATAAGAGATATTCGTGGCTTTGAAATCCTAAAAAGGCCTAAAACATTCGTCACTCTTAAACGGCCCATAACATCCCAATGGTGGTAGAAATCAGGCTATAAAGTTCGCGGTGCAAAGTGATGCGTTCTTCTCATAATTAACTTTTTCAACTGAAATAGCCGTATCGTATCTGGTAATTTAGTGTTTCGTCTTGCGGGTAGGTACAGGAAGCCGGTTAATAAAAAATATTCTGAAACCACCAGAGGATAACTTTTTTGCTTAGATAACCACTAGGTGTTAATGTAGATTGGGATTGGGTAACAGAAAACTCTGCTGTCGTGTCGTTATTTCGAAGTGCGAGAAACATCAGAAATTATTGTCAAATGGGTTTCACATTTGATGGAAGTATTTACGTATGGGTTTGTATAGGCACAACAACATAATTATTTCAGAACTAAATTCTCCAGGTTATTATAAAGTTTAATATCAAAGTTTATAGGAACATGAACTATTTGAAAGATACGTTTATATGTAAAATATATTAATTGTTTATTCATAATTAGCAATAAAGTTCATAATAGGAAAAATCCATCAAACAACGAAAGACAATTGAGAGAGAGAGAGAGAGAGAGAGAGAGAGAGAGAGAGAGATTGAGAGATTTTGATACCATTAACAGATACCAGATGCATCGGACTCTCGCTGGCTAGCCGAGAAAGTGAAGTTTATTTATCAATGGGGTTCTCTGAGTATGAAGCTAATCCATCACGTTCTATGTTAGCCATCAGGAAAGGAGGGAGAAAAAGATGGATATTGAGAGCTGTTTGACATGGGCTCGTTGCTTCTCTAAGCACACAATTCTCAGCTAAGATTCCGGGAATCAGGTTTTAAAAAAAACCCTCTAGTATACCGAACAGTGCTTGATTAACTGTTAAATAAATACCCAGTGTCACTCTTTCTGTCAATAGAATGAGGATGTTGGAAATTAACTTCACGTAATAAAAGTAATGAAATGTAAAGTGGAATGAAGTGTTGAAAATGTAATTTCTGATGATATAATTAAGGAAATGCTAAGTATGTCATGCATATGTATACAGCTGGCATTTTATTTGAACTAACAGAATGACTTTTGATTATCAAAATAAATTCCCTGGTTGCATGATTTTCTAAACATAGTGTCAATATTTGATTGGTTTTAACTGTCAAAACTTAAAAATGACTAAGTTTGTCATGCATAAAATTGACAGGTTTTTTAAGACAGCCAATCAAAAATGCAAAAATAATAATTTTTTACGGAATAATGAATCAATGAACTTAAATCGAGGCATTATTTACCCCAAACCTAAAAATTATTTGTTGTATTTAAATTTTTAAAAAATGATTTATGTTTTTTACATATAACTTAATATTCCATACGTTTCCTATCTACTGACAGGTGGTGTGGATGAACCCCAAGAAAATACTGATAGGTAAAAACCAGAGGCGGTTTATTGACGATGCTAGAATATCAATCGAACACACGCGGATAGATTACTGGAATCTGCACATCAGACATATCAGGTACGAGGATAGAGGCGAGTACACGTGCACTGTCAACACCAGTCCCGTGCAGATAACGAGGGTCAACCTTATGGTATATGGTAAGTGACTTTATAGAACAAATACACCAAGTTAGAGAAAAACATAAAAGATGGGTCGTAATGGGGTTTTATATATACACACATAACTTTATTTTTGCTCACCCAAGCTATAAGCTTCTTGAAAAAGGATAAAAAGAATCCTTTGCGCATGTGAGCGGTGTGGCGTATGGGCCTATGTAAAACCAACAGGTATAAATAAATTTACATGGTCTAAGACAGGAAAATCTTGACTTAAGAAATACGGATTTCCTCCGAATTAAATTTCATTGTATTACATTTCAAAATATATATAAAAATCTTCATTCTTTGAAGTTGTTTAAAATTTTTTTGCTGAGATGAATCTTTAAAATCATGATGAGTTCTCGGCAAAAAACAACATTACTAAAAAGTTCAATTACATGAGAAATTCATATTGATAATTGACTGTTTATTTCGTTTTGACACGTGGCCACATTAAATTATCAATCAACATGCATTTTCGTCTTTTGATGGCACAGATATATCTGTTGAGAAGATTATAGATAAAATACGCACGCTTGTTAGTATGTGCAGTTAGATTGCGGCCTGCAGTTATTTGATAATCATTTCCTGGACGGCAGTAAATGGGATTGGTTTTTACCTGTAATTTACAAATATATCGTAATGGAAAAATTTGCAAATTGACAAAATAATCACTTGTGACTAATCAAGTATATGGAGAGAGAGAGAGAGAGAGAGAGAGAGAGAGAGAGAGAGAGAGAGAGAGAGAGAGAGAGAGAGAGAGAGAGAGAGAGAAATAGAGAGAGAGAATGGTTAATTACTTTTCCAATTTTTTTTCAGTTCCAGCCCGCATTTTAGAATCTGCCTCTAGTAAAGACATAAACGTCCAGGAAGGGCGTGACGTCACATTATGGTGCAACGCAACAGGGATTCCAGAACCTAATATCACGTGGTTTCGAATCAACAACCACCACGGAACATACAAGGAGCGTAAGTCATATCAATTTTCGAAACATCTGCTCATTACAGTTTTGAATGGATAAACATCTATTTTCTTTAAAAGAAATCTTCTGTTCTGTTGCAAGTGAATGTTATTATGAAGCCTTTGAAAAAAAATCATCAAATAAACTAACAAATTCAAATCCAATATCTGTTTGTAACATTCACAAATGGCAATTGAATCTTATTGTTTAATTTTTTTGATTACATTGTATGATAATTATTAAGGTGTGAAATGCATTGCCCGTCTTTTAGGTATTCCAGTTTAAGGTAACCATCATTAAGCATTTTTTTTATCGGTTATAGCTGTAACAAATAGAGGTTGGTATTTCATCTTTGCAAAGGCATTATGAAAACCCAAACATTTCCCTTAAACAAATATTTTCTTATCAGACTTTGTAATGAGTAGAATCAAAACGAGATCAGATTATACCCTTGTTAACATATCTAAAATAAACAAGAAACGACGCTTCATTTTGATTAAATGAAGTGATATTATAATATTTTATTATCATACATTCATGTTTAAAAATACTGAAATATGATTGGTTTAGACGCAGTTTATAATCCGTTCTATTACACACCTGGCAACGGGTAACTCTATACATATATTGCATGAAGGTGAGGGAAATATGAAGATTTATTCCCCCTAGAAAAATCATATTTCTCGAGGGCTTCGCCTGAGGGAAATATGATTTTTCTTGGTGATTAAATCTTTATTTTTTCCGAACATTCATGCGATAAAAGTTTTATTATATATACCGAACAACGTATAATTGTACAAAATACGCCGATTTTGTCATTTTTTTTTTAATAATTTTTCGACGTGTCGAAAACAATAACGTCGTGATTGTTTGGGATGTGTTTTTGGTTATTGTCTCTCTTTTTTTCATAAATTCGAATGAAATGTATATTAGTAAAATTTGTTCTAGTGGCTTACGAGAATTTAAATGATTAAATATTTTTGATTTTGTCATATCTATTAATATCTTATGCTCATATTGGCTTTTTCATTCCTATGGAACGAAAAATCTCGAGATTTCCGAGGAGGTGAGACACGATATTTATTCCCCGGGAGACACGACGTTTTGTTCCACGAGACTCTCTAGACCAACGCGTTATATAGAATAATAATATTGAGGTATAATAACACGAATTGTTACATGCGCGTAAATTATACGCGTACGGTTCGCCTTAAAATTCACGTCAGCGGTAAAAAAAAATTTTGAAATGTTGTCATGTTGTAAATTTTGTATTTACATATGTACACCCTCCCAGTAAATTCAAAATTTACAACATGACAGGGCAACAGCTGAAATTGACTCCCCTCGAAAACTATTGTCAACCTGCGGTTGGCGTCGGTTAACAATGGTTTTCTCGGGGTGTCAATTTTAACTGTAACAACCCTCCCCCCAAACTATTTATATGATAACGAATGCTACAGTCTTTTACACAACTTATTCTGAGCTGTAGTAAAATCCACAATCACAAAATAATTACTTTAAACAGTCACGACATGTCATTTTTTTTTAGAAGACATCGACCAATCAATCAATCAATTAATCAGCCAATCAACGCTTACCGTAAAACCAGTTTCGCTGTCATTTTTCACTTTCCTCTTCAGGAGTTGGTGCTATTGGAGACACTCTGATCATTAAGAACATATCACGTCATTGTGGCGGGAAATACGAATGCATGGCAACCAACAACGTGAAAGCGGCAGTTCAGCATACCATTAAAGTGGATGTTCATTGTAAGCTGCTACATGTAATTCAGTCATTTTTGTAAAAAAAAAATGATTATGTTATAATTTATTAGATAAACATGGCTTTAGATGTGACATTTTAATAGAATTTTTTTTTTTCAAACTGTGCAAAATTTACCCATGAAGCGTCATTCAATTCTTACCAAAATCAAATAATCGAACCTCATTTTAAACGGTTTTTATTTAGTTGTTCAAATAATAAGTATTTAAAATCTTCTTTTTTTTTTTGCACATAAGTTATAGATTATATCTTACTTGCTGGTTAATGTACAACAACAAAAGAATTATCTTTAATTTCAAAATTAAGGATATATATATATATATATATATATATATATATATATATATATATATATATATATATATATATATATATATATATATATATATATATATATATATATAATTTTAATAGTTCCACCTGAAGTAAGCTTGATTAACTTACACCAGTCCCAGTCGCTGGGCAAGGAAACCATTTTACAATGCGATGTTTCCGCCTCACCTTTCGGAGTTAACATCTGGAGGTTTGGAGACCGGGAGTTTGATCAACCGTCGGGACCCAATTACCGGACTGATATGTACAAGGACAATCACCTGAAGTAAGCTCATGTAGAACCATTTTAACAAGAGCTTGGACTTTGGGTAGTTGTGTCTAACAGCAATGAGACGTAGGCCTGTCTATTTCATTGCTAGCCACTCAGCTATCATGGTTCTATGAAATCAACAAGATTTGTCTGGCTTTTATTTATAAGCTAAGACTACGCAATCTGTGTAAATTTCACTTAAATTAGCGTCATTTATAGCTTGTTTTGACGAGAGAAATAGACGGTTACGTCCTACTGAAAGTCCAAGGTTAAAATGTTTGTCATGCATGTACAATGTTCAATATTCGTCCATTTGAAATCGGGTTTAAACCCAACTAGTTGCAAAAAATCAGTTATTTTTCATTTGGATAATTACAACAATTTTAGAAGAGTTTAGATTTAAAAAAAAATGATTTATTAGCGGCAAAGCTAGAGAATAGAAATAGGCGTGTATTATTGTAAATAAGCAAAAATATTTAAAGTTGCAAGCAAACCGATTTAAAAAGAAAAATGTATTGATATAAAAGATAACGTTCATCATAATTATGGATATTACAAAGAGTTATGTTTTTCTACAAGCAGAGTAATGTATTCCAAAACTTAGCAAATGGCATTCTCAATCATATGTACATGTATAAATGAATACTCAAATGTATTCCATGGATTTCTTTTTTCACAAGAAATACAAAATATTTTGAATAAAGATATTCTTCACGTTTGGTTTTCTCAGAGACATTTTCTAAGCGCTCTGTCGTCACCAATTTTCCTCAAGTCAATACTCAGCCTCAAATCTGAGGTTTGACCTCAAGTTTATGCACTTTTCTTTACAGGATTTGAGTTGAGGAATGAGTTGAGGGATTTGAAAATTTTGGTGACGATGGAGCCTGTTATACTCCAAAGTTTACATCATATTATGATATCTGTTCGTTTAAGAAGTGCATGCATGTTCGATGAGAAGAACTTTTGGGGATGTTTGCTATAGCCATAACTCATATTGATTGATATCTTGTGTATGAAATATTTATACTTAATGCTTGGATAATTGGTTTTCGCAATTATAATGATGATACATGTATTGTGTTGCGTTACAGAGTCACTTTATCTTTGAGGATTCTAAACGTCAGTCGAGGAGATTTTGGAAACTATACTTGTGAGGCTCAAAATAAATACGGACGAAGTGAGAGGACCATGATTCTATCCGGTATGCGGTAAACTGTCCCCATAGCAATCATATACAGTAAAACAAGGTTATAGCGAGGCGTCAGGGCATCAGGGACGCACGTATATAAAAATGTTTTCCAGGGAGGATATTTAAGTTTGTGTTTTTTTGGGGGGGGGGGGGGGGGGGGGGTGGGGGGAGTCCAAAGTTCACTTTAGTTACTTTTAAAATCTAGATTTAATAAATCTGAATTTTTGATTTAACCAGAGTCCGGACACCCCCCCCCCCCAAAAAAAAAAAATCCGCTCATTATTATTATTATTATTATTATTATTATTATTATAACATTTATATAGCGCTAAATATAATAAAATTACTCTAAAGCGCTTTACATAATAAGTTAAAACTACACAATGAGCATACACAAATAAAATTGAGTTATTATAGGCATATAAATCTATAAAAAGAGGTTTACATATAGAAAATAGGCTAAACAGTTTTTAAAATATTCATAAAACATTTTCAGCACAGATTAAAGACTGAAGATCTAATTAAACTGATGAAAGGGTCAATTATAAAACGCTAATTTAAAAGATGTGTCTTGAGTAACTTTTTAAAACTGGTCGGATTTTCCTCGAGTATTAAAACTGCGGGAAGACTGTTCCAGAGTTCAGTTGCACTGACATCGAAACGCCGATTTCCATAAAATTTGGTACATGCCTTGGGCTTAACCAGAAATCTCATGCGGATGATTATGCCACAGTCAAGGCAGGCATTTTTTACATACGTTAAAAGTGCATGGTTCAATAAAATGTTTGAATACGTCATATAATAGACCATTACCTTGTTTTACTGTTGTCAAATGTACAATATACATTTACATAATTTTTATGTAACTAAGTGACCTGGTTGCACAATCAAATTAAAAAAAAAAGATTTACTATGTCATTATATCTTAAATCAATCTCAAATCAAGTTTTATTTACAGAAAACAGAACAATTTTAGGCTTTTTAACTTTGATTTGTTATTAAAACATCCATTTTATGTGTGATCAAGTTTTATCAAATACATTGCCATTCCTACAAATACTTTAATTTCTATTTGTAGAATACACGGTACCTACATTTAATCCTAGCCCTGTGAGGCCAAGAACGACCCCAAAAGTTCTGTCGTATTCCGAAACCATGAAAAGAACTCACCCGGAAACTGTGTCCCAGATCAAGAACGATTTCGAAGATACAAAGATTTTTGACTTCTCCAAACTAACAGGCCAGTTGCGTTTAATGAATACATGTATATGTACTTAAGAAAATGTCTTATTGCATTAGAAGTTAACTATCAATATAAGATTAAGCATACTACTTTATTCTTTCAAGAACTGTGGTTTCATAAATATTTGTTGGCATCAAATTTCGTGAATTTAATGAAAAAACAGATTTTGGGACTGTTTTTTGCTAATAATAATTTATGCAAATTGCATTTCAAAGTTAGAACATTTCCGTTTCATTGATCAATTCAACACGAAATCAACGAAAAAAAGGTATTAAACAAATATTGATCCAACCAAAGTATTAAAGAAGATATTGAATTGAACTGAACTGCGGACAATGCTTGATTAATAATTGCATTCTGTCATTTTAGTATACTGTCTTATCATAAATTTACAACACGACAACATTTTTTGTATTTACTGTCACCCGGCATAAACAAAATTTACAACATGTCAATACACTAAGTCCAAGTCATGGTTAAAAAATTTCAAATATCTTATAAATTATTTGAAAAACAAACAACTTAGAAGTTTGAAATTTTTGATAAACAAATTTTTGTCAATATTTTCGTACACTTCGTTATAACTGGTTTCGTTTTATCATAGAAGGTTTGAAGGAAGTTGACGATTCCAAGAACGCTGGCTACACAACCCGTGTGACCGTACAGACACTAGGAACAATAACCATGTTCTGGACACTTAAGTCAATCTATCCTGGATTATTTTGAAGTCATTGAATACATCAAAGTGTGAAATGGCCAAAATATTTATAATCAGAGAATAAAAAAAGTATGAGTTGTGTTATGTGCTTGTGATCAACGAAGACAGTGTTTGGAAAATAGACCTATAGACCTGGAATCTTGAATCAAATTCAGCACTTGTACAGCATCATGCTTTCATTCCCGATTCAGCATTCACAGACACAGACGAGGTGTCTGTAATTTGAAGTCTTCTAGTGCTAATGTGTACCAAAAAAAATAAACAACTCGTGCATCATGTGACGTTTCTGTGGGTAAAAGCTGTAACCTAGTGTAGTATGGATATTCCTAAACAGTTGGTGTTATTTTGGGGACGGTGGTAGGTGTGTGTGGAGTAAGGGGGGGGGGGGCGGGGGGGGGGGGGCTATTGGTTGTAAAGGTTATTATGTTGAAACCATCGAGTGACTGATATAATGACGTATATTGTTACTATTATACCTGTCAAGCATTCCAGTGTATGTTCTGTGTGACTGTATGTACCATATACTTGTATCAAAATATATAATTATATAATATGAATATGTCCAGTAATCCCTACATATTTTATATACTAGACTCTATAGACATGTATCTGTTAAACGACTGGTGTATTTGTATGATTGTGTTAATCGTGATTGTTATAAATCTGAAATTGAAGGATCAATAATTGTATGCGTCTTCAAGAAAACGTTATAGACCTTTTTATTTTATATCACTAAACCATTGTTTTGTTCTGTTTTTAATTTTCAAACACTTCTTGTTGTATAATGAGCAAAAGTTGACATGTATTATCAAAATCATCATGCATGCGTCAGTGATATTGTGTTATATTTTTCTTTGAGTTAATATGATAGTTTTACCATACTATATACTAGTAAACCATTGATAGCTTTTTTGTACCTACGTAATGCATTATAGCAATTGTCTGTTAACATTTTTAAAAAGTAAAACGATGCCATTGAAAAAAGAAAACGTGTTCATGGTTGTTTAATCGAAGAGGTTACACGAGGATTGGCCTCGTTATCATATCGCCGCCATATGGTATCTGATATCGAGGCTCATCAACTGATTTTCTCCCAATGCAGTAAAATTTGTTCACGAGAACAATCAAATTGGCCGGGAGCACGAGTTCTCTCTGATCAATGCTACGCTTTAACCACACATAATATTTGGTGCACATCAACTGATTGATAAATTGCTCAAATTTCTAAGTAAAGGACGATAAATTAAGTTAACCAAGCGTCCCCATCCTTGGAAGCTTTTCTTATCGAAGACCCCTATGCTTAAAAGGCAAATCAAGTCAAATTCATTGTGACTAGTGGAATGAAGGGCAATTTAAGTATTCGAAATGATCAACAATTGTTTTCGTGATTTCTGTTTGATAAAATATTGATTTATATTGAATTCATTTTGTACAGATGTTAGACAGACGACAAAAATTGCTCCGCTGTTTAGAATTTTTGTTGTATTACGTAAAAAAAGTAACATTATCATTTTTTTCTTATTGATATCAAGAAAAGTTTTTTAGACACACTCCCTAAACCTACAGCTCTTTCGCACATAAAACTACATCTGTTTACACTAAGATTTTACAAATTTTGGAGCAGTTTTGTTATATACATTAATGCATGCTACAATAATGTATGCTTGCGTTTCGCAGATAATAGCATCATTAATTTCCTTAACCCCCTTTCTACACTGTTTATTAAACATAAAAAGATATGTGAATCCAAGTAAGAATTGTCTAATATACCATAACTTCAATGCTATATTAATTAATATTTGGATCAAAAGCAAAATATTCTATTCATAATTATTTTTTGTGATAACCTAGTTTAACATTCTTTTGAAAACTGTCTGACATATTACCCTATTCTTTCACCATCTGATCATATGCTGTCGAATAATGTTCTGCCTTGTATACATAGATATTCGTGGTTTCCCAAGAACTGTGTGTTATAGTATTTGTAGAGATCATGGGCTGTAATATCACATTCATAAAAATCGGGTATTTTTGTTTTACTACCCTTAGACATTGGCCTTTATGAACTGCCCTTTACGAATTAATCAAACATTTTCGATATGGCGAGGAGCACGATTTGTTGATATTATGTTGGTGAGATGAAAACCATTGGGCAGCAAAAATGGGCATTTAAATGATTTCACACATTACTATTCCTCTTAAAAAATCGTCTGTCATACCGTTCTTTTATCTCGACATGACGTAAGTCGACTCCTAGTACATGGAATGTCTTACTCTCAGACTCTATCCAACTCCTTCTGTACACTAACTGACGTATTCCTATACTGTAAACTTTCTGACGCATTCTTTTATCCGACAAATTCTATTCTTCTCGACATCATCCGGCATACCGTCCTGTTCTTTACATATGCTTGACACATTATCCCATTGTTCATCCATTGGCGTATGAAGATATTCTCAAAAATATTTAACGTTAAAAGACGTCTGACGTTTCGATAACAACGCTCCGTTCTTTTCTACCTCTTGTATCAAAGCAATAAAAAATGTCGCTCGTCCCAAGCAAATTATAGACAGATTACGTAGAAACATCACTGGAGTTGTTCAAATCATAATGATTTCAATAAGCAATACAATCAAAATGAAACAGACAGACCAACGACACATTTGCTGTTTGGCACATGGACAACTACCCATCAACGTCTTGGTAAAATGACACCAACACCGTTGCACGTCATACCGGTATATTTTGTTCTAATGTGACCTTTTGAGTTATCTTTAAATGAGAGGGGATGCACGACTTTTGAGCTTATCTAGTAGTCTTATACGTGTAGGGTTGGCCGAGCGTAAGCCTTTTTTTCGTCCCATTCTAAAGTAAACTTCTAGTACTCATTGGTACATGTACATTGTTAGTATATGTATATACTTGATGAAGTGGTTTAACAGAATACACGTCCCAATGAATATGGAATATACGTGAACATTCTCACGTTATTGCTTAAGGTTATTTGGGAGAAAATAGATGGCGTACGTCCACCCGTATGATGTATGACAGCTATTGACTCTCACAGCCAGCGGTCTGGACGCCAGATTAAGCACAATATTATAGCTCTGTCATTCTTCGTAACCAGAAGTTACAATTATCTCCAAAGAAGATGGGAATGCCTTGTCCCCTTAAAAGCTGTAATCGATTTTCTAACATGATCGGATCATGAGCGGAGGAAATTCTGATGATAATATTTATCATTTTTGTGTGCATCAAGGTTAACGTCAATAAGCCATAATTTAACGTTTGATTGATCGATATTTGAAAATTAAAAAAGAGAGATTTAAAATACTAGTAAAAAGTTTAAACTTTTCTATACCATGTATTTCATTGTTTTCGTGGTACATGTAGTTGCTCTCTCTCTCTCTCTCTCTCTCTCTCTCTCTCTCTCTCTCTCCACACGTGTATTTTCTATCTATTTGTACAAATAGTCTCTGTAATACTAAATGTATATAGCCTACCTGCATGAAGTCATACATCATTTGCTGTTAAAGTTCTAGAATACATGTAACTGTACTGAGGATTTCAAGCTAGACCACGTCAGTTTTTTGAAAATCAGAAATACGAAAGGAAAGGCAACTCCCATTAACTCTAGATAAACTAATGTACCATTATATATACCTTTTACCTGATGTATTTCACCTTACAGCAAATGCAACCCCTGAAAGTATTAATATCTTACTTAATATAAATAAGCATTGTATATTTTTTTCATATCATATATTCTGAAAATAAAGTACATACATGTAGATAGCCTTGATTTTGTTTTGAAATAATACTGCCCTTCCAAAAGTATTGAAAAAATAATGGAGAAAAATATCTCCACCAGATTACACGGCATCAGCATTGTTTACAAAACTAGAAAGGAATGTTGTGCGATTAGTAATAAAAGATTTAACAAAGTTAATACTGTTAAAACGGGATCTGACTCGATTCCTGAGAACAAATGCTAGCCTATTGGATTTTATTTACCAGGAACTCGGACAATGCTGATTTGGTGCACTATTATAATATATTCATGGACATGGAAGGCTTTAAAGGAAAAAGCTAGGGCGTTCAAATATTTAAAGTACAGTGATCTTGTTTGAGGTTTTACTTTAATTTATTCAACCAGACGGATTACCGACTAGACTTCCCTTTCTTCGTTTACCTACGGTCGGCCTGCAGAAATCGTGCATACGACATCTCTTTAATTAATTCCATTGCTCTCATGTATTTATGCATTTTAATAGCTCTATGGCTTCTTTTGTGCTACACGTTTTTCGTTTTTGCTGTTTGTATTAAAATGTTTTTTATACTTTTTTCGAGGTTCAGGTGGTTGAGTCTATTTTTCGGCTGGGATGAAGTTTTGTTGAACGCCTAGTCTTTGTGTTTCAGTCTGAAATCCATGCCAACTGAATTTTTTTTTTAAATTGTTTTGATCACGACTAGGTTATTTATACGAGTAGATATGACAATGAATGATATTTCATATCATTTCGTTGTTTTATTCTTACAAGCATAAACGAGCTCCTAAATTCCAGTTTATATTTCAGTTTTGGGGAAATCTGTGTTTTATATATTCCTTTCTTGTCAATGTATCAGTGGGAGGAATGTTTCCAAATCAATAAAGATGTTATTTGGCAATGAATAACTAGGGTAATGTATATAAAACTATATGCGAGCGTCAGGTAAACGTCTTTATGTTATGGAAAAAATTGTGTTTGTAAATTAGAACATGATATGGTTTCTTGCTGAAAGAAAAAGAAAAGTGGTAGCTTAGTTTTATCGGTTCGAACCGATAGAAACACAATTCATCATTCTTCATATTACATTAAAGATTTAGCAGAATAGTGATTTTATTTACCAATTGGATATTGGCGCTTATTGTTTTTGTACAGTGGGTTTTTTTGACATCTCTATAACAGGCCTAGGGTCAAGAGAACAATTCGACATTTTCACATGCTGAAAAATTGGATGATTAACCGAAACAGAGAAGAAATTTGTTACTGAAACTAGATTATAGATTTTATAAGTGTTATAAAATTGTTCTGTACCTACGTATTTCATTGTGATCCCACAGTTTTGTGTTCTTTAGTAATTAAACTTTAATAAAAGAAATAACGAAATCAATATATACGTGTATTATCAAAAGAATAAAAACATTGGTCATTTCTGTGAAGGTATCTCCATACTATGGAGTCCAAAGCAATGTACGCTTTAGCATTTAATATCTGATCTCGCTTCATCTTACTAGGAGTGTTATAGACTATCTATATTTCAAACCATGTTGGCAAAAACTGTTTTGAAGAACTTTTTGTTTATCAGAACAAAAAAGTTTAGTGCATTTTTTTTAAAATGACTTCGAAGATAACATATTGGTCTATCGCTTTTGTATTACCCTAAGCTCTGAGAAAAACGACATATTTCAAAAAATATTCTAAAGACCCTTCACTGCAGTTTGAAAAGCAATTTAAAACATATATTTTCCCCTCTATGCACAAACTTGAGTCTTGTTGAGGAATCAATATTTGATTGAATAGGACGACATTAGTTCTTTGCAGGAGTTCAATGGTGGGCGCAGTTTATTTAGCACGTATTATAAAGACCCTGGATTTAAACTTCCTGGTTCTATCCAAAGAATGTGTTTAACCAGACGTAACTTTCACGAGAAAAACAGATCTTTAACTTTATAAAAAAATATGTTGTTTTAAATCGCTTGTAAAAGAAAATGTTTTCTGATATTTTTGTTTGATACTTATTAGTGTACATTGATTGTCAAACACTGTGATTTTCTGTTTTAAAAAAAAATTGAAAAAAAAACCTTACAGTTGATTTACTTTTGCCGCTTCACTGCATGATGTTGACAACGGGTATATAAACGAGCATTCATATATGCCATTTTAAATGTAACGGCATTTAGGCTTAGTTTACGGTTAATCATAACATGTTTTCATTTCAGAACCTTGGTTGAGGAGATCAGTGTTGGTAAGTCGACAATTTTTGCAGTGATTAACAGACCAAATGTATTTATTTCAGAAATATTCCGATTTGATATTTAGCAACATTTCGAAAGTAGAGTTATAATGTTTAACTTTTAAAAATTATAAATACACGCCATTGATGTTTGATCTTCCCATGCAAGAATGTTCTTTGAAACAATTCTAAGCATATTTTGTTTCAGGGGGTGAGGGAATAAGATGGGATGAAAGTTCAAGGCTTAATTGGGTACATTTCTTTAATAACGTAAATTTGATCAATTGAAATTTACCGTATATGGGGGTTGGATCTGAACCCCTGACCTAAACCTCCTAGATTCGTGCGTGTTTACAGTTAAGGGATTTATTATCCATATGAAACAATTTATTATAATGAACGTGTTAGCAGCTTACTCACTTGGTACAAGCGATACAATTTGTGCATATTTAAATATGAATTTCAATGAATTGATGGCAGAATTTTGCACGTGATTGAAAACTTGAGCTGTATTTTTTAAATTGAATCATTATGTAATGCACTTTAATGCATTACATAAGGCGTTTCATATAGTAAATGAAATATAAGAAGACTGGAAATACTTTATTTAAACTATAACTGTCAGAAAATCCTTTTTCTATTCAGTAAATAGATTTTTCACTTTAGGTTCAAAAAGGATTATATTTGTTTTTACGAACATGAGCTTTCATGTGCATTTATACTAAAAAAGATCGATATCCCTGTATCATGCAAGATATCTTATCTTCAATTATACTCGTCGTCAATGATCTTTTTTTTGGCATGAAATTTTAAATCATATTTTACGGCCGTAGCGTAATTGCGGCAAATGAGGCAATGCAAATGCCTCACTTTTGAAAGAAGAACATCATTTTGAATCTGTTTTTAAATTATGTTATGTTTGGAAGCCCTGAAATCATCACATTTAGTTACCAAAAAAACCAAACATATTTTGTCTAGAAATTACCCCCCCCCCCCCCCCCCCCCCCCGATTCTCATATCTATACACTAAGTCGTTTAGCTACCAAGCTTCTCATACTTTTTGTGGTGTTCCTAACGGATTAACTACCCGAATAAGACGAATCTCAAGCAGAATATTGAAATCCTATCTGTGTAATTGAGGCTGCTGCAAAACCTACTCAAAGCAATCTGCAATTGATGAGTGCCCACAAAATCACTATGGAAACCTTTTGCAATAAACATGACCATATAGTAGGATTCCTTAATAACTTAATGATAAGTAAGAACCTTAATAGCATCCCATGGAAGAATCTCCTATTGTTTACACGAACGAAGGAATGTCAGACCTTTTAAACGTCTGGAGAACTTAAAAGACATAGTATTTAACGAAAGCACGAGATTAGAACAAGACAATGGTGGCTTTAAAACTTGTTCCGATGTCAGACGCCTTTGTGCAAAATATGCTAGCCCCATAACGGTTTCCAAATACAAAATATTTGGTAACACTTCATGTCGCAAAGACACTAGTATTCATATCTTTTTTCCTGTGAACAATAATCTTACACTGCAAAACATAATTTGCCTTGGGTGCGCTATGGCCTTGTTTTTGTCATTGAATTCAATAAAATTGTTACGTGGTCTTGCAACGAATAGAGTTTTTTTTAAAAATTCAACAAAATACGATACAATACATTAAAACAAATACAAGTGATTAATTTATACCTGTTCTATAATATCAATTGGTAATGGTGAAGGAAACATTAAAGTTAAAGTCAATTTTGTGGTCTGATCTTCGACTCACTATTCTAAACACTGTCCAATAAACATCCTCTAAGGCTGCAGGTGATATCAATTGTGTGTGCAAACAAGACCCGTGGTATGTTTTTGTTTATATACAGGTTGCTGTACAGAAACAATTATATTGAAATAAAACTATATAAGATGTAACAATCGCTATAAATTGTTTAAGTTTGCTATGATTAACTTGCAAATAATAGAAATATTATTTAAAGGAGAGTTTTCGCAAAATACAATCAATGTATGTAAATACAAGTCACGAGCTATGCTCACGTTAATTTTTCAAATAGATTTTTAGCGTCGTTTCTTGCTTCTTACCCAATAGCTGACATTGAAAATTTGGTTACACATTTAAAATACCTGGGTAAAGCATTGTTAAGATTGAAAAAAAAATAGGATTAAATTTCTTCAGTTTCTTAGCTTTGGACCATGCCCCTTTCACGTTTTGTAAAAACAGCCGGCATATATCTTAATTTAAAACATTTTAATTCCACTCAAGGTTTAGATAATTATATTTTCTTCAAATTGATTTTAATATATTTTTGGAAAATAGATTTTAATTTAGATTGTGGAAAAATCACGGGACAGTATTTTTTTTTTATCCACAATAAAGTTAATAATAATATAGAAGTTGTAATTGAAAATACTAATAATTGATTTATGATTTATTCAAGTTTCATGGTTTTTTTGTTTTGTTTTATACAGGACAAAGATGTTGGATGTAATAAAAGGCACCCCTAGATACAAGAAAAGCAAGTACCCTCTGGCAGTAAATCTTGCTGTACTGGGAATGATTTTTCTTAGAGTAAGTCATATTTTGTAATCTAATCAAATATAATGACTTCTTAATAACTAATTAATGTCATAAATATACTAGCTATTGAATGCATTTGAGAAAGTATATAACTAACACGTGTGATTATATGATTAATTAATTTTTATCTCTCTAATTGGGTGATATCCAACAATTAGAAAACATAAAATGTTTTATTATATGATTTTTTAATTACTATAGTATAGCTCTCTGAATGGCTTTTATCCAACTATCTAGAAAAAACAGAACGTTTTATAAAATTTACCTGCACATGACCTAGGAGGTCAATATAACATTTGATTTTTTTCTACATTGGACTAAAAATAGATCTTCCAATAAAATATCGCGTTTCTCAAATTTTTTGGGTTATTGCTTCAAACAAAAGTCTTCGCTTGATAATATTTAATTTGATATATGTCTGTATCAATTCGTCACTGGATCATATAATAAGATATTAATTGCCCTTTTTTTCATCAATACAATGTACGATAACCCTCGAAGTACAATATTCACCGAGCCAGAGGTGATGTGAATATTGTACTTCGAGGGTACCAAAATCAATGTATTGACCTAAAAACAACACTAATATAATATTATCATTTGATTGATTTTTTTCTTAGTTCTCTGATTGGCCCATATATCCACTAATATAAACTACCAAAGACATAAAACAGCCTTTGTCCTATTTTCAATTATTTCATTATATCAGAAAATTGATGGAGAAACCAATAATTTTAAAATGTTACCATGGAAACCGTTACAAATCTTTGAAATAAGTTTTTTGCGGTTTTTTAATAAGCCGAAATAAGAAGCTGTTAAATTTTTACATTCATATCAATGTCCATGCTATATATATTTTATTATGAAAATTGACATCCGTTGCTATGGCAACAAGGCCAAAAAATAGTAAAAACTAAGAAATTGAAGATGATTTTGATATGCTTTAATTCTCAATTTTAGAATTTTTTTGCAATTGTTTAGTTGGAACTTGTAAAAATATATATAAATTTTAATTCTATACCACAAAAAGCTTTGTTATGCAACAGAGAAGTGTTGTTGGTATGGACAATTACTTAAAGTTGCGTAAAAAATCACACAGAAATTCTTACTTTTTGAAAAGTCCATAGCAACGGTAGGTATTTTTAGAAATTTCAGATTTTTTTCAAGTGTCATAAAAGTTAAGGAAATACTTTATTTTTTCTCACCATTTGATTTTACACATTTATTGATTATAAGGGAATAATATCAATTCAAAGATGCCTAGAAATATTATAATTTTCCTTATTTTTTACCTTCTTACCACAGCAAGCTTTAAGGGTTCTCAATTATCATATTTAAATTCTTAATTGCACAATCATAATAATGTTTACAAAAAAATCCAAGATTTGCACTTTTTATTCAAATTAAATGAAGAAAACAGATTTTAAAATTTCTGTTAGGTAACCATGGAAACGCTCTAAAAATATGCGATTCTCCATGAATTTTTTTCTTTCTTTTGAAAAATGACAACTATTTTTAATATTATATTCTACTCTGGAAACCCCATGTTCTGCACATTACTCACAATATGTTCTCTAATAAGCATAAACATGCCATTTTTACATCTTTACCCTCGGTTACCATGGCAACGGGACCACAAAGCAACAAACAAATTATGTTAGGCTTTTTTACACACCAAAGTCTATCAAATTGTCAAGTATGAAAAAAAATCCGTGACTATGCGTTGCCACCGAATTTTGATTCTTACATAGAATTGGTTTTTAATTAATTCATCTAAGCATGAATATTCTTAATTTCATGAATCTTTTCTTCGAAACAACATTTAAGTGGTGGTTAATGCGATGAATGGCAACGTTTGTTCTATTGCGTTTAATACAAATGTTTACACGTGGGTTTTTTTACACTCTGTGAATTGTTTCGTTTAAATCATTTAAATTTTCATTATTGCTTGATTTTTTTTCTACTAGACAGACATATTTTTGTTTATAGCCGCTTACAATATTTGGTCGCTTTCTTGACGCTTTGCCGACATTAAAAGCATATGAGAGAGAGAAAGAGAGAGAGAGAGAGAGAGAGCACAGGATGAATGACCATCTTTAAGTTCTCCTTAAAGATAGCTTAAAGGTGTTTAAAGGTAGCTTAAAGACGATCTTTAAGCCACCTTTAAGCTATATGTGTTGCTTAAAGGTGGCTTAAAGACAGCGTAAAGGTGGCTTAAAGGCAGCTTAAAGACTATCTTTAAGCAACCTTTAAGCCACCTTTAAGGACAACTTATAGGTCCTTAATGTCCAAACTTCTTTAAGCCACCTTTAAGCTACCTTTACCCACCTTTAAGTCACCTTTAAGCCATTAAAAAAATTAATTCAATATTGTGCTTCATTTACCAACAAAATGTACTAAAGAGAGAGAGAGAGAGAGAGAGAGAGAGAGAGAGAGAGAGAGAGAGAGAGAGAGAGAGAGAGAAATTTCACCGAATAATTTATAATAGGAAACAAACATACTTTGATTAGTTTCATGCACAGATTAAGATACATAGACTGTGCTCACCACTACAATAATTTTGAAACCCCCCAAAAAATTATAAAGAATTTTATAACGGCAACCTGGGTCCATCGGAGCGGTGTTGATGATAGCGATCTGTGTTTAATAGAGCGACAATTAAAACCGCCTGGAACACCATCCCCTTCCTTGGAAATTGTATTATCATTCGGATGACCCCCTCCCATCACTATAAAAGAGCTTTTTCATTTAATATATGTTTTTATTGTTCAGCTTGACAAACTTGACTTAAAGGGAACTTAAAGATGGTTTAAAGACAACTTAAAGGGAGCGTAAAAGTCACTTAAAGATGCTTAAAGGCGGCTTAAAGATGGCTTAAAGCTGACTTAAAGAAGTTTGGACATTAAGGACCTATAAGCTCAGCTTAAAGGTGACTTAAAGGTGGCTTAAAGATGGTATATCCTTTAAGCCACCTTTACGCCACCTTTAAGCCACCTTTAAGGACTTGCTTAAAGATTGTTTTTCGCCCTGTGGAGAGAGAGAGAGAGAGAGAGAGAGAGAGAGAGAGAGAGAGAGAGAGAGAGAGAGAGAGAGAGGAGAGAGAGATTTATTTTCAGTCGTTACTACACAATATGCTTAAAAACACATCAAAAGCCCTCGGCTTTCAGTACTATACAGTACTTAGATTATCCGTGGGGTGTCAATGTTCGTGGGTAGCCATCATATTTATGGTTTGTGGGGATAAATTTCGTTGGTGGCAGGTCTGAGACAATTTGATAAGTATTATTTAAATGGTTGTACATGTATATACTTTCGTGGGAATATAAATTCGAAGGCAAGGGTTACCCACTAAAAGTCACCAAGATTGGTCCCCCGCGAACAAAATAAAGCGATTAATCATTGCAGAAAAACCTTTTACCAACTGTAATTTTTTTGTTTGCTTTTCTTTTTTGACAGATTCATATTCACATAAAAGAAAAATTGATACATGTACATAAATTTGTTTGATTGAACGAAATCGATTAAAATTTAATTAACTTGCAATGTTTTTTCAGTGCGTATCAGTGGCGTATTTTGTGATGGGTCTGGTTTGGAAGCTCCACACTGGAGTGATCGATGAAAGCTGGATCAGCATCCTTAACAGGCTGTGGATTGGACACCTTAGACTTGGATCTACTGTCAATGGACTTGTGTTGACCTCGATATGTCTATTTCCTTTTTATATCATCAGTGGATGCATGGGTTTACTGGGAATGTTCTGCAGGAAAAGCTTATTTGTTGCATTGGTATATAATTTCTCTCTCTCTCTCTCTCTCTCTCTCTCTCTCTCTCTCTCTCTCTCTCTCTCTCTGCAGAGTTTTTTCAATCGAAATCTCGTACTACAAAAAGTATCCAAAATCATTTTTTTAACCAATCTAGCATGACTAGCTATAAATAAATATGAAATATATACATTTTTGTGAAATTGATGACTCAGATTTTAAGAATTGATCGTAGACTGATTTTTTTGTTAACCAAAATAATTACAATGTTGAAGAAAACTTTTTTGTAATAAATGTTCTCACATGCTTGCATAATGAAATAAAATAAATTTTCACATTTTTGTAGTATATGGCTTCCTTGGTGGTTTTTGTGTTGGTGGACGTTATTTTCATTTCGATGTTTATTTTCCTTAGCAATGGTGTAAGTACATATACTGAGAGAGAGAGAGAGAGAGAGAGAGAGAGAGAGAGAGAGAGAGAGAGAGAGAGAGAGAGTACCCATGTGTATTCCAAACACAGACTACTGTAATACTGGATTCTCTGTATGCTTCGAATCTAATTCGATGCGTTGTTTTTATTCACAGATTGGGGGTTCTCTGGCTACGGATTTTCAAAATATTTATCTGCAGATTACAAGGACATCATGGTCCAATAATTATAACGATTTAAAAAACAGTAATCAGGAATGGATTGCTATGTTTTCAACGGTAAAAGTTTAAACAAATTTACTAATTGAATTTGTCCTACAATGTACATTTAAGAAAAGTTAAATGGATGAAAACATTATCAGTGAGTACGTGGCAAATTATTTATTTGCAACAATCAGTTGGCAGGAAACAGCATTTAGATCTCATTTTCAATTACCGTAACATTTTGTGTTAACAAGCCAATTTGTGAAATAAGCTAAGCCGACATTTATTTCTTTTTTTAAATGAATTTGTAAAGATGCAGCGTTTATAATTAGCATTATTCTTGCCGGTGCCATTTGCAGAATATTTAAATGATATTATAAAAAAAACCAATTTACATATAACTATATAATGTTTTTGATAAAATGATACATGTTTTTTTAATTTATAATCTTTTCAATCAAGCTTGGCTGTTGTGGTATAACAGACAGATACATCACACCGGGATATACTGAGTGTCACAACTACCACTATACAGTGAGTATATGAATGGGAGTCAACTGAAAGTAAAAAAAAGTCGATTGCAATAAGAAAGTAAAGTTCACATATTGAACAAAAAATTGGTATATCTACAATGTACCTGTTTGCTTCTTGTTTAACCTTTTTAAAAATGTTTAACTGCCATTAGCTTCGATAATGACGATATAATAATGATATTATAACACCACCTGGCAAGTGCTGGCTGGAAAGTATCTGTGACTAAACTAAAAAAGTGTCAGGCACAACTTTGCCAAAGTGACCAAGGTGTTGTTGATCTTTATTATCCGGTATGTTATTGCCCCTGAAGTGCAAGACGAGGATATTGGATGAGTCCTCTACCTTTAGTAAAGACATGATTTTCCGCATAATCCCCTCCCCCATTTCATTCCAACCTTACCCTGCGAAAAAATCGTTGCCAGATGCCTTTCTAGCTCAAGATGAGTTTGAAAGATGGAATGCCTTTTCTGGCAAAAGGCCGTCCTAAAAATAGACGAACCTACAACCAAAATTCTATGATCTGCAAATAATAAAATTAATTGAATAAGAAAGATATACATTCATATCATATATTCATATAGTGTACCAGTATGTTAATTAGTTACTGTGCAACTTTGACATATAGCAAATACCCTTGACGCCCTGAAGTGAAAAAAACCCACACAAGGCAATATGAAAAGAACAAAATAAAATAAGGTTTAAAAAAGTGAGTGCCTTTAATACCCAATAAGTTAAGTAAGAAAGAAATTAAGCGTAGCTGTCAGACTGTATTCTTTTTCTTGGCGGAGTGAGCCTTCCTCATTTTTTTTTATATCGATATTTAATTAAATGTTTTTTTTTTAATCTATAATAAATTGTTTTTAATTCTTTTTTCATGAAGTTCAACTATGCTGAAATATGTTGGGGGAAGTTTGCTGAAGCCATGGGATCGTATTTAACAACATTTGCCTGCTTTGCGGCCATCTGTTTGGTCATTGAGGTATACGAATAATGATTAGAAGTTATCTAAATCTATATTAATGACAATTGTCTTTTTTAGGTGTTTTATGTTTAAAACTGTTTGATTTATTGATGAATTAGTGTTACATATAAAATTTATAGGTATATAGTACTTCAACATAGCCAAAGTACTCATAGTTCACTCATTTTTGGGGTGGTTATGACATAAACGAAATCTACTCATTGCAGTTAAATGTCAACAGAAAGTTTACCGTTCGTTGCGATTAAAAAACTCACATGGGACTAATAGACGTGAAGTTATAAAAAATACATGTACATGTATTCTGTAAATAAACAAAAAAGGAAACATTTATTCCATTAATGCTATTTTGTTTTAATCAGACCGTACAACTTGGCGTGGTTGACTTTATCTATAGCCAGATGACCAACAAGAGGTTCCCTTTTGCGCTTATACGGACATTAGTATCGATGGTCAAGAAGTCACCATTGGCACGGTAATACTCACAACAATGTATAAATTGCCATGACGTTGGTCTAAGGTCAAATACTTTTAAAAATCGTGGTCACGTCAATTGATAGTCATACATGTAACCCTAATAAAAAAATTTGAAAAAAATATTCCATTATTTTTCAGTGACAGAATGTTAATTGTGGCGAATATATTGAGAATTCTATCATGTGTAAGTATCAATAAAAAAATTTAAAATAAAAAAGATGTTAAGGAGGCTGGGGGGTCAAAATATGATATAATATAAAACCATCAGATTTATTTGAAAATTTTATATGCGATTTCTGAAGCTATCAACTACTACTTGATAAAGAAAAATGTCATATATTTTAATATAAAATTTTATCGTTTTCCATTATCTTTATATGGAGCTCTTCTTTTAAAGGAGATCAATATTGTCTAAAATGGCAGCCATCCCTCAGCCCCCTTAAAACTAGATGCCTAAGAAAATGTTGTAAATAATACAAATCAGGCAGACAATGATTTTATTGATTATAAAAGTAATCTGCTTCTTTTTATTGAACAGATTTCTGGACTTAGTCTTGTTGTGTTAGGAACGATGATTCTTACTGACACTAAACTTACTGGACAGGAGGTGAAAGGAATTTTCGTATTTATTTACATCCTTGGTGTGAATTTCCGGAATATCATTGAAGGATTTGGTATTGCTATGATTGTTCTTGGTTCCATTGCATTTGTACTCAACAGTGTAGCTATCATTTCTGACGTCATTGTACCAAGCAAGACCAAAAGCAAACTGGTGAGCAATGCTATGATTTAAGCTCATTTTTAGTATTTCATATAATACACTCATAAAAATGATTCCACTGTAAACATTTTCAAAGAGGTTTCAAGATTAATGTATGAATCTGAGAAATTTATGTTATTAAATTTTAAAATAAAACTACTCTTGAAATAACATTTTATTACTTGATTTTGTCTACGTATACGAAAACTTTCTCCACTTTTATACTGTTGTGTCAATAACATATTTATTTTCTTTGAAGATAACATTTTTGAAAGTAATTATGCTTATTGCTGAAGTGACAGTACTGGGGATAGTGGTTCGTTTCGCTACACAGGTAATATATTATTTTTATTTCAAAGTATCTTTTTATATGTACACATACATTTTAAACATAATCGAATCCAAATTTGAGTAACAACAAATGGAAGTTACAAATCCATGTCGGATTCGAAATCGATTCGTTTAAGGCAAATTTATCACTTTAGCTTAATTTGCAGTTCATATTTAATCTTTGTAGGTAAATCCCTGCAATGTTTTTTGCTGCATTTATATTCTACATGCTTTTGCCAATGAAGCTTTCATATGATATAAATATGATAACTTTTGCAACAACCATAACACATAAATGATATGCAAAATATGCACTAATAAAATTGCAATATTTATGACATTTAAAGTGTACTAAAACAAATGCATTCGACGAGGCCAAATAAAATTTGTCTTCAAAATGCTTAAAAAGAATTGACAAGATGTTATTAAGATTTCTTAATGCAGAAATACATGTATAACGATTTGTGCCCTTTGTTAAAAAGAAATGAAACAACACAACAGTCATTTCTTTTTAGCAAGCAACTTGGTAAAAAGGATTTTCTTGATATAGTAAAGGGCAGTAGAGCTAACTTTTATTTTCAGTTGCAACTTTTTCTCCAAAAACCAACCTCTTATAAGTCTTTTCTTGAACACAGGTCGTGGATTTGTCAACTTACTACTTCGTACTTTTGTTGAAAATGGCATTTTCAACAAGTTAAAATCAGTTGCTGCAATACCTACTCATGTAATTTAGTTGATATTAACAATAATAAATTAGAATAGAACATGGAATACTAATATGGAATATGTATATATTAACTAGCAATCACTTATTGAAGTTAGCTTATTATGATATAGAAAAACAATCTTTGTTTTAATAGGTTAACACCGACCTGCGGTACAAAATGGCCAATCTATTAAGGAACTTTAATTACCTAAACAGACCATGGCGTATATTTTTCGGAGAAGTAAGTATTTAAAATAAAGACAGAGCACGTGCAAAAATAAAGTTTGAACGGGAGTACATGAGTTCAACGTATTTCATAAATATTTCCAGTTAGAATGCTGTGGCGTTGCTTCTTCGAACGACCTGTGTGATATGATTTCCGGAAATACGTATTGTAGTAATACATTACCTTACACCTGCTGCCATCGTAGCCTGTATGATACAACAGAAAGTAATATATACAGCAATAGTGGGTGTAGCAACCCGAACACCGTAAGTTGTTGGCATTTTATCACTTCTATCGTTTTAAACATAAATCAATTTAGCAACAAGTAATTTACTACAAGAAAATGATAACTTTTATGACAAATCACAAACCAAATTAATCGTTTAATCGCTCTTTCTATATTTACATAAAGGATAAGGTGGAAAGGGCTGGTGTAAACTTTATCAAAATACGTTTGGTATTAATTTGTTTTAAAAAAACCACATTACAGCCTTGCTTGGATTTAATACTTTCCCAGTTAAGAATCTACTCTACAGGATTTTTTATCGGAGTATCGTTCTCTGTCGTCTTTGGAGTAAGTATATACATATTTATATAGAATACAATGTTTAATTCTATTTCAACAGTTCATATTGTTTTGCCTCTTGGTTGATGTGGGTTTGACTTTTTATCAGTGATTCTTTTATTCAAGACTGGTTATAGTGCAACATATTTCTAGAGAAATATCATAATAATAACGATTCTATTGTGTAAACGTGATAATTTTAATTTCATAACATGTCTTAAATAACGAGATACGCATTGATGCACGCATATAAAAAGGCAGAAAGCAATTCGTTTTTGTAAACAAAAAATTGTCTTACAGGTGTGGATTTGAAACGATTGTTTTACATGCAAAATCCTATCACAGACATACGTGCCAAGGATTCCAGACTAAAATTTAAATACATAAAATGTATTATTGTTTGTTATTTATTGTACAATATTATATTTCAAAGGATACTTAACATTTTTGTTCAACAAAGAAACATTAGTGTCTTCCTTATTTCGGAAGTTGCTTTTGTACAAGCTGAAAGGGTATCAAATTCCATAATGGAGTTATCACTAAACGTACAATTTATCATACCGGATAAAAAATGACCACCATAGAAATTTTTGTTATTAATTCTTTTCGCATCAATTTTAATATGATTTTTCAAAGATGACCATAAAGATAAATTATTTTAAAAAAAAGAATAAGTAAAATATAACAACACAAAAACTTCACATGGGTGAAATACCTTTTTAGATGATTCCAAGAACCATTTGATCAGTACTCGGTACGTAAGGCAAAAAACCAATAGGCTTTCCTCTTTGTATTTCTATTTTTTTAATTCTGAAAAAACATTAAAGAGATGATTACAGTATCTTAAACTGTTCAACCAGACGCTCTCTCTCCCTCCCTCTCTCTCTTTCTCTCTCTCTCTCTCTCTCTCTCTTTCTCTCTCTCTTTAAAGGCGTTGTATAGAAGAAACGTCTGGTTGAATGAGGCTCGATCATAATATCTATGCAGTTATGTTCAGCTAAACGTTTATATCATATAACCGACCACCTTTTGGTGACCGGTAACAAATTCAAATGCGTTAACCTTTCCAAATATACTTTGTATATAATTTGCATGCCAAAAATTGATGGTACTTTTTGAAGAGATGCATTTAAAATATTGAATACTGTCTTACAAGATTATTCTACTGCTGAAAGAAATTTCAGCTTTTCAAAACTATACTATTTATATTCCCACAACCGTTTGCAAAACTCGTCTGATTTTTTTTTATATCAGTTCCATAATATTATTGTTCAAACTTGCGTCAAAATTTAAGTTGTAAAAACAATTTAAGGAAACAAACAATATTCTTAACTCAAATTTGTAACAGCTGACCTTATTATACATTGCTTGATGTGTTTATAGGTAATGTCATCAATTGCTACATTAAACTTATGGTTTTGTATATATATGTACAACTACTTAATGAACATCACCTCACGTCGCCTCAATTATGATCATGATCAAGATATACACAGATAAAGCAATAATTTGGGTGTTTTCCCATTTCGCTTTAACTGTAAAAGTTAATATTCCCATTTTGCCTTTGAAGGCTGTAAGGTATTTTTTAAAATTTAGATTTTCAATGCATTGTGTACTCATTTTATTCACAAATTTTTGAATATACATAAGGAATAAGGAATCATTCTTTGAGTATTATGAGTAGATAATTTTGGTCGGGGTGTGATCAAATCCAATAAAGCCCGAAGGGCTTTATGATAGATTTGATCACGCCCCGACCGAAATTATCACCTCATAATATTCAAAGAATGATGCCTTATTACTTATATTTATATAATTTTAAGCCATCGTACGATTAAATCTCTAAATATAAATAAGCAAACCCCGTCGGCGCCTCGATTTGGCGTCATTTGTATTATGGGTTATATAGTACAAAATCGATACGTAGTGTTATCACAGACAAAGACACTGGATAATGTAAATATATGTATTTAACATTGCTGACCTTGCTTTTTAACAAAACTATAATTGTTTGATTCCTTTGTTTATAGATTTTATGTATCATATTCACGATTTTGCATACCCGGAGATTAAACAGCCAGGTTTCCAATGATAAAAAAGGAGATAATTTCAAAGATGAATTGGTAGAAAGTATGCAGCGCAGTTCCTGTAAAAATGTATTACATACAATTCTAACGTAAGAACTTCATATACATCAAATTAAAGATAGATCTTTAAATAAAGTAGAATATAATTTTTTTTAAAAATGATTGGTCAATCTTACTTTTATCTTTTTCAGATTGATTTATTCAAAGGGTGTATTCATTATTTCAATTATATTACTGGTAAGTTATCATATATTTCTTAATCTATTATTTTTGCTATGGCTTGCATAATCTTTATATCTGAGTCAAACCAAAATCATAATACAATATTAAACATTTCATAATTAATTCTCTTTTTAAAAAGTTATGGACCCTCCCTAAAATCAATTTCACGGCAATTTTCTCGGGAATAATTTTGATTTGACAGTTAGTTTAATGATAAAAAAGATGAAATTCTATTACACATGTCAGCGGCCCTTATAAATGCAATGAATTATTAAAAGTTTCCAGGATTTTGATAATGAATAAAAATAAAACATCCTCAGATAATGCACAAAGCATAAATCGTGTTGTTTTGCCATTATTGGCGCATTGTCGATTTAATAGCGAGGTTCGCTCTGGTTTGTGACATTCCCCTTTCAAGAAAAAAAAACCAATCTGGGTTATTCAAAGTACAACGAAATATATGCATATGAAAATTCAAACCAAACAATACTTGTTTACATATTACGTGACATTGTTTGTCGCAAATTTCTTGCAAATATAGGTAAAACTTAACAATTAAGAGAAATATCAGATAAAAAAAATCAAATTACTATACTGCTTTCGCATGAATAAAGTTTAATGGCATACATAGTCCCGTCGACTATGCTTATTGAAATATTTACAGTATCACCTTGCATGCATGGTTGAGACCAGTGTAATAACCAAAGGTTTAGTGAGTTTAACACCAACAACATCAGCTTTAATATTAATGGAGAAGGCGAACTGGAAATTTTTAAAAAGTTACATATGAACGCAGTGGAGGAGATAGGGGTCTCCTTGCAGAAATAGATAAAAGACAAAATACACTGACCAGTTGTAAAGACGGCTCTACAAGTAATAGTGTACGGGGATTGAATGTAAACAGTGTAACCCTACAACAGATTATGATGTATACTAGGGTTTCATTAATATACGTTGAATACCAACTTTCGTGGGTTTCTGTTAAGACAATCCAGGAAATTCAGTTTTCATTGTAATGCAATTTCTATTAACATTTTGTATTGACAAGATCATTGGCCACATATTTACGTGTTCTTGAAACTGCGATTTTCACTTTATCCACAAAAATTAATACCCTTAATATTAATGAAACTTAAAGTTATTTTTTTCAATTTCTTACAGCTTTTTTCGGTTGGATTTTTTATTGAAGGATTTTTTCTTCTGTACGATAACATTTTCGACCATGAAATAATCAAGGATGTTCTCTGGAGTGCTTTGACATTTGATGGATTGTCCTTTAACCACATTCGAGAGTCCCTGTCATTCTTTATGATTTCGTCCTCTCTTGTTATTCTTTTTGTTGCCTGTATAGGATTCTTCACACTGAGAACAAACTCTAAATGTCTCCATGTGTTTGTAAGTAACTTTTATTGTGTTCTTACAATCGATTACTATAAAAGAAAATTATCTTCTTGAAAAAAGATATGTATCATATTTTTTCAACATCAAGTGAACATTCATTACAATGCACCATTTTTTCTTAAATGATTTCCAATATACAAAATAATGAGACGTAAACAAATTGCTAATCAATAAATGCTTCGATCTTTTGATAGAAAGTCATAGTAAACTGTCTACGTATTGTTTGAACAACCCTCGTATGAAATATTTTTAAACATTAAATCCAAGATTATTTGAAATAACAGTGTGAACAATTGATTTTGAAGTAGAATTTCAAACAATACATTATCGTGTATGAAGTTCTGGGTATTTTTTATTTCAGCAAATAATTTTAACTGCCATTTGTTGCTTATTGGTGGTAGTTGGTACTGGTTTGTGGGGGAAAGCTAAAGATTCGGTGAGTAATACGGTTAAACTTTCGTGATAATGCCTAGATTTACACTTATTTTCATGTTATTTGCATTTTGTATTATTGATAATATTTGATATTTTAAAAATGGAAATCCAACATTTCTTAACTTGAAAGTAAAATATTTAGATATTTACATTGATTTATAAAGTGCCATCGACTTATTGGTAATATATATATTTTATAAATTTTCAGTTTGTATACCGGTATTTCTTTTAGAAATATTGTGTAGTAGAAAACAGTCTTTATGAAACCATTATTATTTTCGTCATCATATATATTTTTCATAGATCAGCTACAAATTGGAGTACGAAATGTCCGTGTTTCTACAAAGATTTGGATATCATGCAGCCCTCTCTTATTTATTTACAAATTCAGCTTATGGGGCTTGGAGTCACTTATTTGCAGTGGTAATAATCATATATCTTACTCTTTATTCTGACTGTTAAACACGAAACATTATTTACATGTAGATAGATAGATAGATAGATAGATAGATAGATAGATAGATAGATAGATAGATAGATAGAGAAGGGGATAGAAATAAACAAAATTGTGTATCATTAACCAAAATGTTTTTTTATAGATGTAAATATCTTTTATTACAGGCTGAATGCTGCGGAATATATAGTTATGCGTACGGAGAACTTTCACAATATGTGTCCCCTAATCAGATCCCAATTTTCTGCTGCAAAGAAAATCCGCTAACCGAACCTTACAGTGAGACAAATGTTACTTGTACGAATTTACAGCAGTGGGATCTAAATCATGGAAGTGTAAGCATATTTTTCAAGGCATAACAACATTAGCAATCGTTTAAAAGGAGAAAATACTGTTTTATACTATAAAAGTGAACTTTTCCAATGAAATTTAAGAAACAACAAATTTAATTTATACATGTGATATAGCCCATGAATAAAAATAAGTATGACACCAAACTTTTTTCAGCATAAGGTTGTGATTTAATAACATTTTGGTAATGAAGTAGTTTAATAAGAGGTGTGTTCAGAGAACCCATGCATAAAATGTGTTGTATGTTTAGAACATTTTTGCGAGCGCTCTCGGTCATCCACCCTTCTAAAATACCTCTGGTTAGCATGTCTTTGATATGAAGATTCGATTATCTCTAAGCAGAACTATCAAAATGTGTTAATCATTTCAAATTTTAATCGGTATGAATTGAATCAAAAGCAGAAAGTAAAAATTCCTGTGTAAGCAAAATTGCCTTGTTTTTATATGAAAAATTTTGATTTGATAATACTCCAGTGGTTTTTTTTTTACGATCGCTTTTCTTTTGCAGACCTGTAAAGATGTCGTGCTTACAAGATTAGACAAATACAGCAATGCATTCATTGCCATGTCTGTATTAACAATTGTGTGTTTCGTAAGTTTCTTTTACATCCATAGATTTTAAATTTATAAATGAATTATAATTTTGTCAAAAAGAGATCAGATTTGAAAACTACAGTTTGATGTTCTGTATTAGCTTCTTTTATGTTTGTTTCAAATGAGACTGTGAAAAACAATATAAAAAGATGAGCTTTGTTTGCTATTATATGATTTTTATTTTCAATGTTTGCAGATTGCCCAGATTTCACTGATAATATACAAACTGAGGAAAACAGAATTAATACCACTTATAAATGATAAATATGTACAAGCTTTAAAAAACCTATTCAAAATGGAAAAAGGATTAAGGTAATTAAAATAATAATTTTTTTAGCTTGATGAGGGTGTCATTCAAATATACAATATACACTTACTTTTTTATATTTTTTCTGCAGAAACGTATTTGTCTTTGAAAAGAAAATGATTTTTCCATCCATCACAATGGTTAGTAAAATCTTCATTCACAAGTTATCTTTTTCTAATAGCATTTAAGGTACCACACTACACCCAGACCTGTACTTTTTAAGACACTATGTCACAAGATGGCGATTTAAATGTTTTGTTAAACTGTTTATATCGTTCGATTCGGTTGTATATCGTCGTAGCTCAGTGGTTAAAGTATAGGGCTTCTGAACCGCAGTTCATGAGTTCGAATCCGCGTGGAGTTTTTGTTTTATATGTTTACTGAATTAAATTATCGAAAATGTAATTTTTCATCAAAGTTGCAAATTTTTTTTGCCTATTTCACTTAACTGCTTCTTATCCATTATGATATCTATCATAATCAAGTTATTCTCTGCTGATTTGAGAAAATATTTCAAGGTGAAGTGAGCCACCTTATTTTATAGTACTTCCGTGAAAAATTATTTATTGAAGTTTTAAAGATTATTTTTTATGTGTTATTTTAAACGGATAATAATTCTTACCTTTTTCCATTGACGCCAATATTTTATTGCTACCTTAAAGCTCAAATCATTCAGATAGAAAATCTCAAACAGTTCAAATTAATTATTTAGATAGAAAATTTCAAACAAACTCACTTTAATAGATTCACACCCAGAAAACTATTTGACTTTTAATTCTTATAATTTGTACTTCTTACTTTGCAGTGTTCGAAAATCGTCTTCCTTATAAAGAATCGTCAAACGTTTTGATATATTTAGGGTTTATTCATATCTAAATTCTTATTTTTCAACTAATAGTTTCTATCTTTTCATGCAATAAAAGAATAAATTGGCACTTTCATTTTGTTGTATTTTTTATTACACTTATATTTTTAATTTTTCTTGAAGTTATCTGCATTGGCAATGCTGATTCTTGGAATTGTCATGAAGCATGATGACAAGATGACTGGTGAAAACGTGTACAATGTGTATGCGCTTTTGTACTTTAAAGGCGTTAACTTTACGGATATTGTTGAGGCAATGTACCTGATATTTATTGTTGTCGGTACATTGTCTGCGATCCTAAGCTTGGTCAAATTATCGCATGTATTCAAAAGTCTTCAATCTAAATGGAAAAATAAATGGGTAAGTATCGTGTTTTTTGTAATCCACAAATTGTATTCTTATTGAAATGTATTAATTATAAAAGATTTAACGTATTTTTCTTGTTGTTTTTAGTATATTGGATGCTTATTGATTCTGATAATCACAAAACTAATTTGCATTTCTCTGATGATACCGATCCGCATTGATGTGAGTATTATTTTCATACAAAGTTACAATATGACAGTGAGCAGTTATTTTATTGTTGTCATTCGAAAAAAAAATTGTTTAAGAAGGAATAAAACTGTTTACTGTCTTTACGTAACGTTAAGGAAACCGGATGGTCATCAAATCAACCGTGTAGCCTACCTTACAATTTTAACCATTATTTTTAAGTAAAGAAAGATTTTTAAATATTCAGCCTCAAAGTTTTAAATATACTCTAATTTTTTGTACATTATTAATCAGCAATAAATATCGTCTAAAGTACGACCACCCATTAATTTTAATCGATTAAATTCTTTGTGTGATATTTTTCTTTTTCTCCCAGATTGATGCAAATGCACCGTATCAACTTACAAACATGGATAGGCAATATCGGAATAATCAAAATTGGGAATTACCAGGATTTCTAAATAGGTTCTACTTCACGGTGAGTGTTTATCTGATTAAAAAGACATGTTTATAAACGACATTATAAATAGTGTAGGTCTTTGACTCTAATTTGAATTCCCCCTTTTTATTTGCACGAATTTTAAATTGTTTAAGATAATAAATGTGTTTTAATATGTACTCGTTTCAATGAAATTTTACTTCTCCTTCTATGAAATTCGTGCTTTGTATCTAGTTTGATTGCTGTGGAGCAGATGGTCCATATGAATTCAGTTATCTAGAAGGCACTGATGGGTACTCGGGTAGAACTGGAGCTCAGCCATACGTGTGTTGTTATGGAGGTTCTCATCTTGATGAAAGAAGTTTGCTGTCTAGTATTAATTGTGAAAAGAAGGTAGATTTTAATGAGAAAGGTTTTCCGGATTTATAAACATATAAGATTTTCATCTAGAATATAATTCGCCTGAACTTATTATTTGATTATTTGAAACAATCATTGTTCTTCTAAACAATTACATAAAGAAATCATTAAAAACATTTTTATCACATTATTATACTAGTGTGTACATGTACAACGTATAAATAAAAAAACTATTTCGACAATGGGAGCAACAGCCTATAAAAATAAATTTGAAGCTTTGATTACATTTTATTAATTAATTGATTATGATCATTGCATTATTTTGCAGGAAATGATTTTGTATCAAATGTTAACATTTATGTTATTTGAATAACAAGATGATATCCCGCGCGAGCGCGGAAAATAACACTTTGTTATTTAATGGGCTTTGTATTTTTGTACACATTTTTTGTATATATTGTGCCCAATTTTTTTCAGAATCGTTTTCGTAAACTGTATTTTTGCAATATTTATTATATTTAAAATGTCAACACTCAATCGCATATGCATGTAAATACTCAAGAATTCTTTTTTTTAAATCGGGGGAGAAGATTTAGTGCGTTGTATCTCTTGTCTAAAATTTATTCTTTAGGGAAAGTTTCACTAAAAATTTTAACATAGTCCATTATAATGCCTATATAATTGATTTGTCAACACAACCTGTTCATACTTTACAAATTAATATAAAATACTACTAAAATGTATGTAATTTAAAAACGCGAGGACAATTAGGCATATTTATTTGTTTTTTAAACCAATTTAAGATATCTGTCCGATGTATGATGAGCTCGCCGTGCACTTTTTGCCTTTAGCGAAACCGCATTATTTGTTACCCCTTTCTGGAAAGCTCTTCCATCAAAACTAAAATTGCGCATTTAAGAAACAAGTTGGCTCAATATAATTTTTCAAACATTGTTAAATCTTAATTTCTGTGTATACTCTGAATAAATATCTACTAAATGTATTCACATTGAGGTATAATAAGTTTTAATAAATGAACTTCATTTTATCACAGTCATGTACGCCAGAGTTTCTCGACAGTTTTGACAGTTACAGCGACGCTTTCTTAGCCATATTCTCCATCACTGCAGTCCTTGAGGTGTGTAAGATAAAAATCTATGACATAATATGCAATTATAAAATAATTTAAACAAAAAATGCAGCATATAATTATCTATCATTTATTTCACCAATGCATATTTTTTTTCAGATCGTTTGTTTTGTGATAGAAGCAAAAAGCATCGCGTCTGATCTTAAATCAAAATTTAAGCAACAGTTTGATCTAAGGTAAAACACAACGTGTATCATATATGATAGATATGTCAATATTAAATGATGTGTCATATTTTTATTATGAATAACATATAGTTTCTTATTATTCAGTTCCAATGAACACAGAAAAAAAATTAGAATAGGAATTATAGCATCAGGGGTGATTATGGTAAGTCTTGTTAAATAATATTCTTTTAGTTTCTGATAATTTGGATTCATGTTAAAAGTGTTGAATCACGAACGAAATGACAAACTAAATCTTTCAATTTGTCAGCTTGTCGCCGTTGGTCTCATTGCGGAGGGAGCAGCACTTCGATATGACGCCGTGTTCTCTCACAAGCAGATTGACCTTATTTTCAGCGCCATGTCCATGGTTCATCAATCATTTAGTACAAACCTTCTTATCTGGAGATGGTTGATGGTAGTCAGTGGAATTCTTCTCGTATTGGGATCCTTCAGCACTATGCTCCTTATCCGGCGAAAATCTAAATTTTTGCATTTGTTGGTAAGCACCTACTGATTCAGTTGATTGAAAAGCTGCTTAAATCAGTTAAATAACTAAATTTAAAAATAAAATTCAAACTTGTGAAAAATAAAGTGAGTTACTTTCATTTCGATATGATATTTTCATAGCTACTTTTCTCAATAAGTTAAATTTGCATTTTATAACGCTTAATGATATTTACTGGATTCAAAAATCTCGGAAGAAAATAATTTTACATGAAATTTATTTAATCTCTACAGAAAATATATTTACTTGAAACAATATTTAGAAACCTATTAACATACCATATTCATTTTTGTAGGCACTTGTTTTTCACATTTTCTGTGTAACATTATTAGTATCCGCGGTAGGATGGTGGATAGCCGTTTATGTAGAGGTAAATATATATTATTCTCAGTGAAATTTCTGAATAAAAAGTTCTTAATATTGGAAATAATCGTACAAAGATGCTTTGAAATTATTTAAATTAAAATGGTTTTTCCTTGTAGGGATTTCCAGATGTATGGTCCTTTTATTACCCATTTAACATTTATTCTTACTTGGTATCTGGTTATGGCTTTACAATCAACGATGCATGGAATAGTCTTTTTGTAACGGTACGTGTTGTGAAAGTGTAATGATAATTGAAAAACTACAAAGTAACATCATTTAGAATAATATTGTTTGTAAATGTTCCCTTGCAGCTAGAGTGTTGTGGATATCACTCAGGAATATATTTTGATTTCTGGACTACACAATTCCAAAGTACGTCTGGGTCTTTTACACCATCGATATTTTGCTGTCATTCAAATCCACTTACAAAGACCTATAACTATAACACAGGCTGTACGACAGATACCTCATCACGCTACACTGAGGTAAACATTGCATTTGAAATATCATTGGTTGACTCTAATACATGTATAAATTAACTAAAGCGGTATATCTTGTATTTTCAGGCTTGTCGAGACAAACTGTCACAACGACTTCTAACATACAGTATATTCTTTTACGTCATGATGTCAGTGTGTCTGATACTAGAGGTAACATGTTATTTTAGTTTCATTTCAATTTCTAATGTCTCTAAAAGGACTTATTAAAGTTTGGCATTTATTTTTGTTGCTGTTTGGGAGTTGATTTTTATCAACTCTCCTATGCACTTACTCGGGCAAACCGAAAGTGAAACAGTGTTTGGACCTAAGCACAAATCAATTCCGCTGACAACACTTAGTTCCTGAAAATAATCGATAAATTCGATGCAATGTATTCTGAAGCATTGCTTTTCAAGAAAACCTATTTATTAATACCATGAAAATAGTAAGATTTTAAATGGTACAAACAGTTTAGATATTTTTGAAGTCGTATGCATGTATTCATACGCTAGACTTCAATGTACTAGTCTCGTTCAACCAGACGCTCGGCTGTCTCCGTTAATATCCGACAAAACAGAGAGTCTCTCTTGCTTGTCGAAGATAAACGGAGAGAGTCGAGCGTTTGGTTGAACAAAACTAGTGTTCAATCTTGCCTGGATCCATACAATTTCTCAGAAATATTTCGATTACTGATACTACTTGCCATGCAAAATCACATATCGCTGATTTTAAAATAAATGATAATCGATAAAATCAACTCCCGTCAGTACTTCAGTACTTTGATTTTTCTTCTAGGTTCTTCTGATTGTGTTACTTGGGATTCTTCTTAAGTACGACGAACCTTTCTCAACTGACAATATTCTTAAAAATATGTGTGTGCAACAAAGGTAATAAAATGAATTTTGGATACATTTTAATGTTTGTATAAAAAAGTGTTAAATCCTCATTGAATTAGAGAAAATGTAACGACTGTTAATAAACAATGTTTTATTGATATGTTTTTTTTTTGTTGCTGTGCTTCGTGTATTATCCGTATTTATTAAAATATCTCCTTTTCTTCTTTATAATTACCATGCAAGATTATCTTCGCCAAATTTTTGGGGTAGCATCTAAGGAGAGGAAAAGGGAACATAAGTTTTGAAATGTTGGGTGTATGTTTTAAAAATTATGTAAATTACAAAGATATGCAAAATTTCTTTTTAAAACATTATTGTCTACTACTGGACATTTACAAGATAATAATACTAAAACACAAATGTATGATGGTCAAGGAGGCCCCTACTTAACGAGGCCGAGTAAAGATCGAGTACGCACGCTTTCGTGCAGCGTTATATTTGTATTGTGACGTCATCTTTTTGCTTAGTTGACGCCATGGTGTGATAGTTTTAACTGCAGATGTTCAGCGAAATTTGTTGAAAATAGCTCGTTTGATGCGTAAAATTGATATAACATCGTAGAATAAAGGTAAATGTCTCGAAGTATAAGCTATATTTGGGCTCTAGTCGAAAACGTGAAGAGGGTTCAGCAAGCCTAGCCCTCTGTAAGGTTTTCTTAACCCGCCTAAATAAAGCTGAATTCATATATTATAAGACAGTAACCATGTTTTTTATACTAATGACCCTTAATATGTGATGTTATACATTTATTTACTTAAATGTGTCTAAATGTTTTAATAATACTATAAAGATCACCATTTCCGCCTTTGTCAAAAAAAAAAAATAGCCATTATCTGACAAATCTGGGAAATTGGGCATACAAAAAACAACTTTGATAAGATCCCTGGAACAAACCAGGAGATGAAAGGGTTCTTTAATTTGACCATTTGATTGCCTTTAAGTAATAACTATAATATGTAAAAAAGAAATCCCAAGGACAGAAGTTTAAGAAAAATGTAAAAAGAAATGTGCAAAATTGATACATTTCAAGCAAAATCTCATAGGGTCCAATGTTAAAAATTAACAAACTTTCAGATGACCCCTTAAACAAAAACGGTGTCGTAAATATCTTTTTTTTTACTTAAAATAATAATTATATCAGTAGAAATTTATGTAAAAAACTTCAAAAATCTAGAGCAGAACACATTAGACCGGGTCTCGTTAACTTTTGAATACTTGGATTCAGGGTAAGGCTCTGAAGTTGTAAGTTCTATTTGTGCTATATTTTTCACATTATAAACATGCATTAACATTAAAAATTCACTTCTCTTTTCCTGCTACTCACTAGTCTATTTATTGCCCATGATAAACAAAGATCTATTTGACATCATACGTAAACTGTAAACTGGGTTCTTTTCGCCACGTGTAATTTTCGCCCTTCTACACTTGCAAACAGTTTCGCCCGTCTTGAATTCGCCCAGACACAGTTGTGGTTAAAGACAGATGATGTAAGACATTGGCATTCGTCCATTTTTAAATTCTCCTGCTGTCAAGATGGGCAAAAATAATAATGGGCGAATATTTTCCTGTATACCGTAATCTTAGTATATTGTAAGGATAGTTTTTGGATACAGGTTGACTTGAAACAAAATTTTGAAATTTATTACACCTGGCTTATAGGTCTTGTGGTTTTTTTATGGGGGGTGTTCAAACAGTGAATATGCATTAATTCTTAAACAAGTTTAACAGCTTATGATTAGCATCTTATAGTAAAATAAAGTGCCTCATGGTCTGCATTTGTTGAATTCAAGTTTATGCCTCTTAAGTTGAGGTGTTTGTGAAAGGAAACTCTGTTAGAAATATAGTGAATTGGCACTAATTTTTGAAATTGTCTAAAATTGGTTATTTAGCAAACGAACTGATTCTTTATTCAGGTTGAGGAATATGATGAATTGTGAAATTCATTACCCTTAAACATGGGTAAGGAGTTCTGGTTTAATGGTGTTGATTTCACAATGTGCAGATATGCATCATACTAGGAAATTTCGATTCCAATATTATTAAGGCATTTCAACCATTTTGAATTTAGAATATCCATGATATTGTCCATGTCCATGATAATAAACACGTTGTAAGTGTAACTCCTCTTAAACCGCTTCATGGAATTTATCGAAACTTAGTTAGCATTTAGTCACGATTTGTATTCTACCAGGAAATTCTGATTCTATTATTTTTCATAAGAATTTTGGCGCCAATCTGCTACGAGATACTCTTTGAAGGAGCACAAACACCGATTAATTTTACGTATAACATTTTAAAATGTTTATAGTGTCATTTTATACATATCTAGTAAATTTTTTCCACAGAAAAAAGAACAAAGTTGATTCTAATAAGGAAACTGAAAACAGTATAATTCAACAAAAAAAGGAAAAGCTAACAGAAGACAAAAATCATTCTATTCAGAAAAGAGACATAAATAGCAGAATAAGAGAAAATAAAGTGAGGCCCATGTCAACCGAGAGTCAAGTTAAAGTCGAGAACAACGGCAAAGACAGCATCAGTCCAAATAAGCAGAAAAACGAAAACTTAGCAGATAGTCCGGAACATTCTACAGAAACAACCAATGCTACAAATAGGAAAAAGAACAAAATCAGTCCGTTGTCACCCCATCCTCGGGATATTCACGAAAGGTCTACATATTCTGAAGGTGAGAAAAAAATCACCAACAATGATAAAGAAAGAAGTCTCAATAAACAGCCAAACGTAAACAAAGATGAAAGTCAAAAGAATTTAGAATCCACAGGAGAAAACCATATTAAATGGAACAATGACAACGACAGAGGAAAAAGTCCAGTTCAGCAGAAAGACGAAAGCTTAGTAGATGGTTTGGAGTATTCTATATTCACAGACGAAAACAATGTGATCGGGGCCAATGAGAACAAAAACAATCCGTTGTCTTCCGAGGGTAAGCAAGAACTCACTAACAATACAGAAGAAAAAAGTCTCGATGAACAGCAAAGATGGGACAACCTTGAAAGTCACGAGAATTTTGAATCAACCGGAGAAAATCGTATTAAAACAAACAAGAACAACGACAAAGGAAACATCAGTCCTGTCCTACAGAAAGACGAAAGCTTGGTGGGTGGTTTGGACTATTCTACATCCACAGACGAAAACAATGTGATCCGGAAGAGTGAAAACAATTCGTTGTCTTCTGAGGGTAAGAAAGAACTAACTAGCAATACAGAGGAAAGTAGTCTCAATAAACAGCAAAACGAGGACGACGTTGAAAACCATGCGCATTTTGAATTAACGGAAGAAAATCGTATTCAAACAAATAAGAACAACGACGCAGGAAACATCAGTCCAGTCCAACATAAAGACGAAACTCTAGCAGATGATTTGGAGTATTCCACATCCACAGACGAAAACAGTGTAATAAGGACGAGTCAAAACAATTTGTTGTCTTCCGAGGGTAATAAAGAACTAATTAACAATACAGAGGAAAATAGTCTCATTAAACAGTAGAACGAGGACAACGTTGAAAATCATGCGAATTTTGAATCAATTGGAGAAAATGTTGTTAAATCCAACGAGAACACCGACAATGAAAACATCAGTCCAGTCGAACAGAAAGACGAGGTTTAGTAGATGGTGCTGAGTATTACACACCCATAGACGAAAACAATGTGATTAAGACGAGTGAGAACAAAAAAAATTGTTTTTAAGTGTTCATTGGAACTTTAACGAAATGTCAACATATTCTGAAGGCAAGGAAGAAATCCACGAAGATACAAAAAAATAACAGTTTTTAGAACAGCAGAACGGAAACAAAGATAATGATTCGGAATATTCATATTAAACTGAAAAAATACTATTATTTATTAATTAAAAATATTTAATTATCCCCAGATCATTTCTTTGTCAAAAAATTGGTTCTGAAAATAGCAATACCGAAACTGTGATTAAGTGTTGCTTTGTAACACATATGTTAATATGATTTAAAGGAATGTTCCATATATTGTAAAGGCAATAAATATACTTATTACATGAAGGTGTTTGACATGCTGCACCACATAACATAATTGATGTTTTTCATTTAAATTCGTATTTTAGTTAAGACTTAATTGTTAACATAAATATTTTTTGTTTAACAAGATAGTATAATTAAACAATTAAAAGTCTAAACAATTTTTTTTTGAAAAGTATTTTTAATTCTAGTATACCCGAAGCTTAACTCAACAATAAGGGTCAATGTGCTTCTTTTGGTGGTATGAAGATTTATTCCCTAATATTGCAAATCAGAGATAAATTGCTTTATTTTGTTTAAAATGAATTTTAGATCGAAACAAAAACTTTTTCTACTTAAAAAAGATGAATTAAAGGATTTAACTGTCAATGAAATTTTCTTAAAGTCTCAAATTTTTATGTCGATTTCAACAGGCTGGTAATACAAAACAAATCTGAAAAATTCATAATGTGAAATCATAATTATAGTTCAATTATGAAAACAACTAGATATGAAATAAGTTGATTTAAACAAAAAGTAAAGTATTTCTCTTTTGTTCTTGATACCAAGAAATATTTGCTGTCTTAGGTAAATTAAACAAAGGAAGACTATACTGAAGGACATGCGATATTTGCAAATATAAAACTTTTAAAAGAGCATAGTTTTTCTTTCAATTGCAGAAATTGTCATTATTCATACTGCAACTTTACGTAATTGCGTTAAATAAAAGTATGTTGTTAACAAGAACGAAAATACTTAATAATTATAGGCGGGGGGTCATCAAGATTTCTTGAATCTCCATACGATAATGAGGACACCTACTTTTATACTGACTTTATACATAGTCAGCGCATGTTTGTCCATTTTCTCCGTTCAATAGTAGTTGTATATTTGCATTATCTAAGTTATGTCAATGCGAGATAATTAGACAAACTTACGCTCATGGTTTAAATCAGAAAAAAACTTGCTTCTTCTTACTTTTGCTTTCTCTGTTGTACATGTAACCAAGGTTTAATACATGTTGAATACGATAATTCGCCACGTGGTTTCTCGCCTCAGGTAAGTTTGTGAATACAAAATTCTATCACGTGACGTGTAAAGTAGCATATTATGTGCTAGATAGGACAATGTTTTAGAACACGTTGTCAAGCATTAATTTAAAGTCTTTTGTACTTACATGGGCATGGTATTATTGTTGAAAGCGTAGAAAATAGTATACTTGTACCATATAGAATAGAAAATGCTATTGTGAAAGAGTGATCATATAATTTTTTATGTAGGGAATTGTTATTCATAATAGTCTAATTTTATAATTAGTACCAATCTGATAATGTCAATTCCACTTCTCGCTCGTGCATATTAATATCAATCTTATGTTCGTCGGAAGTTGTAAGGAGAAAATCATGGAATGAGTTTATTGTATCAAAGTCTAAAATCTTAATTTGTGTTGGAAATTGTAAAGACTCCCCAATAAAATAAACAAAAGTGGTATTAGGTTAAGAATAAATGCAACAGAAGTGACCCAAAAAATCCCAAAACCCGTCGGTAAGTGCAATCATCCTTTTTTTAAATATTCTTTGGAACAGAATTAAGATATTTCAATTCTTTTAAAATCTAGATGTCTACAGTGCAAAATAGAAAGCCATACTTACAGCACTCTACAAGCACTGAAACAACTAAGATTTTTATTTTCTAATATCAAACCCTCCGCCAATATTTATAATTCCTTACTTTCTACACTAATTATTGACCTCTTCGCAAGGAATAAGTAGATACTTCCTAAAGTGACAAGGTAATCAAAAAAGATGCTTTCCTCCTTTTTATTACGACAATGCAAATAAGAATGGATCTAAGAAATTGGTCGTAAAAAACGTTTCACACTGTAAGTCAACATTTCTTAATATATATATATATATATATATATATATATATATATATATATATATATATATATATATATATATATATATATATATATATATTCTTTGCTAGGAGAGTGGGTTCCATAATTCTTGAGTTAAAGCCCTGGCCGGGGTGGAGGTGAAGCACCGATATAGTGAATATGCATATGCTGTTAGTATATATATGAAAATATCATGTGGGACCTAGCCAGCGCTTTGATTAAAGTGAATTTCCCTGTGCTGTTTGTATATATATGAAAAAATCATATGGGACATAGCCAGGTCTTTAACCTACTGAGCTTTACAGGATGTAAATATAGACCACTATGATAAAAATCTGCTTCCGAAATTTTGTCGTTTGTTTTTGGGGGTTTTTTGTTTGCAAAATTCCACATCAGTGCTGGGGTACCCCTAAGAAAATTCTTTGATATCATTAGATTGCTATGAAGACGGATTTGAAAGTAATGTTGATTTGTGAGATAAACTGCAAATTGCACTTATTAGACCATGATTCCCTTTGTGTTTGTTTTTATATGAATAAGTGACAACTTTAATCTGAAATACGACAATTCTACTGAAAATTATTACAAGACAACATTAAAATCTAAGAAGTCAGTATACTCGTCTGAATAGTTATGACAGAACTATTCGACCATTGAATTATCTAAACCACTGAATACATTATTTTTAACCATCGAGTTCGTCAATAGCGGTCGTCATTGACTCAGCTAATATTTGCAGGTTTCTCTGTCTATTGAATAATCTTTTAAGTATTTTCTTCAAGTATTATTCAATTGATAGACCAAAAAAATGTAACCAAACAAACGCACAGAAAAAAACGCAGTAACTGCAAAGTCAGACAGTTTAAAAACCAGTTTGATTCAGATATTGCTGCAGACGATTGTAGGATTAGGATAAATTTTTATACAAAGCAAGATTCTTCAGGTAAGGTAAAGCAAATAAAATTAAAACAATTGAAAAATAAATTATAAAGTGTCACTACGGTGTACAGATTTGGTGATTGTGTCTTCCGTGTTATGCGTAAATATCACTTAAATAAATCAATGCAGTTTGATAGGGGAAAGAAAGTATATGTCGATATTATACCATTAACACGACAGGGATATTTTTTTACCTGCATTTACACTACCTGATACGAGAATGCTATTGTTTTTATTGTTTAAATTACAAAGATACATATCTTGTTTTTAATCGTAGGATTTTAAACGACGTCTTGTTATTTAAACCATTGTCGTTTGAGCTGCTCCTACACCTAGTTGGATGTTTGCAGTTATACAGATATCATTGTGGTAAGATTAAGTAATCAGTTTTTATTTTTAACCAGCATAATTGCTATTGAATCGTTCACTTAAAAGATAATTTTCTCATATTTTAACAACTTGAGTTTCTGTTGTTTAAAATAATTGCAAGTTTTATCTGAAGTATCATTATCGGATAATTAATACCTGAGTGAGAGTCTGTCCGAATGAATAGACCACTCACGCTTTGGTAGGCTTTTGGTCGGAATGGGATTCTTTTAAATAAATAACATATCTTTATAGTTATACATATGCTCTTAAGACTGAATATCCATACGTTTACACAGTGTTCTGTGTACAAGTGTGCTTTAAACTCAACTTACATGCATAAATATTTTGTCGATTCTTAATGCATTTTCCCCACCCAGAGAACTGTTTGTTACTTGCCAATGAATATTTCTTTTCACTCAACCTAAAACTGTTTGTTATTCAAAGGACAAAATTAAAAGCTTGAACGGTGTGATTTGATTTATACACCTTTTATAGTTGTTGATGAAAGCGTTTACATTAATAATGGAGTAAACCTGAAACCATATTGCGTTGACTTTTTAAGTCATGATGGATCAGTAAACCATCTTCAATAAGGAGCTCGGTGTTCAACAAATTACCTTTCAAACTTTAAATTACGAATATGATATACAGCCATAGCTACCAGTTTATCATTTTCAAATAGTAAATATCCATATATTTAAGGTTTAAATTTTAAATAGATCTTCATTTGGCAAAGAGTAAGAACTTTTTTTTATTATAGTCCGGTGTTTTTATACTAATATTAATACTCATACAATTAATTTAAACAATCTGATATCCTTTATACATTTTATTATTTACAAATGTAAAATGAAATGCAGATCTGATGATGAGATTAGGTCGGTAAGATACCTTATACAAAAGATAAATATAATCTTACTCTACAAAATGATATTCTGAAATGTGCCAAGAAATTGAGATCTTATGATAATTTATTTACTAACTTAGGAAATTATTTGTTATTAGAATATTTGGCTTTGAATTTATGATGACCTTAATTTGATTCTTCTTTCAATTAACAAGAAAAAACCTCCAGATCTTTATATGATAGAGATCTGTATACTCAAAAATGGCCGTGACCTTCCAGATCTCTTAACTCGTGGAATATATGTCAATGGAGGACTTGTTCCAATACTGAAATAGAGACACACTGACGTCACTTAGCTGTGTTTGAATGATAAGGATACAATTTCAAGATTACACATCTTAATTTGTTAAATTGTCTGTGAATCAATCAATTGGATTCACAAATTTATATCGTTTATTTTCACAGCATTTTAACAATTGATTTGCCAAATTAATTAAATTACAAACATGATAACATTATATCGTGTTGTTTATAGATAGTGGGGGTTTAAATATTTCAAACAGGAAGTTATTTGCACTTCTGGCAGGTTTGCATTCGTCATGTAGGTACATTCTAATTAAAAGTCTGAAAGAAGACTATGATATTTTGTTACGTCTACCTTGTTCTAGCCGAGAATATGGACATTTAAAATCATTTCCTGTGTTTCAAAAAAAAGACATTATTTTGCAAAAGTGGATTAAATTGTAATGTCATTTTTTGGCAAATTTTTCTAAAAATTTTGTGGTTTATACATGTAACACAATTTCTATTAAAAGCATGTTATTCTATACGAAAATTTTTACTTCTTTTATTTTAGAGTTAGACTATCAATATTTGTCTCATCAAAAAATCATAGTAAATTAAACATTAAGTATGTATTTTTTAAATTGAGGATTTGAGATCATTTTTACACTCGGACGTGTCTAACTGACGATTGTAACAAATTCAAGTACTAGTATTTGTTGCACTAACCGAAAAAGATAAACGGTTTGCGATACCTAGCCTTTTCTTGCGAGAGCACAGAGAAGTTATGTCACTAAGCTTTTAGAAAAATATAATTGCTTATTTTTAAGTTAATGTTCTTTTAAGTAATTGGGAATCTTTTATAACAAGCTTTAAAAATATTGTCATCCATAAAATCGTCAATTAAGTTTAAATCTTACAGACTGAAAAATGAGAGAAAAAAGTTGGTTATGCTGCTGATGTTTATTGCACTTTTGAATTGACTGCAGGGCATTTCTTTTCGATCCAGACCTGATAAAATACGTGTAACACTTGCCAGTTTAGAATGATTGTAGATTGTAAAAGTTTAAATTGAATTTTTGTCAAAAATTTGTACATATCTTTTTATTTAACATATAATTGCTTATTTCTTTTATTTTTCTGAATTCAGTATCAGTTCGTTATACTGGTTTGGTGACCAAAATGACAAAGAAACACATAGGGTAGGTACCTTTATGATCGATTTTATAATCCCTTAACGCAAATTAAATATTCTCCATTTAATTTTTTTAAAACAATATATATGAAATTATTTATAAAATAATATATGAGACATCATTAAGCATAACGTGTTTCAATTTGTTTTTTTAACGAAAATTTTTATTGCGATTTGTAATATAATTTGAAATTTGATCCTAGCAAAGTATATTCTATCATTTAAATTATTTTGAGCATTTTCTTTGAACTTAGAACACGTATCTTGGATGTTTTTGCGCATGCACCAGGGACTTTGAAAGAAAATTTGTACTCTTTACCAGTTAATGTATTGATACTTTGCCTGATATTATGCAAGGTAAGACACATTTAAAATTTATTTCAGTTCATTTAAATTTAGTATTACCGTTCTTGACTCATGCATTCTAGTTGTTTGTTGCCATAATCAAGAAACAAACAAAAAATGCCTATTAAGTTTTGTATTTACGTGTACGCCCTATAATTAATAGTAGTTGTTTACAATACAAAGCAAATATAAAACAAATATTTAGTAATTTCAAAAAATACATTTTAAGAAAACCTTTTGACTACCCTAATGGTTAGGATTCAAACGTTTTAAAATGTAAATATTATTGCAGTAACGATTATGTTTTTATATTTTTTTTGTTAACGTTTGTGTTTCGCAGTGCGTATCTGTAGGGTACTTTGTAATGGGTCTGGTTTGGAAGCTCCACACCGACGTTATTGATGAGAGCTGGATCAGGATTCTAAACAGGCTGTGGATCGGAAATCTTAGACTAGGGTCTACAGTCAATGGACTAGTGTTCACAGCGATATGTCTGTTTCCAGTTTATGTCATCGCTGGGACTCTCGGATTAGTGGGAGTATTTCGTAAAAAGAAGATTTGTATTGTTTTGGTACGAAAACTTGCATTGTCTCCATTAAATCTATACCAACTTTCTAAACATTGTAATTGAAATATGCCATTATCTAATTTCTGTTAATCTGGATTTGTTTCTTTTTCATAATAAGCAAAACTCGCTAATGCTGCTCAAGAATTACACGTCGTAACATTTCATAAGAATAAATAGCAAGTGAGGCAAAAGAGAAGTTTGATATGGTTTTTTATTACAGTACATGGTTTTCCTGTTGATGTTCCTAATGATAGACATAGTTTATGTATCCCTTTTTGCTGCTCTTCTCACAAATGTAAGTGTTAATGTGTTTGTTGTGGAAAATTGGAAAAAGCTCAAATTGCTGTAGCTGCTTGAAAAATTAAGAAAGTCATAAAGCTTGAAATCGGAAAAATAAAATCATTTACAAACGTATGTAATATGATGCCATTAAAGAAATCCAATAGTTATAAATTAAGTGATACATATAGCTATTCAAGTTATCAAAACAGTTATATCCTATATACATGTATAGTGTTACTTCTTTTGTTTGGTAGATGAAGTCTTTCTCCCTAGCATCGGATTTTCAAGGAATATATACGTCCTTTGTGCTTCTCAACCAAAATAGTCAAACTGATGTTAAGAACATCAAAGCTGATTGGCTTCAGATGTTTCAGTTGGTAAGGTTTTCTTTAAATCTCAAACTCATTTCTATCAAATTTATAGCTTGCTAGTTTGTCAAAAACTGACAGATATCTTTTTGTATTATTTTTAATTTCACTATCCAAGGAACATATTAAATAAACGCAACACAGTTATTTTAATATCCTTTCATTCACAAATGCTTACTAACTCGTATTCTTAATGAAAGAGGCTGCTTTTATTGAAAGACAACCCAAACCCCAATCCACACAAATAATACCCCAAGAGCAGAAAAAAACAAAAGAAAAAATAGTTTAGTTAAAAAAAAAGGAAAATGATAAGACAGTTGCAAGCACGTTAATTACCAACCAATTTGGAAAATTTTGATTTAGACTTAAAACATAAATATGATTGGGTAATGGTATCAAAAATATTTAACCAAGGTTACTACTTATCGACAAATTTATGCTTTTCAAAACATTTACAAGCAATATATTTTTCAACTTTATATTTGTTGAATAAGTATTAAATAAGAGTACCGAAAGACGTGACAATTTGCCATTTATTCAAATAATAAAACAAATATTGCTTTGAACATGAAATGATTAAATTAATAACTTTGTTATTTTAAGACAACGGAAGTTCACTTATCATAATATCAGTTATAATATTAAAACTAATTTTTGAGGCAGTAATTGGTACATGTAAATATGCAAGCTCAGGTTGCTCCATTTTGTCGATTTTTTTTCACAACTTAAGACATGTTGACCTGTCTAAATCAATTAGGTCTTATTATAGGTCATGACTATTATATGAGCTATATCTAGTATAAAAACTTAAGACTTTTTAGTGTGAAAGTTTTTATAGCAATATGTCCATAGTTTAAATAAACTAATCAGTCACAGCATAAAAACGTTTTAGGTAGTGCTCAAAGTAGTTGTACTCTTAATTAATAGGATTTCACCATTTAAGGTTAAATCCATTTATCAAAGTGAACGGACAATATTTTTCCTTTTTTTATAAAATTTGGTAATTTGAGCTTTAATGACTTTGCGCGCGAAAATTAGTGAGAACATCATGAATTGCTGACGTCATTATAGTACGCATTTACATCATCAGTCAAAGCAGAAGATTTTAACGGTAAGGACGCTTAATTTACAGTGTATATATTTCTTTAAAATTTATTATCACTTAGGGAAAATAAATTTATAAAACTTATTGCAGCGATGTTTAATGCATTATTTAATTCATTATTTAACTAATTTTTACTGCTTGGTCCGATTTTACATCAAGCTTTGTGTAGTGTACGCTAGTCATTTGAAAGCAATAATTATAATGAAAGAATATTTTTGTTTACAAAACAAACAACACGATAGGGTACTGCATTAATTTTGGCAAATCACAATTTTTTGTATTTTTTTGTTTACCAATATTTCTAAAATTTGTGTTGTTGTCGATGCGCAGAATATTTGTGATTGTGTTTTGATTATGATCCATGTTGTTCATGCTTGGCACCAACAATTTTAATATAGGATAGTTTTATGCACATTTGATTGGGTGATTGCTCATTATAACTGAGTGGTATTTCATGTTTATAATTTTGAGAAAAGAAATGCCGAAGAGAAAAACACAGAGCAGCGAGAGCCAACCCTATCAACCTCGGAAACGAGCAGGGAAGCAACCGCCTCTCCTAGAGCCTCCTTCAGCCCCTTCGACTACTGATTATCCTGAAGTTCAGATGAATCTGGCACCTGAACTGCCCCAGTCCATCCCTGGTCCTTCTTACACACTTGGTGCACAGGAAACTCCCCCTGTGGAGCCGCTACCTCCTCACCAACTGCAAGACCTGGCGGAGCGGATATCCACCATCTTAAAAGACAGAGGGAGTCCTCAGTCGCAGGAAGAAGGTACATCTCAGTCTGGTTCTGAACTTTTGAATGCACGTGTAGCCAGTTACGATAATGAACTGGGACATAATGTACCCAACAATGTCAAAATTAAAATTGCTAATGGAGAATATGTTAATTTGGCATCTTTGATTAACAATAGAACCGAAACTGACCCAAATGATGATACAAAGTATTTCTCACTTCAAAATGGCAGCTTGGCTCTATCTGCTAAATCCAAATTAAGACCCATCACTGATATTCAGGTCTGGACGGATGCTTTCCTTGTTTATGCATCTATCTTTGCTTTGGCTCATCCCACAGAAACTTCAGGCCTGTTTAAATATATTCACACAATACGGCTTGGGGCAAATCGGGTCAATGGTTTGGGGTGGCGCGATTATGACATCCAATTCAGACTTAAGAAAGAGTGCAATCCTTCAATGTCATTTGCTATAGTGGATCAGGAGCTATGGCTGCTTTACATGTACAACAGCGCACCTTCCCCACAGCATTTGGTAAACCAACCCCAGCCTCTGAAATGCTATAATTTTAATTACAGGGGCGCATGTTCAAGGCAAAACTGTCTTTATAGCCATTTGTGTATATTATGCTCACAGCCCCACCCATACACAATGTGTAGAAACACTACTCGAAATTCCTTGAATTTTAGATCTGGAAACTTCCAATCAACCTGGCGTCCTCAGTCAACAGTTAAACCAGCCACAAACAGTAACAGAATCCCCCTTCCCTTGCATGCTAGACGTCAGTAATGTTGCTTGCACTCCCATTAAAGTCCCAGCATTATCCAAATATTTGGCAAAATACCCTATTAAGGAAAATGCCCTCGAATTACTAGAGGGGTTTCAATTTGGTTTTAAATTATGTTATGAAGGTCCTAGACGGCCATACAACTGTAACAACCTTAAGTCTCTAAAGTTACTTACCACAGAAGCCATACAATTGGTTAACAAAGAAATAAATATGGGCAGGGTTGCTGGACCTTTCCCTTACTCCCCACTTCATAACCTTAGACTTTCCCCGATAGGTATGGTGCCAAAGAAGGATGGTACTTTCCGTCTAATTCATCATTTGTCTCACCCAGCTGGTGATAGTGTGAATGATTATATTGATCACAAGTATTGTTCAGTTAGATATACCCCATTTGAAGAAGCCCTTGAAATGTTAGAAAAGTTAGGTTCAGGTGCGTTAATGGCTCGTTTGGACGTCAAGAGTGCTTTTCGCTTACTTCCGGTTCATCCATCTGATTTTCAGCTGCTGGGTTACAAGATAAATGATTACATTTATATTGACAAGTGTATGCCATTTGGGTGTTCAGTAAGTTGTGCTAAATTTGAAAAGTTTGCTTCCTTTCTGGAATGGGTATTAAAAACTCTGTGTCAATCTTATAACGTAGTGCACTACCTTGATGATTTTCTACTAGCTGGTCTTCCTGGGACTCAGGAATGCCATTATCTAGTGTCAAAATTTACCAGTCTTTGTGATGAATTAGGGGTTCCACTAGCCCATGACAAAACCTTGGGTCCTACAACAAAATTAGTGTTTTTAGGACTCGAAATCGATACAGTTGCAGAGACGGTTAGTATTCCCTTAGACAAATTGGGTCAATTACGTCATCAACTGAACTATTTTCTTTACCGTAAAAAGGTGACCCTTAGTGAAATCCAGTCACTAACTGGCCTACTTAATTTCTGCATTAGAGCTATTCCAGCAGGCCGAGCATTCGTAAGGCGCTTGTATGATGCCACAACCGGCCTTAGCAAGCCTTATCACAAACGTAGAGTTTCTTTGGAAATGAAGCAAGATATACAAATGTGGCTTGTGTTCCTGGAGTCATTTAATGGTATAAATTCTTATAAGCAGGTAGACTGGGCCAATGATTTTCAGTTAGAATTATTCACAGACAGTGCTGGTTCTGAAAACCTAGGTTGTGGGGCTATTTTTGGAACTCATTGGGCCTTTTTAACATGGCCTGAATCCTGGAAAGGGGCATGCATATTTAGGGACATCACATTTTTAGAATTGGTTCCCATAGCAATGGCATTCTCTATTTGGGGTAAGGAGCTGGTGGAAAAAAGAGTAATTCTTCACACAGATAATAAAGCGCTTGTTACCATTTTAAATACTAAAACATCCAAATCACCCAGAGTCATGATTCTCTTAAGATTGTTAGTCCTGAAGGGACTTGTGCATAATATTCAATTTAAAGGGCAGCATATTATAGGAGTTCAAAACGTTAAAGCTGATTCTCTCTCTCGTCTGCAGTGGAACAGATTCAGACATGTCTTTCCAGAAGCCGACCAGCTCCCATCGACTGTTCCAGACTCATTCCTCAGACTCATCTACAATATCGAGCACAAGAATTGCTAAGTTGTTCCTTGTCTGAAAACACAAAGAAATTATACATGACAGCAGTTCATCAGTTTAATTTATTTTGCCATGCTTATGAACGTAATCAAACTTGGCCACCAAACCCTAATGACTTGATTCATTTTGTAGCGTATCTCTCATTTAAACAATTCTCATCAAGCACAGTCAAAGCATATATTGCAGGAATATCATATTTTTGCAGAATCCGGGGTTTTCTGGATACAACAAAATCATTTATATTACAAAAGGTATTGGTCGGATTTAGTCGTATGAACACAAGAGTTGACAATCGCAAACCAATAACCATCAGCATCCTTCAAGGTCTAATTTCTATTCTTCCTCAGGTTTGCCTATCAAACTATGAATCTATTTTATTCAGTGCACTTTTTTGCACAGCATTTTTTGGATATTTTAGAATAGGGGAGCTAGTACAGGATTCAAAAGTAAAACCAGGTCATGCAATACAAGTAGGCGATGTTCGGTTATCAACCAGCAATTCAGTCATTATAACCTTAAGACACTCCAAAACTGATCAAGAGGGAAAGGGTGCCACAATCACTTTAGTGCCCGCTAGCCCAATCTGCCCTATCCAACATCTAAATAAATATGCAACTTTAAGACCAAATTCCCCCGGAGCCTTTTTCATTCATTTGTCTGGCTATCCAGTGACCAGATATCAAGCAGAATCGGTATTTAACAAGGCTATTAGAATGCTAGGTTTGGACACCAAAATGTATAAGACTCATTCTTTCCGCATTGGTGCAGCTTCCAACGCATGGGCTAGTGGAATGAGTCAAATGGATATTGCGGGCAATGGGCGTTGGAAATCTCGTTGCATGTATAGGTACATCAGAAGCTAGGCATTTTGCTAGCATTTATATTGTGCATTTAAGGTGTTATACAATTTAGTTTGTTATTGTCACGCTGCCCTGTTTTTATTTATTTCACAACAGGGTTACAATGGTAGCTGCTGTATGTCATATCTAGACATAAACTAACATACTATTGTGGAATACGTAATATGTGTGTATATATTTCTCGTTCAATTAATTTTGTATTTGTAGATACTAGAATTTGGATTGTGGGTTCGTCCATTATTAAGAGAGCCTTTTGTCAGACAAGGCATTCAATATTTCAAACTCACCTCGAGCTAGAAAGGCATCGGGCAACAATTTTCTGGCAGGGTAAGGGTGGAATGAAATGGGGGGAAATTCTGCCGAAAATCAAGTGTTTACTAAAAGTAGAGGACCCACCCAATTTCCTCGTATTGCACTGTGGGGGCAATAACATACCGGGTGATAAAGGTGAGAAGTCTGTTGATTTAAGACTAAAAATCAACAACACCTTGGTCAGTTTGGCCAAGCTGTTGCCCGACACTGTTTTGGTTTGGTCACAGATACTCCCCCGCCAGCACTGGCGAGGCGGTGTTGACCAAGAAGCAATGGATATGGTCAGAAAACGGTTAAACAGTTTTGTTGCAACCGCCTTAATCCGCACAGGGGGGAAATATATTCGATATCCAGAAATTCAGATCGATTGTCCGCACTTGTTTGCCCCTGACGGAGTTCATCTCTCTGAACTTGGTAACCAATTTTTCTTGTACCGCCTCCAACAAGCTTTGCAGACTTTTATTACAAAACCCACTGAAAAAGTGTCACCAAAATTGGGAGAGTTTGGGCCATGGCTGTGCTATGACTAGTTAACGGGTCATAGTCTCAGTCACAAATTTGTAGTGGCTGCATTGATTATATTATTGCTCCTGACTTATTTGCACTTATATACCCAGTCAGTTTGATATTGGCAGACAATGATCTTGCCTATGATGCACTTCTGTTATGTATCTGAAAGTGATCAATATTTGATCACTAGTTAACCTTTTGCTGATTACCTTTTTATTTTTATCTAAAGTTCATTTTTCTGTGGCGATGGGGGCGCTTATTTATTTATTTATTTTTTTTTTTACTACTGGTGGCGCAGACTATGCCATAGCATTTGGCATAGTCTCGTGGCAGCTTTTAGGCTTACCAGTAGTATCATTGGACTTGGTTATAACTAATATGTGCTTATCTTGACAGTATGTAATTGTGAACATCTGTTCCCAGGGTTCACCATTTTTGCATTTTTAGGGATGCCATACAAGGCTATATATTGATGCCTCGGCTCCCTCACTTAAACGGCCATGGCCCATTCAGCCAATAAAAAGAATTCAGTATGAACTAGCTAATTCTTCCTTTTTTATTATTTATTGGGTATACTGGCACTCCCTTATTTTAACTTTCATCTTTGATAATAGGATTTCACCATTTAAGGTTAAATCCATTTATCAAAGTGAACGGACAATATTTTTCCTTTTTTTATAAAATTTGGTAATTTGAGCTTTAATGACTTTGCGCGCGAAAATTAGTGAGAACATCATGAATTGCTGACGTCATTATAGTACGCATTTACATCATCAGTCAAAGCAGAAGATTTTACCCACCCTCCCACCCTCTTTAACTAGCATTTTCGGTTATTGAATATAAAATTTTTCATATTAGTTGTGATTTTGTTACACCTTTTCTGCTGTTAGATTTGTTGTATTTACAGGTTGTGTTGCTTTTGATCTTGCTGAGTAAATGTACTGTCTTCATCAATCCCATCGTCATGGCCGTTTTTCCCATCTTCTTCACCAAAGTCTGAGACGCCTCAAAGTGTGGATGCAGCTTTTAGGCTTACCAGTAGTATCATTGGACTTGGTTATAACTAATATGTGCTTATCTTGACAGTATGTAATTGTGAACATCTGTTCCCAGGGTTCACCATTTTTGCATTTTTAGGGATGCCATACAAGGCTATATATTGATGCCTCGGCTCCCTCACTTAAACGGCCATGGCCCATTCAGCCAATAAAAAGAATTCAGTATGAACTAGCTAATTCTTCCTTTTTTATTATTTATTGGGTATACTGGCACTCCCTTATTTTAACTTTCATCTTTGATAAAGAACCATTACACCATTTATGTCTTTTTTACAGGTAAAAAAATTTCCTTTTCTCTTTCTTCAATGTCTTCCATATTATATGTATATTTCTAATACATTTTCTAGAAGCCAATACTGGTCAGGTGAACTTTCTATTTCAATAGATGATAAATAAAAAGTACATGTAGTAAGAAAAGAGAGTGTTCTAAAAGTTTTCTTGGAGAAATATGAATAAGTTAAATGTTCAAAACCCTGTTAGCAATTCAGCGAGCTATTGAAAACTTTAAGCTGATATGAATTCATGTCAGTATTTTTGATCGTTCCTCAACTGTTACTGGGGTATGGGTTATATCGGTTGAAAAGTGACGGTTAGTTGCGTTCCGATGAAGGCATTCAAACTGAATGAACTAAAAGTATGCATGAACTCTACTTAGTAGTTATATCTTTTTTGGAAAAATAAATAAATAAAAGAAATTACATTATACTCTGTCCCAAGATATCCGGGATTCACATTTGGCTTAATTGCTTGATATTTATAAATACCCCTGGGTTCAAACGATGTTCATTCAAAAGTATGAACAATTTCCACCATTTCTCAGTCGAAACGCCCCTGTTAGCTTATCAGGTTTCAATACAATGCTAAAAAATGTGATGTCTACGGAGATTTTGTATTGCAGCAAGCTCGGATGATAACGTTGAAAAATTGCGCGATGTATTCCGAGTGTATTCCGAATGGAGAAAAGATGTAAGCATTCCTGATTATAAATCTCCGTAAGGAATCTGTTTTCGTTCCTGTGAATTTTTCCGAGTGAAAGATGATAATGTCTCAATGAAATTATGTTGGAAAATATCCCTTTCAACTATTTCAATTGCACTTCTTTCACAGGTATGTGTAATTTTTATTAAAAATCGTCCAAATGTGCTGCATTAATATCTTGGGACAGACTTTAAATAGAAAATTAAAGATGTTATTTTAGGAAAGTGCCGGTGTATCTAAATAATTTAGCAAGGAGTGCTGTCTTACTTTAAAAGCCTCAATTTCTGACAGAATGGACATTTTGAGGCCAATTACTTAAAGCATTTTGTCTCTTCATTGCTTGTGATTTTTTACGATCGTTGTGCTTCATTCCATTAACCTGGCACTATGCAGTAAGTTAACAATAAGCATTAGCCCAACAAACAGACCATTTTGAGTTTGGGTATGTAAATTAACTACATGTACATATTTAATAAAGGAACACAATTATGGTCAGATAAGCAAAAATCTTTTTGCTGTGGTCCTTTTAATCCACATTGCTTAATTAAAAAGTGTGCACAAAGGTGAACATATTTAGAAATTTCTGCACATTGGTTATATCTGTAGCGGTAGAGTATGGTGTGATTCTGTAGGATTAAAATATTCAAACGTGGATATTTGAATGTCTGTTTTAATTCGAATTCTTTTTCAATTCAAAATCATACATATCGAGCACTTTCCACCAAGTCAAAGTATGCTTTCAAAAATGTGCATAGGTTATTTTGAATTTGCTAAAATTTCTTTTTTTTTGATCTGTAAATTCAATTCTCTCGGAAATTTTATGCGGTTTGCACGTGCTTTAATATTTCAATGCGTTGACATGTTCATTTGTGACGGTGGCTTTAGCTTATTTTAGTTTCATTTACGTTAATGATGCCTTTGAACTTGACGGGAACTATCGCTTGTATTTTGGAATATTTACGTATCAAATCAAACATAGACAGCTGATTGTTTACCTGCGCAAAAAGGGCAAAATCCGATTCACTAACAACATATTATAAAATACAATTCATTTCATTCGTAATTCGGTACGATCTCTACGTAGTGGTTGAAGAATGCAACGTTATTTGTTAGGATGCTCAGCATTTTCAGTCTAAACGGAGATTATTTTCGCTGCTAGAAATATAAAGGTATATTTATGATGAAAAATAAATCGTGCTCTTTCTTTGTTTTAATGCAATTTTTCTTGTTTTAATTGTTAACAATTTTCTATAATTTACTGACTTATCTAAAAGTCAATTTCGAGTTATAAGCAAGATACAGAGCTTTGTGCCCAATACTATGTAAACAAATAGCTAAGGTCTTGCTTTAATTTGTTTATATTTTAAATGCTGAATAGGAAATACCAAGTTTAAACATCTTAGTTAATGTAATGAATTCATGTTAACAAAAACATAGCTCAAACCAAGGTCTGTATCTTCCTTATAATTCTACGATTGACGCTGAGATTTTTTGATTAATCATAAGAAATGTCTTGCCAAAAGGATGACATGCAGTAACTACTCTCTGGTGCCCCTCTTTATATGAATTGTATATATAAAATCTACACCAATTTTGATAGTTTTTTTTACACACAAGTAAATAAAAACGAAGGCTTTCAAACAGTTGCCATAGTTTTGACACATTATTATGATGTGGATAAAAGCATTATCGTTGTTCTTTAAAAAATTGCAGCGGAAAAGTTTCTTTGGTTGTAGCCATTTAATTTTTTTCTAATGAAGATGAAAATAATGGATGAACCTTTGTACAATAGAGCGATGTGACTGTCAATACATTGATTAGAATTATCATGTGACAACATTGTTCAGTTTTATAGTTTATTCATCAGTCAAATAAGTCAGTTTATGAAACGTCATACGAAATGAATACACGCCGGTAAACTACAATAGTGATGTGAATAGTGATTTTCCCTTATATACAAAGGAAATACTGTAAATGCATGTAGTGGGCTTTGTCTGACACAGTCGATTTAATTTTTAACATACAATTCTTATGACATCTTCTTGTATTTTATAAATGTAGTCAGCTTTATTCTATGTAAAAATATTATTTTCTAATTAAAGTTGGGATGCTGTGGCATAACAAACAATGATGGTGACAGTCATTGTACCAGTTATATTTCGGTAAGATTGTTCAAACAAAATCAAAAATTCTAAGGTTTAAAAAAATAAACTCATTTGTTGTTAATTTAGCATAATCATGTTGAATGCAGCTATTTCTATTTAAAAGACACGCCCGTGTTGGGAAAAATTTTCGGATACTATGACCACATACTGCTCTTCCTATCTCAGTTTGTCCGGACTACTATTTTTTCTTGAGGTATTTAATTTCGGTAAAAAACATATTAAGATATAGCCAATATTGATTTGATCAAGAAATACATACTTTTCAAAAACGAAAATAATTTGAGTTTTAATGTTAATTCAAATTTTCCAGATCATACAACTGTCTTTATGCGACCTTATCTACAGCCAATTGTCTAGAGAGAAGAAACTTCCATTCGCTTTAGCTAAAACCTTTATATCAAAGATGCAGGTCTCCTGGAAAACGTAAATACATGTTTTTAGAATATCTACGTGAAAAAATAAATTTAACAGCATTTGGTGCAACTATTAAATCTTTTTATAACATAACAAAATAAAACTACTAAAATTCCTATGATTGTTAAAATCATAATAGAAAATAAAATAAGAGATTATTTATTTCCTTATTTCAATGAAGAGTATTTTCATCAAATTATAAAGTATAAAGTGAAAAAATAATATCTCAAAGCTATTTTATATACGTACAACTTAGGAAAAAATTATAACAACAGCATTTGATTAATATTTGTCTACATTCATTAACAAATGAATACGTAAATACTTACGTATTTAAACTTCTAACTTTAGTTCACCTTTCATAAGTAGTATGATTAAAACTAGTGCGACCTAAAAGAGCTGAGTATTCAATCTCATTGTCTTTCAAGTTACAATTCACATGTTCATAAACATCTAAAATATCTAAGAAGTTTTCTAATAGGTCGTTAAATTTCTACACCATCGTCTTGTTTTTTTTATTTGAAGAAGCAATATTTATTTAAATGTTCATTATAAGTACATGTGCGTATATTTAATTAATTATTATTATATATTGTTTAGGTCCCGGAAAACTGTTTTGACAAACATTTGTAGAGTTCTTTCAAGCGTAAGTTATATTTATCCTTTTTTATAGTTGCGTACTGAAAAAAATGAATGTTTACCGATACAATTTGCCCTTTCATTTATATTTTAATCTAACATGTTTGCATAATCAATGCAAACATTCCAATTTGTGAAATATATCTTTGAATTTCTTGGTTTTTTTTTAATATATATTTTCTGATATGAAATATAAGTGATAAATTTTTCTTAACGTGATACGATATTTTAACAAAAAACAACTTAAAATTAGATCAATTAGACAGAATTAACTTAAAGACCTATTTAGCTCCCGCGGATATGTCTTATAGATACAAAAAATATTTATGAGTCTGTATTGCCAATTTCAGATTAACGCCATTGTTCTCATTATACTGGGGTCGGTGTTGCTAAATGATGACCAAATGACTGGAGAATATGTATATCACATTTACATTCAACTTTACTTTTGTGGACTTAATTTCACGGACATCATAAATGGACTCGGACATCTAATGATTGTTCTTGGGACTTTGGAATTATTTGCAAATATTTTAGCTGTGCTTGCTGACGTAAAGTTTCCAGAAAACAAGACCAAAAGTGCAATGGTATTGTACTGTTTCAACTCATTCAAAAATCTAATTGAAATCATTAACGTGCACCAACGAGAGAGAAAACTTTTAACATTCCTCCTTTATGCTATAAGGGGGAAAATACTTGTGTCATAAATTTAACAAACACCTGCTTATTATCCTTATGTTCATTTTTCAGTTTTTGGGACTTAACAGCCTGCTAATGGTGTTGAAAATTACTGTCTTAAGCTTATGCATTCAACTCGTTCTGCAGGTAATGTTGGTAATAGGGTATATTGAGCTTTGTTATATGCTATTGTTGTTGCTCAGGATTTCAGCACGTACAATATTTAAAAAGCTTCCAATGCACCGAAATGTGTTGTGTTAAGCACGGAAAATGGGTCTTAAACGCAAAGGATCATTTACTGTAATGTTAGTCTAAAGGCATCGTTCCTATCCTATTTAATATTCACAATGTTCTAACTTCATACTCTCAGACGAGTAAAGCCAAAGCTTTCGAGTCTCCAATCACACAATTTACAATTTAAAATAAATTCCATTTTAAAAAGCAAACAAAAAAACCAAGAGTAACTCATAAAGTATTGGTGTAAATTGGATAAGAAAATATTGAGTCTAGATGAATAAAACAAAACATATTCTAGTAACAGAACCAAAAACTAGTATATGAAACTAAAATTGTAAGAAAGGGAACTCGTATTGTTATTAAGGGGTCTATATCAGAACAGTTTTCCTAGTTGTAAATTCTATGCCAGGGCCATCTTTCTAAAAGAAAGTTTTACCTGTCCCTTGTTTCAGAAAAGAAAGTCTATAGATGTGACTATGCTTCAAAACCGTTTTTAGGTTGTTAAAAATTTATTAATTGTAAAGATTTTTTGCACAGATGTTATTCATGCACCTTATTTCTGTCGACATTGGGCAAAAACTATCTAGAATCTGTCTTCATTGCTCAAAATTCGAGCTATGTAGGCAAGAATTTATTGATAATAATAGAATGTGAATTGATATTTATTCTCATTTAAACAAATCTTTTTTTAAATTTGTTGCACTTATACACCTCAAATATATTGCAGTATAAATAAGATGTTTAAACAATTTATGTCAAAGTTGAACCATATCAATATTCATATTTTCGATGCAGATGAATGGCGACGAACCTCGTAAACAGATGGCATACTTATTAAGAAACTATAGCATGGGTGATATGGCACGTAATTGGATGTATTTATTCAGCGAAGTAAGTGTTGCTTATCTGGATATCCATGTCATTGAATGCTTACCCTTTTATTCTGTTCCTCTATTTTTCATATTATTTTTTTTAATCACTAGTAGAAAAAATCAAAGACTTTATCTTTTAGGAACATTGTAGAACATCTTAAACATTATCAGTATATTTAAAGGTCATATGAAACGATTTTTAACACTATGATTTTCTTTCATGAATATAAAGCTTGGTATAAACAAATGATAAAATACATGATGTAAGATTTTTTTGCCTTTGCATTACTGAGAAATAACCGTGAAAACTGAGCACCTGAAAAAATTCTTGCCCGCTTATCGTTCTTGATTTTGTGGATTTATGACGTCACAAAGACCCACCGATGTAAACAATGCATTAAAACTAGTGTAATTTTACAGTAGTTTATCGATTAAATTTTAGTAAATTTTGCATATATGAACGTGTCTTTCTTTTCAAATGAGATCATTTGATTTCGTAGTAGCCTACAGATGACTTAGTTTTAATTGGTCGTTAATGAATAAATCTAATATCAGCTTCTCACCAGAGTAAAATCATGGTGAAGATCCCGTACTGCAGTGGAAATTTAACGAAAGAAATGCTCCAACATTTACAGCTGATTAATGAATTATCCTTATCCTTTTGAAATAGAAACACCATTTTCTTCTTCGGTACGTATAATGATTGAGCTACATTTAAAGGGAATTAAAGCATTTAAATTGATTTGATTTATTTTGTCACATAAAAAAGTATATAAGGCAGGCCAATGAAAATGTTTGAGGCATTGTGTACATACGTAGTTTGTATTTAAGAGCTGCTTTAAAATGCCGCAAAATTATTCTTAACTTTTATTTCGAAATAATATAAATTTATGACTTATTGATCACACGTGTATTAACGTTTTATTAAATTAGATTGCGGAAATATGGCATTTAAGGATTTAGAAATGTATCGGTAAAATAAATCGGTTGTTTGATAAAAATAGTTGTGAACGAATGTGAAGATAATCAACAGATTTTATTAAGAACAAGCATCAATAATGATAAAAAAACCCGAAAGAAAACATTGCGGAAGAAAGTGAGATAAAAGGGATCTGTGAGTAAACACCGCACATACACGTTTTAAAATCAAAACACCGCACATTCAAGTACACGTTTCAAAAACAAAACATTTGAAGAAATTTCTCTTAGACTTAAAAATAATTAAATGGTAACATATTTGTGAATTTGAAAGTGAAACAAACAATATAATCGTGAAGCGAATGAGGCACAATGAGGCCTACAAGTTGTTTAGAAAAAAAATCTTAATGAATTGCATGAACGTGCAAATGGGAAAAAACGATCAAATTTTGAATTTGTCAATTTCATTAAAAAGATTAAAATAAAACATATAAATATGCTTATATTAAAATTATATTATACTTGCATGTGGGTCTATGAAGAAAATCATTTATTCTCCCTGCAGTCTCGAAACTGAATATCATTATGTACACGCTATTACATGTAAATAAAAACGCACACGATTTCATTTCTTGAGAGAAAAAATACTGACGTGGTTGATTATTGTATAATTATACAAGTTTTTATATAAAATAGTATTTTTTTTCTTTTAAAATGCTGCAAAATGACATGGATATTTGTATTCACAACATAGCTTTATAAGGCGATTGGGTCTTACTGACGTCATAAGCAAGGGAGGTAAGCCGCGAAAGTCAATGTTCCTTTTCCCGATTAAGTAATTTTGATCGACTGTGGCGCTCACATTTTGCATAAAATATCCAAAAAACAATGTCAGTCTTATTAAATAGGCACTTATGAACTCATTCCCGTATATAACTCAATATGGTCAGGATATCGTTTCATATGACCTTTAAGAAATCAAATATTCTTAATATTCATATGTAAGAGCATTAAACAAAAAGAGACCAAACATCAAAATTCATGTACATATAAAAGGCTATGAATCATACATATACATATAAATTTTTTTCAGGCATTATTTTTTTTCTTTCCAGCTTCAATGTTGTGGATTAATATCTGGTTATGATATTTCTGACTTTATAACGATATCTCATGGATATTATCCAATTACTTGCTGCCGAATGACATTATATGATACATCATATAGTCAGATACGTTCCAGCACCGAAGTATATGGACAATATTGCGACTTGATACAAACGGTAAGATATTTGTCGTAAAACAGTTCACGTAAACATACGATAACGGTAATGCTTGAAAAATAACATGTTTTATACTTTTGTCCGTCATTGTAGGGATGCCTCGGAAAGTTAACTAAAAATTTTCAAATTTACACAACTGGGTTTCTTGTCACAACGGCGATGTCCATAGCTTTCGGGGTGAGTTTAACATAGAAATTCTTTTTCCAAATCAAGATATTTTATAAAGAAAAAGATATAAATATAAGGTAAAATATGTAATTACTTTTTAATACACAGATGCGATAAACTTTACTAAATTTGGCTAATGTACGCAAAATAAAAATGAAAATAACTATTTTAAGAAAAAATTATGTTAATTTTAAGATATTTCATCTACTAGGTACCCGATATTTCCCCCTGTATTCCTTATGAAAATTGATTGTCATTCGTACAGTTATAAACTGACAAGACATTTACGCTAATAAGTAATGAGAGTACTATTTGTAGTACACGCTTTTGTTGAAAAATGCTCTCCAATGCATCGTTGAGAAAATTAAATGTCACCTTATTTTTGGATAGCAAGAAAAAATATTGTTCACATCGTTTTATTGATACTTTTTATGCTTTTGTTAATTATTTTTGATCAATCCAAACTTATCCTACATTTAGAGCACGAACTCAACGAACTTGCAAGGGCTAACCTCAAAATTCGAGGAAGTTGAAGTTACCATGGTAACCTTCACATGTGTAGCGTTTGACGAGAATACGTCCTAAACAAAAAACAAATTTCAAAAACAAAAGTCTTCTTTTATTATGAACCAAGAAATTGTTGTAATTTGATTTGCTTTGAAAAGAACCTTATCAAACCTTGCTAAAATCGGTTTGAATTTCTATTTAACATCTTCATCGGGTATTATTTATTATTTAACACAACGAATATATGAAAAATCAATCCTTAAAGGTATATGTGGCGTATTTGGAGTAAAATGTTTAACATGAGTTTGAGTAAAAATATACATCATGCTTCTTGTAATTAGACGTTTCACAAACTCAAGGCCCGTAAAACATGTTTTTTTTAAGTTATTTGTCTCTAAACTTTGCTACACGTCTGATGAATATTAATGTGATCGGCCATGAACGCCACTGTGCATGAGTGTGGGAAAACCTATTATTAAAAACACGATGGAAAAACTGTTTGTTCACAAATCAATGTCTAAAATTAGATAAGTCTTATATCAGATGTTACCCGAAATATTATTATTTCGTTATTCATTAATGTAGAACAATGTAAATTGCTTATTATGTGTAATAAAGTTGAAAAACGATTTTAACATCTGAACGACACGGCATAATAAGTGAATACCCCCTCTCCCTGAGGTATGCATGTACTCAGAGTGTTTATTTAGTTCTTAATCAAAAATTCCTCTAAAAGAAAATCCACTTGTGGTTTATAACTTATCAAGTAAAGACATGGAACACATTGAGCACGTACTGATTAGCAAAACCCCTACAACTTCATGTTAAAAACTGAAGTTTATTTCGGTTTGATTAATTCCTATTTCATCAATCTACATGGAATGGTCTCTGATGACAACCTTCCCTTTGTTCATATCCTTGTCAGTCTGTCTTTTTTTTCTTTATTTGCCAAAACTGTCAAACTTAAAGGTATACCTATCTTTCTCGTCGTCGCCATTGTTGTTGTGATAAACTGAGCGTGGTATCACGTGACCGATTCAAGTTTATACAAATGCTGTATTTATTGTGGACTCCACAATATTTATAAAAATTATTAATTAATTTCTATATCTTTTTAACCCGATTGATATAAACTGCGTAATTTATTTTGAAGATCTATCTATCTATACTACTTTATTAAAATTATAGACTCGAATTTTGGGGCTGTAATACCGAGAAATCGAAAGAGTACTGTCTTTTGTTTTATATATTTTAAACATCATTGGTACTGGAAGTTTACCAGTTTGTTTTAATATTTTCTCAACTAAGCTTTGCTATTTAATAATCAACGAAAATTCCTTTAAAAAAACCCGGAAATCATTAGGATTTTTTGGATTTTACAATCTTTTGCATGCACATTACATTCACGCTAAATCACAGGAGGCTCTTTTGTTTATGTTTTTACAATTTCACATTTGCATAGATAAACTCAAATACGATATTATAAATACGTGTAAATTTCCATTGAAAATTTGTAATATATTCTGCTCATCAAAGGAAATACGGGCGATAACTCTAACTCAGTACATTTAATGGGGAAAATTCCTAGAGTTCCGGTGTGTAAATTCGAAGCAAATAAAAAACGTTATGAAAAAGTGTTGAATTCTTTATAAATGATTTAAAATTTTAGTTGAAAGGCATTTACAGCCTCAAAATGGTTTGTTATGAATCATTTGACTGTTATTTTTAATGTTGTGTCGGAGCGATTTTGCAATGTTTTGCTATATTACGGGTATATGGGAAACATTTTGACTGTGTTGAAGGCCTGTCCCGAGACACAGTTAGATTATTCTTAATATGTAGTGAAATTAATTGCATTATTGTAGGCTTAAAGCTTGGTTATGTTAATGTCAACAATACGGTGTGTCGGTGTATCTATTTCGTCAATGTCCGATATCATATGCAACGTCAACCCGTGCACGCACGGGTCAAAGTCTAGTATAAACACATAACATATTTAAATATATAAATCAATCAAATATTTCTTAGCATGAAAAAATACGCCACATATACCATTAGATTCTACAAAAAGCAATTCAGATTTCTTTTTTTAAATAATTGTGTCTTTCAGAGTATGGTAATTGTGTTTACCACAGCACAGTTGAAATCCATTTATTCAACTAATCTTAAAAAAGATGGAATACCTGAAGAAAATGTAGTTGACCGAAAACATATCGCCAAGCGTCTCATCACATACTGTAAAATGTAAGTCCATAGTAGTTAATCAATTTAAAATAAACAAAAGGGGCTAATCTTATATTAACACAAGCTTTTACAAAATGAAGATTTCTTATCATAATCTTGATTTATTAATTTCCCATAAGTTTTTACTTATCAGTCTTCTCCATCTAGAAAATACTAGTAGTAATTGTTACCGTCAAGGACGGGATGGTCGAATGCTTTTAGTCCTAGAGTGTTTGAAAAAAACAAACTATAGAATCGTTATAGGTTTTTAATAGTATTATATAGTGTGTAATATTTTAAAAGATTTATTTGAGTAAAAACTAGAAAAGGAGATTAATATCAGTATGGTATAAATATATAGTATAATGTAGATCATTTCATTTCATTTAATTAGTTATGGTAAAAAGGAAATGTATCAAAAGCAGGGATGAATGTGTGTTGACATTTTCTATATTTTTTTCTCAGGAACTTGGAAGATGTAACTCTTATGATTGCTACCATTCTTTGCATTGTAAGTATAAAGCTAACCACGACGCCAGCTTCTGTTGGAACATAAAACTATCTTCATATTAAACAACCAAATTTCATTTAATCATTAGACGGTGGCTATAAATAGCCACGGTCTATTGCTACGGTCCAGACCGGAAGAGTATTTCTCACGGGGACCCTAGCGGATAACGAACGATAACTCTGTTAGGTATGCAGTGTTACACGCAATGTTTTATCTATGTATCAATTTCAGTATGATAACTAATTTTAATCTTATCAGATATTTTAAGCGTTATAGCTGTTAATCATTTTGTACATATATTTAAATTATTTATGAAATTATGTTTTATTTTAAATGAGCCGTTACCCTGTCTGCTTACGCGGTATCGATAATGTATGCACCAACTGCCAGTTGTTACGTTAAACTCTGTATCAGGACTGCATAAACTATATCACTGGGATAATTGGCTAAGAAATCTCACAATAATCGCTTCTTGTTTTTTTTTTATGATGTAAACAATTGTCAGAAACACACACAATTTAAAAAGGTTTGCCATTTCATATTTCAGCAAGTATGCTTCATCGATAAATTCATTCATTTTTAACGCATTAATTTTAGTTGAGGAAGAATATTTATTTTTTTGTAGCTTATTCTAAAGAATTCATATCAGATACTGATAATGAATTTTTGATAAATTACATTTTATTGAACTTCAACCGATCAATGGCACACTTTCTTCTACAAGTGTTCATGTGTTCTTTTAACATACAAAAAACTTGAAATTTACGTTACAAATGTGTTTAATTTTGGACTATCCTGTGATTTACCTAATTTTGTAACCCACTCAGTCTGTAAGAACATTAATATTATTACAGGCACCTCAATATTTATCAGACAATATTTACTACTGATGTTGACGCTTTACTTGCTGCTGACTTTCTCTCAAACCCGCTAATCGATCGACCTCGGATTGTAAAATTCACGTGCAAATCAAGTCGCCATTTTACATGTACATGTATAAACAAACAACATTTTACGATGTTTCAAAGATTTTCAGTTCAGATTTTTTGTAAACAAATAAGGGATTAAAGACATGCTGTAAAACGTCTTTTGGATTTCACGGCGTATCAGCTCGTGTATCTCTAATTTGCAGCAAACGCTAGCTTTTTTTGTGAGAAAAAACAATCGGTTCAACTCATGCAATATTTTATGGTACATTGTGAACGGTAATGTAAGATATAATAATTTTGTTCACTTAACAGTTTTCCCACTAAACTGAAATAACGCAATTTGATGAGCGAAGTACAATCTGTGACTTTAATCCATATGCACCCGTCTCTGCTATCAGAGAACCTTTTCTTTGGTTTTGGGGGATTTTTTCGCAAATAGATAACATTATTTACACATGTACGTAAATATCACCCCCTTTGTTCTCAAATAATTTTTAACTCGCGAGTACAACTCTATTATGAGCTTTCTTCGACATTTGTTTCCAATTACAAATAGCTGGGCCTATATAAATGCGCCAGTTTGTTGCGACTCGCAATCGAAATGTCATCACTCAACGAAATGCTACATCGGCCGTAGCGTATACATCCATGCTATATTTGCGATAAATAATGAAACATGAAGGTAAAAAATGTGCTTCATAGATGACTGTAGTATTCTGCTGAGCTACAGAACTATAGCTTTCCGGAAATATTGCCGAGATTTGCGGACTGTAGATCTATTGTATAGACTATAGTACATGCAAAGAATAAAATGAAATTTATATACACAGCTGTACGGTCAGAAAACATGCGTTTAACTTGAATTTTGTTTGTTTGGTGTTTTTAAAAACTTATTTTGAATAATTAATCTAATGTATATTTCTTGTAAGTTTACTAGAAAAGTTTAATGTTGCAAGTAAATTATGCGTGTTAAAGTGTACTGAGAAGCGATAAATTATACATGTGACTTTCCCAAATTCATTCAAATGATTTGAATAAATCTATAGCTAAATGCAATTAGACAAATGTACTTTAAAACGTTGATAAATGAAACTGCCGCGACTGAATATTGTATGATATTTTTTTCTCAAATTTTTATTCACTTACGCTGTGAGCAAATGGAAATAATCCACTACAGTCGAAGATAAAATATTGATTGACTCTTCTGTTTCATGATGACGTGCATTCCAAAAGCAATACCAGTTTTATCAAACAGGTTCTTGCAAACCATTCCGTTTTCTGTACACCTAAATGTATAACTGACTATGAGGACAAAAGCAAGTGTGATAGTCCATAAGCAAGTGTGATGATGCAACTTTTTCCCCGTGAAGAAACTGAGAGAAAATGCTGTCGAGAGGGATAATAAACATACTACATGTATGCCCAAATAGTTAGTAAAAGCCTGATAAGTATTTTATCATACTAAAGCTTTATTTGTTCTCGTTACTTTGAGAAATCTACAATATCTTTAAAGCACAAAAGTCCAATCCACACTTTTCAAAAGTTGTTCCCCTTTGCAGGGTCAACCTAGCTGCAATAATGTAGCCCTCTCCCGATTTTTTTTTTTTTTTGGGGGGGGGGAGGGCTACAACTCCATAGGATCTCCGTAATGGTGCAAGTGCGGGAGTGATTCACTCCCGCAACAATTTCGTCTCAAATCGTATATAAATGACAATAACATTTGCATTTCTTACCTGAACTCAAACATGTCTATGGCATAAATTAATCCAAAAATATCAAGTATAGTCCATATATCGGTTATTTTTCGTGTATGTCAACAACACAAATTGAATTTGTCCGCCATATTTACTGACCTTGACCGGTCTTATTTTTGGACAGCCAATGAGAATTCAGGAGCGGATCTTGAACTGAATATAGGAATTCTCCTAATATAAACATAATTAACGCGGTAAATATGAATTTTCCATTATATACCATTTCCTTAAATGATATTTTAGTGATAGAACGAGGTAAGATCGATTATCTACACTGACATTCACGTTATCAAGCCCATCAAAACTCCAAGCGTAAATCCCATAAAATCACGCGAGAACTGTCATTGCTGCTGAAAAAGACGACTGGTAAACATGCTGATGTGTTTTATCTGGTTTTGATTTATATACGGTTAGTTTGTTCAACCTGAATTAAAAAATCATTTTATCAAAAGGATGTCAAATATAAAATCGATCTTTTCAGACCGAAGTCAGTCGCATTAAAAAATCAATTTTGCACCATTACGGAGATCCTGTAGAATTGTAGCCCTCTCCAGTAAACATCAGATATAAAAAATCGGAGAGGGCTACATTATTGCAGCTAGGTCAACCCAAAGGTCAAAAGGGAAAAAACCAAAATTCCCCTTCTTTATACAATCAAATAGTTTGGCGCACTGTGATGAAATCGCTTTGGATTTGATGTATTCATTCAATATGTGGTGGCAACCCACATATTTAATGATTCATTATGGGGCAATCAAAATACATTTGTGGAGTACATGTATTACCGAAAACGGAGTTTTAATATCAACTGATATAGTTACAAACATATAGATACAAACATATAGATACAAACTTCTATACTACTGTGATAAATCTATGGATTTTCCTCAAAAGATGACGATAAAGAGACACAACATTTGTAAAGTGTGGATTGTGAACACAACTACGTTTCCACAGAATTACCCATGTAAGTAACTCACGACCAGTTGTGCTAGTACATTTATGAGACGCTGGCTGTGGATTTTCGACAACAATAATTTACATACATGCAATATGCCACTTTCAAACGGCGCCACCGTCTAACAGTACTTTCAGTACTTTGATTTTTAAATAGAATGGGGATTTCTTTTTTTTTCTGATACAAATTTAATCTTATTTAATATTTTAACACAATTTTTACAAGTTTCTTATTTATGTATCATTATAAACCATTTTAAATAAAGTCCACTTGTCATAATATTTTTTCATGTTTGTTATGTATGACAATGTAAGTGTGTAAAAGTTTGCTTTGAATCGTTTCAGATCTTTGGAAGTGCCCTATTGATAGAAGGATTTCTGTTTAAATATGATTCAATATTTAACCACCATATAATAAAAGAGGTCCTTTTTAACAATATTACATTTGAAGGATTGTCTTTTACTGAAATAAGGCAGTCACAGTATTCTTTTATGTTTGCTACCGGAACAGTCTTGATAGTCATTTGTGGAAGTGGAATTTTTATGTTAAAGACGCAATCAAAATATCTTCACATAATTGTAAGTAATACCTTTTTGAAAGGACACCCCTCTTTTATGCATTGTTATTTCAACAATCAACATAGTATGCCTTTGTAAACGATATCTTTTTAAAGTTTGCACCAATTGTGAACAACTTTTAATAAAAGGTATTATAAATCCGGATCTTGATTTTAAAATACAACATGTTCATTGAAACCGCGTATTTCCAAAATTAAATGAGTACCTTCTCTATTGTCTAATAACTGTAAACAACTTTAAAGAAGCATGGTCACGATTTTGGTCAAACTCTATTTTTCTGTTTTTATTATTTACAATGCGTTAGGATTGCATTTCTAATAATCATTCGTAGAGTTATAAGCAAGATACAGGGCTCACAGTTCTTTGTCATGTTAACAAGGCCCGTGCCCTGTTTTTGTTTACATAGGTTCAATATACCAGTAAAAAATCTTTTTCCAGCTTATCTGTTTATCTATTTATTTATTTTAAGCATAGATAAACAGTCCTAACGTTTAACACATCCATTTAAGGTCTAAAACTGGAATTTCCACTTTAACGTTCAAATTGTAAACAAACGCTCTGTTTACATAGCAAAAAATTGTAAGCTATGTAACTCGCTTATAATTAGGTTTATCAAATATGGATAAACCCTGTTATTTCATGCAGTTATGCATATTGTTTGGGGCAAGAACTATAACTCTAGTAATGTTAATTCAAGGGCAATAACTCCACACTTCCTGGTGTTGGAGCGTGCGCGTTAAGCTCTTCCTTTTATATTCAACTGTTCCCTGAGTCGGTTACAAAAAATCAACTAGAGAAATAATCAAGTTTTATCGTATTAATCGGCGAGTTTTATTACTTTATACCGGCATATTATTTCAATATCATGCTGAGGGTATGGAACCAAAGGGCATCTAAGGCGAGAAGCCCATACGCAGCCGTGCCAAATGGAACAAATACAGTTGCCTCGAGTAGTGTATTGGCACGAGGTCGTCGCGGAAATCGTCGAGGAGGTCAAGTGAGACAGCCCGTTGCAAACATCTCCAATATTAATGCTCCTCCGACACAAGCGACTCCTCCAACACCTGCGGCTCCGACGACACCAGCGACACAGGCGTCAACTGAAGCAGGCCAGGGAATGTCACGGAGCGGGATGATTGGGATGATTCCTCACAACATGCCGCCCATAGTTAACCCCACCCCTGATGCACCAAGTGCGTTGTCGTCACATGTTCCCACCAACATGAATCAAGGTACAGAAAATTATTTGGAAAATAATATTGACGCGCCAAACCCATTTAACAGTGTTACTTCTATACTGGGATCCCATGTATCCCAAGCTCTTAAAGATAAAATTTGGAATGGCGAATTTGTTCATTTAAACAAATTGTTGCTTCAAGAGCCTTGCACAGAAATGCAAAATCAAATTGTTTTCGAGGGGGGTGTTTTTCAGGTCAAACCAAAAAATAAAGAAACAAAAATTACAAACTTCTCGCAATGGATGGATGCATTTTTCATATATGCTTCTATATACTTAGAAAAACATCCACTACAAGCCATTTCACTCTTCAGGTATATGTCAACGATAAAAAGGGGGGCTGCTAGTAACAATTCAGGTTGGTTGGATTATGATGTGCAATTTCGCTTAAAGAAGTCCGTCGACTCCTCTTTAAACTGGGGATCTATTGATGCTGAACTATGGTTGTTTTACATGCAAACAGTTAATAAAACCCAATTGTCAAATCAGTCAACTCGTAGGTATTTGAAATGTTATGCCTACAATTATGAAGGTGTTTGTCAGAAACAATATTGCAAGTATTTGCATCAGTGCATTTCATGTAATGCATATCATCCCTCCATTAACTGCTTCAAAAATAATCAATCTAATCAAATTCCCAAAAATGCACCTGCTCGTTCGGAAAATTTTAATTCCAACAACAAATTTTTCAGGAATCGACAACAAACCACAGGACGGCAAACCTACATGTAACTTGTTACATAAATTATGGGATATTGGCAGCACTCCAATCAATACATCTAACTTCGATTCTTTACTGGTAAATTACCCAAACAAAGAAATAGCAACAGTTCTATCAAATGGGTTTAAAAATGGGTTTTCACTTCAATATACAGGCATTAGAAAAAAGGTTGAATTTAAAAACATGATATCTGCGGAGGAACATGCTGTTGAGTTACATGAAAAAATAAATAAAGAAATAAAATTGGGTAGAATTTTAGGCCCCTTTCCCTGTCCACCTATTTCAAATTTGCGGTGTAATCCTATTGGTATCCTCCCCAAAAAGCAAGGAGGGTGGCGTATGATTTCTAATTTATCACACCCAGTGGGTAATAGTATCAATGATCACATTGATCAGCAATATTGTTCAGTGTCGTACTCTACATTTGATCAAGCCTTGTCACTGATTCAGGAGATGGGGGAGGGTGCATTAATGGCCAAAATGGACATTTCAAGTGCTTTTAGATTGTTGCCAGTCTGTCCTGAAGATTTCTGCTTGCTAGGTTTCAAGTTTTTAAATTCATATTATGTGGACAAATGCTTGCCAATGGGTTGCTCAATTTCATGTTCATTATTTGAGATGTTCTCTTCCTTCCTTCACTGGGAGCTGCAGCAAAGGTCAAATTCAAGGGGGATCATTCATTATTTAGATGATTTTTTATTTATAGGTAGAGCAAACACAGCTGATTGTACGATGTTAATGGCTCATATGATAAAGTTATCTGAAATTTTAGGGATCCCATTAGCTCCAGAAAAAACAGAAGGTCCATGTACATCTATTTGTTTCTTAGGATTAGGCATTGACACAGTTTCAAGAACTATTTTCATTCCAAAAAATAAAGTTACTGAACTTTTGGAAAAAATTAATGATGCTTTAAGTTGTAAAAAGGTCACCGTTAAAAAATTACAGTCATTAGCAGGGTCACTAGCATTTGTGGTTAAAGCTTTGCCCTCAGGAAGAGCATTTTGTCGTCGTGTATATGCGGCTTTAGCAGGAGGTAAAAAATCTTTCCATTTTATAAGAATTTCAAAAGAAATCAGATTGGATTTAGAAATGTGGGTAGAATTTCTTACAAAGTTTAATGGATTAACCCCTTTTCCATCTTTGACATGGCAAGATGATGAGACACTCAAATTTTATACAGATAGCTCAGGTTCAAAAGGTTGTGGGGTTATATTTGGCAGTCAGTGGTGTTATTTGGCTTGGCCTTCACATTGGTTTTATGAGACAACAAAAGATATTACTTTTCTTGAGCTTGTGCCTATTGTTTTGGGAGTTTTTATTTGGGCAGAACAACTCTATGCAAAAAAGTTATTGTTGCATATTGACAATCTCTCATTAGTTCATATTATTAATCAAAAGTCTTCAAAAAATAACTGGGTCATGGTTTTGATTCGAGCGTTGGTATTGTATACCCTTAGTTATAATATCCAGGTTAGAGCTATACATGTTCCGGGAAAAAATAACAATATAGCAGATGCTATTTCTCGCTTTCAGTGGTCAAGATTCCGACAGTTGGCTCCTACAGCAGACAATTTTCCATGTCAAATTCCTGCTCCATTTTGGGAGATTATTCATCAACTATAGATCAACTGTTAGAAGCCAGTATATCTGAAAACTCAAGTAAAGTTTATAAACAAGGCATCCAAGCATTTTTTAATTTCAGAGTTCAAGCTTCCTTTGAGCATTTGTGGCCACCACCTATAGATCATATAGTAATGTTTATAGCTTATATGAAGGAATCTGGATTTGCATTTTCAACAGCAAAATCTTATATGGCTGGTTTGAGTTTTGTTGTAAATTTACATGGTTGGCAGAATGCTACAGAATCCTTTTTGGTCAAAAAGTTGTTAGCAGGATTTAAAAGGTCATGCAGAACTCAGGACATTAGACAACCAATTACATTGTCTTTATTAACACAAATTACCAGTATCATTCCACATTTAACTATTTCTTCGTATGAAGCACATTTATTTCAGTCAGCATTTCTCATTGCATTTTTTGCTTTATTGAGAGTAAGTGAACTAGTGGCATTGGAAAGAAATCATGTTCAAATGTTGGAGGATGAATTTATAGTTTTTGTGGGTTGCTCAAAAACAGATCAATTTGGTAATGGTTCATCCATTAGAATACCCAAAACACCAGATTCTTTTTTGATGTTTCAAATTTTTCAAAAATTTCAAAGTCATAGGCAATGCATTCAAGCAACACATCTATTTGCCCACTGCAATACTAAACCATTGACTCAATATCAATTTTCATCCATGCTGTATAAATCCTTAAAATTCCTAGAGGTACCTACAAATTCATTCAAGTCGCACTCATTTAGGATTGGAGGTGCAACTTACCTGTACTTAAAAGGGGTTTCTGAAATACAAATCAAGCACATGGGTAGATGGAGTTCCTCAGCTTTCAAATCCTACATAAGACCATGTTAATAGTATTTTTAGTTTTATGCTGTGAAATCATACATAAATTTCAGATTCAGTTTGGATCATTGGCTCATCTATTATTCATTGGGCACAGAAATATGCAGAGACCACAAATCAGTTAAACCTTGGATTAAACCACTTTACCATTAATTGGAATGGTAGAAGGGGAATGGTTTGGGAGTACTTGTATACAACTGTGTCAAGTATGTTAATAGCTAATAAACAACCAACTATTTTGATAATTCACTGCGGGGGTAATAATATTGGGGACCCTCAAAATACCCTAAAAGGTATTCAAAAATTCATGAAACTAACTTTATCTCAAATAGCAGACCTCTTGCCAAACACTCTCATTGTATGGTCACATATATTACCTAGAAGTAATTGGAGGCAGTCTTTATCAACCATTGAAGGTGAAAACTCTAGGCGTAGAATAAATAGTGCCATTGCAACATTTGTTTTGAAAAAGCTTAATGGTGCATCTATCAAATATCCAGATATCCAGATAACTCAAAAGCGATTATTTAGATTAGATGGTGTGCATTTGTCAGATCTGGGTAACAATATATACATAAATTCCCTGAAAAATGCTATTGTGCAGTTTGTGACATCTTCCTCTCGCACCTATCCTTAAAATATACTAGCTGATATATCTGTGGCAAGTCATGGTCCGTTTAATTATCTATCTTATTATATATCATATACATATATCTGAATCTAGAATGTCCAAGTATAGACATTCTTATGTATCATATCTACAGGTGTCATTGTTGTCAAAATTGCCGCCTGGTATTGGCGGATGGTTCACGTGACAGTGTCCGTGATCCATTTGGCATAATTTTGATTAGAATACTGTCTCCGTGGGGCACTGTTTTTTCCAGGCTCCTCGGGTCAAGAGAGTATTTCTAATATTGTATATTACATATATATATTTGATATATGCTGCCATATTGTTTGAACGGCGCATGTCGAGTTCAATGTACATGTATGAAATCTATCTGATGTACATGTACTATATATCTGACTGATATCTATCTGATATTCATGTACTTATCTAATTTTTGCACATTTGATTAAACGGCCATGACAACTACGCCAAACAAACAAAAGTCTATTTAGTTTTGTATATACATCAGGGTAAATATCTGAATCATAATTGTCTGTTGTTATGAAATTGGTATTAGCTAGAAACATGAAAAGCATATTTATTTGGGCAAAGGTCATGAAATAACTCAACAAATGGCACTTACATTTTGGTTGCCTGTTAAAATGCCTTACTGAAGTATTGTAAATATTAAAATCGCAAAAATAATTTTATACCATAATCGTGACCATGCCCCTTTAAAGAAGTTGCATATTATATTTTTTGTAGCTTTATTATATGATGGACTATTTAAATTTTACAGACAATTTTCATTGATATAATTGATTGCATATTGCATAAATCATAATACTTGTATTATAAAGTCACGCATTTCACTTATTCTGTAGCAAATGGTGTTTGTGAGTCTTGCGCTGGCGTTGACAATCATTGGGTTAGGCCTATGGGGGAAAATAAAAGATTCGGTAAGTTTTATGGAACACTCACGTCAACAGAATTATTAATTTTATTAAATTTATGATCAGTTCTAGTGTATATTTTTTTTAATTTTTGCTTTCAATATCTTTATATTTTAGATAAGTAACCAACTGCAAAATGAAACAGAGATTTTCCTGGACAGGTTTCGTTACAATTCCAATAGACAATTTGCACACTTACTTACCTCAGAAGGAGCTTTGAACAATCTTTTTGCCAAGGTATTTCCATTTATCGAATCCGGTATTATAATTGTCTTTTACAAAATGTTCTATAGATTGCAAAATATTTCCATTTATAATAAAAACAAGGATTAAAAAATTGTAGACGTTCAATTAAGCTAGTTATTACTTGTTACTTATTTCTTCCAGACTTCTGCTATTGATTTTCGATCAATTTTGATTTTTCATTATTTATTCAATATTATACGTCGCTGAAGACCAATCGATTTTATAAGTTGGTGATTTTGTGAAATGAATTGGCCATATTGTATTGTATTTATAACTAAAAGCAACTAGACGTTGACCCGTGCGTGCACGGGTTGACATTGCATATTATGTCAGGGATTTACAAAATAAATACATCAAATTTGCACACCATGTTGACATTCAGAACTATCGGAGTTTTTTATATTAAACACTCTCAATTAGAGTTATCTCCCGTATTTTCTTTCTTTAGCAGAATATATAGCAAAACACGTGGGGGAATAAGCTGAGGCATAAACCCACATAAGTCCATTTAAAAAACACTTAATTTTTTTTTTTACAAATATCATTTTTGTTACAGTTATTAAGCATATGTAATCATTTGCTCTCAGTATTGCCAAAACCTTCAAAATTTGACTTCAAATTTAAATGAAAATATGTCTATGCTAATGAAATCGAACGTTTAGATTATAGTTTATTATAGAGTGGGTCATCATACCATTTTTTAAAGGACGTATACTGATAAAACATGTTAATGTCTCTCTTTTCCAATTTTCAAAAAAAATGGTACCAAGACCCACTCTATAGTAAAAAGCAAGTTTTCTTTCTTCAATTTTCAAGATGATCATCAAATGGCAAAGACCGAATTATGTTTGCCCAATACTAAAATGAGGTTGTTATTCCAATGAATTATAACATGTGATTTCGTGGTGTAGCGATTAGCGAGGAGTTCTTGAAACTTAGGTATGTTGAAGTGGATGTTCGATATCAAAGAATCGTATTGTAAATATTTTTTTAAATATCTTTGTTTAATTTGTTTAAATTCGAAAAACTCATTTGACGTAAAGAAAGTAAAAAATATGTTATTATAAATTAAACATATGCACTTAATCATTTTATAGTTTTTGCTAATTAAGTTATCTTTACAATTATTTTTTAAAATAACTTATTACATTGTTGAGGGGAGTACAAATATAGACTTTAAGACAAAAGATTGGAATTTTTAGTTCTATTTTCACGCACATAATAAATTCTCTGGAGAAATGTAAGCACAGGAATAAAAATATTTAAAGTAAATACACATGTCATACTAAATGCGTGATTGTCATTTAAAAAATACTAGTGATAAGGTCGAGGCCACTTGTGGGCATATGCCTCGGCTTATTCCCCCAGGTTCTTTTACACGTAATTGTATTATTGTTTTTAAGATTATCCATGCAAATGTGATATTGTGGAAACATAAACTAAAGAGCATCCCGTAATTTTGCGTGAATGTGATGCACATGCGCAAAATTGTAAAATCCGAAAAATTCAGACGATTTCCGGATTTTTTAAAGGAATTTACGTTGATTATTAATTAGCGAAGCCTGATTTAGAAAAAATAAAAATTAATTGGTAATCTCCAAGTACCAATGATGTTAAAAATATATAAAAACAAAAGACAGTACTCTTTCGATTTCTCGGTAATAAAGCCCAAAAACTCGAGTCTATTATTTTAATAGAGTAGTATAGATAAGATCAGAAGCAAGATACTAGAACCTGTCCTTAAACTGTAGTGTTTAATTACACTAATGAGCTGCTATTTACATGCGCAGAAGAAAATTAGTTTCTTAAATTATCAAAAGTATAAAAATATTTTTTTAACCAAAATTGTGCAAAAAAACAAAGAAAAAGAACTGTGTCTCCCTGGTTATTCACAATGTAACGCAAAAGCATAAGTTTGCTTAATCAACGATATGTGAAATCGCAAAGAAATCGCGAATGAATACGATACATGTAACACAAAGGTATTAAAATTCACAAGATATGTTTAACGATTTCATGTTTTTGGAAACCGTGCTTAATAAAATTTAAATTTACAAATCAAACTCCCTAAACTTTATTGCAATAAATTATGAAAGTAGGAACAATATTGAATATGAAAGAGAAAGATAAAATATGTACAGCAGTAGTAAAATTGTATGATTTCTGCGAAATTTTTGACATCACATAAACAGCATCAACATTATATAAATAGCAGATTAAGTAAATATGATATTGTAGCTGGTTTGGTTGAGTATTATAGATACCGCCGATTGCCACAGTGTGTTTGTAAACAACCGCACCATAATCTTGCTTCAAAAGGGAAACGAAATAAATATATGTTTGTTTTGTTATAATTTAGGAAATACTGTTGTGTTGTATCATCTTATTAAAATTATTTTTGGATAGACGACAGACGAGATTTTATGCTTAAGAAAGAAGCATCCTAGCAGAGGATGCTTACTCCTCCATGCCACCTGATCGTATCTCTAATTTTTGTAGAGGTCCGTATTTGCACAGCTCCTGTTTTGTAATTTTTTTCTTTTGATTTGGGACACTGTTCGTTATCGCCACATTTCTATAATTATGAGCCTATGAAAAAACACCCAAACACTGTTTGTAGCAGAAAACATAATTTATTTTTTTCACTGTAGCAATTCTTTGATTGTTTTTGTAACCATTATCGGAAAATTTTATAACAAATGCATCACTTCATATTTTATAAACAATATACTAATTATACATTAGAATGGTGTTGATAAAAGTGCATATTATTTTTTTTCTTACATAGTTTAAGAGAAATTTAAATTACAAAAAACCTATTTCATTTACCTTTTCATTCTGATCTTATAATGTAAACATCAGTTCTTACAGAAATTCCGTAAGATCTCTATTCCAGAAAATGTCGTCTCGACGTCTTGGTGGACTTTCCAGCTTCTGATTTCAAATTTTTCCTCTTGCATGTCATTTTTGGATTTTAAATACAGCAACAAAATTATTACATCATATTTATTTAACATACCAGGTATTTTTTTGCAGAAACTGAACTTCTGAAATTATATTGCTGTCAACTTTTAATTTAAGTTCCTATGTTTTAAAGTTGTGCATGGAGATTTAAAGCGCAATTGAAGCGTTCAAACGGAGTTGCGTAAAGCTATGCAAATTGCGACGAACAGTTTATATTTTCACTAATTAAACCTTAACCTTATTCCAAAAACATACAGAAGAGATTTTTGATGCTGAAGAAATCTTAAGACATTTGAATACTTTTAGACTTTTAGAATTCGAGCTCAGTCGTTTTCTTCATTGTTCAAACATGGACTAAATCCTGAAAGTAAAATATGACATTGACGTGCAGTTAAACCAATCAGAATTTGTTATTAGGGTTATTCCTATCAGACTTCATTTCACTGATATGTATGTTACAGGCCGAATGCTGTGGACTCGCGTTTTCTGATGGCAGTGAACTTTCTTTAGGAGGAGGAGAAAAAATCCCAATTTTTTGCTGCAAAAGCAATCCATTGACAGAACCATCCTTATTAAGTAATGACGATTGCACTAAAGGAATAGACCCAAGCCTGCGACACAGGACTGTGGTAAGACTCATGCACACTGAAGGAATTGGATCCTGAGATCTAGTAGTGGTTAGGAGGGTTTTTAAAATTATTTTTACATAGATTCACCGCTGTTTTTTTTCCTTAACCATAAGAAAGTGATGCATGTTTCTTATTAGCGCCAAACATTACATTCCTGACTTTGAAAATTGTTTTACCTGTATTAATTACCTGTCATGGTTCCTGATGCAAACTTATTTATTGTAAAATAGATGAAACTGTGCTTGTTTGCACTCATAACCTATGTTCTTTCTAGTTTTAAAGATTTAACAACAATTGATTGTAAATGATTTTATTCTCAATTTACAATAAACTGGTGAAAATCGCAAAAAATATTTTTGACCGACATATTTGTTTACTGTTTTCGGACAAATCATAAAATAAAGAAATTAATGACTAAAAGTATAAGTTTAATCTAAATTTGTAAAATGCTTTAGGGACCAAACGAAGATATCCCCATGCACAATTGGCGAAACGCCATATTCTCATTGTAAAGTAGATGTAATCAATACCATTAATATTTTATGTTAAAATTAGAAAAACATCATTTTCGTATTATGAGTTAGTTAACATGTCATTGCTGAGTTGAGCAAAATGTCAATATATTGCGCTTCATTTAGACAAAATGAATTTTAACTATATAACGCTTCATTTAAAAAGTGTTTTTAGTTCATACTTAGTTTAAAAGGATAAATATTAATTTTATAAAATGGAAAATCTTTGATTTTTTTAGGCATGCAATGATGCAATACTGACCAGACTGGGATACTACGACACCTCCTTTTTCTGTTTCACCTCGTTGACAATTCTTTGTTTAGTATGTTGATCTTAGAAATGTTTCGTGGCTAACTTTAGTAAATTAATAGTCTCTTGTGATATTCAGAAATGTATGAGATAGTAAAACGCTAATATTGAATAACATTACATGTATGATAATATTTTTTTCAGGTTTTATTGTTAGTTCACATTTTTCCATGTTTTGATCACTAAAACAGTTTTTGAGCTCTTTTTGTCTGGCGTCCATCTGTCCGTTCGTCTATAAGCTTGAACATTTTATACACAGCTCCAGACAACTACAAGAATTTGCATAAAACATTTATGGGTAACAAGGGGTATTTTAAGAAATTTTATATTATAATGACTTCCGAAATAAATTTGTTGGTATGATTGTAAATGTCATATAAGGAAACAAGCTACATGTGGTTTTCTCTCAAACTAAGTCATATCTTAATACATGTACTGAAAAAAGTTAAAAATTGACAAGGAAATATGAAAAAGGAACAAAAGAAATAAGTTTGTGCAAAACTCCAGCATATGTAATGTAAGGGTTTGATGGTTTGGAATGAAATTTTTATGATGATCCTGCATCATAAAATAAATAAAAGAGAAAAATACTCAACCCAATTGTTCTTATGCTAAGCAAACCACTTTTTGAACTAAATGAAACTCAATTATTAATTTAGGTCAAAACTTAAGTTGAGGCTTACATGCTTTTTATCCTTATGGATAAATTTCATGCATTTATTTTAAAACGGTTAGTATTATACTTGGATAAAATTATTGTTGATCAGGTGAGCTATGTGGTAAATAAGTCTCTAGTTAGTCTTTACGATTTGATCTTTTGCCACCTTTTTTCAGATTATTCAGCTATCATTTTACATATATCGATTGTGTAAAAGGAATTTTACTCCCTTGCAAAAGGAAAAATACTTCAATCTGCTTAAAAGTCAAGGGGGAGACAGGTAACAGGTCATTTTATATTTATTTAATTTAAAATATTTTTCTGTAGCCATTCAGCATGCATATGGCACTATATGTGTTTACATGTTCTTTAGGAACGACTTTTCATCAGTAATTGATTTTTCCAAGACATCTTATTTTTTTATTAATTAGATTATGCAAGTATTTTTTTTAATTAATCTGTTTAGGATTTTAAAAATGTTTGATATTAAAGAATGAAACACCTGAGTGTAGGATTAAGTTAATATAATATATATAGCAAGCAAATATAGTAACGGGGAAAAAACTGCAAAATATTTTTAAAATATGAATGTTTTCATTTAGCATTTGTGACTTCGACCTGCACAAACAAGAATAAAAGCAGTCTCATATGCGTTTAGCCAGATAGTCCCTTTGTTTTATGAACCTAAGAGCTTTCAAGATTTGGACGATTATTGATTTTTACAATTATTTGTGAATATTCTTTCTCCAACCCTTCATGAGTTTATTTACTATTTTAAAACACATTTTCTATCTAAATATCAGTTACGAGGGATGTCCAAAAAGTTCGTGGACACCTGTAATTTTATTCAAAATAATGGCGCCATTATCAAGAAAGTTTTATTTTAATGTCGAGTGTAGTAATGTTTATGTACATGTATAAAAATAAGAGCAATGTACATTTTTGTACTCGAGTTATCATCGAATTTACATTGCCTATACAAGCTGCACAGTCTGACGTTGATTTATAAGGACGTTTCTATAACGTCGTCGTATAATGGCGTACTGTTTCGTGTTTTCAGCTGACATCGCTTTTATGAAGTTTTTAAAGACATGTTCTTGTCGTAATATCGTTAGAAAATCCTCTGCTTGATTGAAAATAACTTCAAATGACGTATGAAAATGACGTACAGCATACAGACTACATCACAATAGAAGAATAGAAGTTTCGAAATGTTTTATACAAACTGTAAATATTCATAAAAACTCAATTACAAAGTTTGGACAAATTTTACGCTTTGCCATGCGCATTTTCCGCGACCATTTGATACGATTAATAAAATTTAAGTTTATATCTATTGAAATCATTCAAAACGAATTTAGTTTGATTTGAAAATTCATGACAAAAATTAAGTCTAGATGTGCAATATGTATATATAAACCAATCTAAAATGACAAAAACGCGATTGTCCACGAACTTTTGGACAACCCTCATATATGTAAAAAAAATAATCTTTAAACTTGTTTCCTAGTTTTTACAGCAATGCTTAAAAGTCAAAGTTTTGGTTTTTACTAAAGAGTTTTCAATTGACTATATCCTCTCTTTATTGGTTCATATAATTATCTTTGATTTTATATTCACAATTTGTTATTTAGGTAGTATTATGTGTTATTGATAAAATGCCTCGTATTTTTTTAATTCTGATGACATAAGAATTGTAGAGAATCTGATAGTCAACCAGTTTAAATGAATGATCAGGTCGTTGCGGGAACTTGTATGTTTTCTTTGTTTCAAGGATATCTGAAAATGTCAGAATTTTCATTATTTAAAATGCATTCTATTGATCGAAATCAATTTTTTAAAATATGTTCTAATGATTGAAATTCTCCATAAATTTAATAGATTTCTTTTTTATAAATAAATATTTTATTTTGGACCTACTCGTTTAATATCTTTTGAATTAATTTGCTGTTAAATGTGATTGGAGTTTAACATGACTATTAATTATTAGAGACAAAAAGCATTAACTGACCAGCTGGACGCGCAGTAGCAATGTGCACAAAGCATACCTACAAGTCTTCTCACAGACAGACCAACCCCATCCAGACCTTTATATGCATATAGACATGTCTTAAATGATACCACTTATGTTAAGTTCAAAACATAGGAAATTTGGACACCAATGTCAGAGCAAATGGATTTCAAAGAATTGTTTTGAGAGTACATGTATTTCTGAGTAAGCCAATGTAGGAATGATGCAAATTTGTCAAACAGTGCACACTTTTTTGACACAAAAGGCAACATTTTATCAAAATAATATGATCCCTGGAATCTAAACCCGAGCAGATCAAAATCAACCGGTGATACAGGAAGTAATGGAAAGGCCGATTTGATGTCAGCATTTTGCTAAAAACGCACCCGTACCCACTAACAGAATCATATCTGCCACTTGGTCGATATTAAAATACTGTACTGAGCATGCTGAGTGATCAATGTAGTCATTTATAGATGAATTTTCTCGGTAAGAGAGATGGTGAATAAGTTGCATGTCCCCATCCTTTTTTGTTCAAGCTTTAAGGCTTAGCGGAGAAATCTGAAGGTTTGGAAATAGTGGGGAATCAAAGGGGCTAGCCACTTGTTTCTAAACCACATCTTTCTAAATTTTGTTCTTCGCCATTTGTAAATTGTTATGTAAGCTCGGAAGGATGTTAGACCTCCGAGGTAATCGAGGACCCATATATTTAAGCTTAAAACCAAGAAAATAATTCGTGCTAAAGAAAACAGCTAATCTTATATCCCACATGCGTTTACAAAGCTTTCGTAAATTAATCGGTGTTGTGCCCGGAGAATATAAAGAACCATTATTTTTAACATCTGCTACTTAGGTATTTGTCTCCGCATTTGCTGCATGCATGTCTGTTCCTGCATCTTAGCTTTTTCATTAGTGAAGGGTAAAATTTGATTGTACATCAACGCTGTCTAATTTAAGAAACAAGTACATTACATAGGTCATATCTGATTCATGTAAATAATATAATATAATGAAAATATATGCAAAATATGTCCGTGAAGCTTGTTTTCTCTTTGTAGACTCTCAGTCGTTTTTGAGTGGAGAACACTATTTCTGTTTCTTGTGATGGTAAGCCGCACATTACAAATTTATCATCTTAAAGTTTATATCTGCAAACATTTTCTTTAGTTGTCTTGAGTTGAATTTATTTTTTTTTCTTATCATTAGATATCCTCAGTAAGCATGGTTGTTTTCGGAGTTCTTTTGAAACACGACGATAAAATGACTGGTGATTCTGTACAATACATCTACCAGTTCCTTTATTTCCATGGCGCCAACTTCAATGACATTGTGGAGACAATGTATCTCAGTCTGATTGTTTTAGGCGTCTCTTCCTTGGTTTGTTGTATGCTGGGACTGTCTGATATATTTAAACTTCTGAGACATACAGCAAAGGAAAAATTTGTAAGTTCATATGATGTATTTTCATTTTTTGAAAGAAAAAAATGATTTTGGTGCAAGTTTCTGTGATCAAGGTTTTTTTTCAATTTGCTTTCAAAATATTTTACGAAGCTGGGGGGGACCTTTTGTCCTTTTTGTTGCTGTCCGTTGTGCATGCATAGTTATGATGTTCATGAAGCCCTCTACCAAAATTGTGAAATTCATACCCCTGGGTCAGGGGTCCAGACCCTAGGGCGGGCCAATATTGCCTGTAGTTAAAATACAATTATAGAATTCAGAGCATTTGGTCTACCTCCATATTAATTTGAGAAACCTTAAATACATGCTTATGATGCCTATGAAGCACTCAACCAAAACTGTGAAATTCATAGCCCCTAGGTCCTTGGCTTGGGTTTAGGGCCTGGGGAGGGGCCAATATTACCATTTTGTGAAAATGTATTAAATTTCAGGAAAAAAATTAGTGGTAGATTAACTTAATGCATAGTGATAATGTTCATAAAACCTTCTACCTTTATTGTGAAATTTTTATTGTGACCCTTGGTTGGGAGTTCAGTCCCTTTGGTAGGGCTAATATGGCCACAAAGTGGAATGTTTAAAATTATATTTTCTTCTGTACTTTCACAGTCGTGAGGAATAACTTAATGCATTGTTCTTATGTTCATAATTTCCCCTTATTCAATTGTCATTTTGTATACAGAAGCCCATAGTAAATACATTTTTCCTTTGTCTTCACAGTATTAAAATAACTTAAAAGGGTCAGAAAGTGCACAAAAGTGGGCCAATGTTGTTAATCTAGCAACATTCTCGGGTAAAACCTTTCATTTTACATAATATTGACAAGTAACAATTAAAAGTTTGCAGGTCTTTCTTAATCAAAGTTTTTGTTCGTTGCATCTGGAGCATTGGTATAGATAATTTGAGATTCTCCCTTCTCTTAACCATTATCTTTTAGGAATTGATGTTTGTCAACATAAAAATATTGATATTACTGTTAATTTAATAATAAAAGCAGAGGTAAAAGTCAGAGGAGTCTCGGACTACGGTTTAGACACAAAAATGAAGCTAAAAATGCAAACACATGACATGACGGGTCCATCTATTGTAGTCAAGCGACCGTCAAGGCCTGTGGGACTTGTTTTATTTTAAGTAACAATTTTTCTGTACACATTTCTATACTGAATTTCTAACGAAATAATAATTTAATTCTGGCAGTAACGAGCTTTCTGATTGGCTAAAAAAAATTTATTGCATACGTCATAGTAAGACTAACATCAAATACATATCAAACCAACTGTACAAGTTGTACATTTTGATGTCATTTTAAGGTCAAGATCTCAAGTAAATGATCCCAGGCTCCGATTTCACAAAAAAAACTTAAGTTTTTACCTAAGTTTAATCTCAAATCCTGAGAATTTACTCAGCTGAGATTTTTCTCAAATTGCATTTCACAAATCAAACTTAGTCATTTCTCAGCTGAGATGAATTTTTTACTTAGCTGAGTCAAGAATTTTCATTGTCACAAGTGGCCCCTTATAACTTCTCCTGTTTTTATTTATTTTTCTTAATAAAAACAATCGTCTGCTTATGTTTTCAACAGAGGAAAATCGGATTAAATTAACAAGAGTCATAAAGTGTTAATCCGTCATGAAATGTACACTTTGTTATGCTAAGTATAGATGACATATCTAAATGATCTTATATATTATATAGCAAACAAAAGACCACATTAAATACATTATGGTTACCTTTAAAATCATTAGAAAGTAGAATCACTGCACAGTTATTCCATTTAACACAAACAAATGAATTAGTTCCCTTTGTTTACAATTTTGTCAAGGAAGATAACTCCGCCAAAATTATTATTTTTTAATGAAAAAAATATTTATCAAACCTGCATGAAATATTGCATATACGCTGGTTATTGAGTGAAATAGATCTAAGAAATTAACATTACAGACAATATAATACTGTATTAATGATGTTAATGACATTTCATATTTGAGATTTGACTTAAGTCTGCTATGGAGGTAACTTAAGTTTTTTCTCAAATTGAGTAAAAAACACGACTAAGATTTTTTTGTGAAATGCAGAGTTTTGAGTTTTCTCAAATTTGAGAAAAAACTCAAATATTTGAGAAAAAACTCAGACTTAAGTCTGAGATTTGACTTAAGTTTTTTTTGTGAAATCAGAGCCAGACTGTCTTTTTGGTGCCAGAACCATTATGACGTCATAATTGATTTGATGAATTTTTTTCCCGTATTTTACGGCTTTTAAAGAATTATGTGTAAAATAAAACAATATTTTGACATTCTATATTTAATCACGGGAAAAGTAATCCCGGTACCTATATTCTATTTGACATCATTTTAAAGAGGAGGCTTGTATAATCCGTTTTTGGAGAGACTGTTGGCATTCTAGATACAATGTATATTTCATTAGTCAAAAATGGACAAAACTCCGAGATTTGTTACTTTTATCCTTTATATTTCATAGAAAACGATTGTTTAAAACATGATTTTTCATTGTTTTTACCAAAAATGTAAGCCCCGGTACACCCTATCAAACAAAGATATTGTTATGGGGCATCATTAAAAGAATTTATATCCTGAATTTCATAAACCTGTAGGCACCTTACATTTACATTATGAAGACTTTATATAAAGATATAAATTGACACAAAATCTAATATACTGACCATTTAGTAAGACAGAAAAACTTATTTTAGAATTTTTTTCCGTAGTAATTAATGTATAGAATAAGAGCCTTAAAAAGCTTATAAAATGTAATTTGATAAGCAAATCTTCTTTTAAAAACAATTTATGAAACCAAAGTATCATATCATTCATTCAAATTAGTAAAAAAATCCACCATTAATATTATTGTTTTAAAAATGTTAAACCAGACTCATTAATCGACATCAATTCTGAATATCAAAACGTGATATTTGAATTTCTTATTCCAATATTCCGCCAAGAACATTGTCCTTGTTTGATTCTAAACATCGATTACTATTTCTATACCAAGTCGTATGATAGTAAAAAAGAAAGAAAAATATACTATTTTAATTTCCTTTCATCTTGATTTAATGAAAAATTAATCAAACTTACGTTTTACAAGTCGAAAACCAGAGAAGACTCCTTCATTAAAGGATGTTTGTACATGTAATTGAATTTATATGATCATTCGTTTTTCACGAAAAAACATATAAATTTTGCTTTATCATATAAGTGCATATACTAATATACTACATTGTACATAAGAATTTTAAATGTTTGCTGTTATTTTTCTCTTTTTTCGCCAGTACGTTGTTGCCCTGTTCATTTTGATTCCTGCAAAGCTTACCTGTGTTTTTCTTTTAGAGTCAATTCATTCAGAGGTACTTTTTTTCCTCGATTTTTGTTTCAATTTTAAGATAATACTACATGTAGAACTTGTGAATTACGTAATTAAAGATATTAAACAATTATAAATAAATAAAATGTATTTATATTTACATGTATAATATACTTTTCTGTTGCAGATTGATACTTATTCAAACAGTACAAACTACCAGTTATTAAATATGGATCGACAATTTTCAAACATTTATTCCAATTTTTATACTTATCTAAATAATTTTTACCATCAGGTAAGAATTTTAAAGATTTATTTCAAAAAGAAATTGTGAAAAATATTCTTATTTATTGAAAAGAATGTATTAAGGAACTATTATAAAAAAAACCAGTCAATTATAGTTTTACATAGCATATGAAAACTATTTTAAAATAAGTATATTTGATGAAAATTAAAGTAAGGTTTAAAAATTTTATACTTACATTTTACATTGTAAACTGTATATAGTTCGATTGCTGTGGATCTACAGGATCACATGGATTTCGATATCTTGTTAATAATGCTGGATATGGGTCGGTGGCTGGATATCAACCACGTGTGTGTTGTCAAGAATACCAGAACTGGCAAACGCAAATGTTGTCTTCTACGCAGTGTGAGAAAAAGGTTATAATCTTTCTGTCCTCTCTCAAAATATTGTACTGTGAGACGTTTATAATTGTTCAATACCATGTGCATTACAATTTAAATACATTTGACCCAAAACTTGAATAATCTAATTCGATAATCTGTATAGAATGTGATAAAATGTTAAATTAAAGAAATTAAATTTTAGCATTTAGATTATCATCACAACACAATTAGCTAATGATATAATTTTCAGGCATGTGGTGGAGAGTTCCTTTCTATTGTTAACCATTATATGTATGGATTAATGGCATCCATGTCAATTACGGCAGTGTTTGAGGTATTTTCAAATTCTACAGAACATCATCAATATTAAAGAAATGAACACAATGTCTACCCAAGTTATACGAGGATAACCTGGGTTGGGGCAGTTTACGCTTTATAATCTGCAAAGCGGATTTTAAAAAAAAAGCGTAAATTGCTTCAACCCATGTTAACATCATCAATATTCAAGAAATGAACTCAATATCTACCCAAATTATACAAGTATAATCTGTGTTGGGGTAGTTTACGCTTCATAATCCGCTAAGCAGATTATAAAAAGGGCATGAATTGCACCAACCCAGGTTATACGAGCGTACCTTGGGTTTTGGCAGTTTACGCTTTATAATCTGCAAAGCGGATTACAAAAAAGCGTAAACTGCTCCAACCGAGCTGGTTATACGAGTATAACTTGGGTAGATATTGAGCTCCTTCCTTATAATTTAATTTAATTTTCTGTAATTAAATGTACAAATTGAGTGCGTTTTACTTTTAAAAATAATATTAATCTGTTCAAAATTCAAACGTAACGCCATGCAGATGAGTATGTTTTTGAGATTGGTGTAATGTTACGTGTCTTTTGACAAGCAAATTTACAAATTTAACTTAATTTTTCTTTTCAATCAAATGCCGCGTTACAACCAGAATTTTATTATTTAACAATATTAATGGTGTTCGAAATTCATTCAGAATATATTTCTGATATGTCACAGAAAGTGTAAAGAAGCATAAGAGGGTTGTTAAAAAAGTTTGTTGAAAAGTTCGATTGTGGGCGGACAATTTGCCTGATACTGCCGAAACCTTTTATATTTGAACCAGAGGCCTTTTCTGATAAATACACAATGATTTGTTGTTTTCAAAAGGCACCATTAATAATATACAGCTTATTTATTATGATAATATATGCTTCACGGAGTATGTCATTTATAGCTCACCTGAGTTGAGAGCTCAAATGAGCTCACATTTTGCCTGTCGTCGGTCTGTCCGTATTCTTTTCACATTTTCAACATCTTCTCCAGAACCACTTTGCTAGTTTCAACCAAACACCCTTGGCAAAGGGGATTCAAAGTTGTGAAAACTAAGACCACGCCCTTTTACAAAGGGAAATAATTAGAAATTTGTGGGAAAAATTAAGAAATTTTCAAAAATCTTCTTCTCAAGAAGTATTAGGCGAGGAAAGTTGAAAGTTATAAGCAAGCATTCTCAAGTAGTGTAGATTCAAATTTGTGAAAATCATTACCACCTGAAGTTAGGGTGGGCCACTATGGGGTCGAATTTTTACATAGGAATATTTTGAGTTAACCTTTAAACAATTTCTTATCAGAAACCAATCAGCCAGGAAAGCTCGAACTTATGTTGAAACAGCCTCAGGTAGTTTAGATACAAAATCATAATATAATCATAGGGTGGGGCCACTATGTGGGGTCAATTGATTACATACTAAGAATATACAAAGTAAATCTTGTTAAATCTTCTTCTCAGAAACCAATCGGTCAGGAAAGCTAAAACTTATGTGGAAGCATCCTCAATGAGAGTAGATTCAAAGTTGTAAAAATCATTTCAATCATTCTCAAAAGCTGAAATGTTATCGTATATGTTTTAAACTATAAACAAGCATTTTGATTTTAAAAAAAATGTTTAGACTTTGGCCCCTGGACGATGCTTGCGACTAACAAAGAATTCAGAGTTTAATGTAGGTTTATTTCTTAAAATAAGCAATTTTATAGGATCTTTTTTAGATCTGCAATGCTCAACGTGTGATATGACTATAAACTGACCTTGTTAGAAAAAGGACTACATCAACATTAAAATATTGGGGAAAATGGATTTTTATTTATACAGGATCTACATGTGTTATCCACATTGCCCAGATATGTTGAATTATGCCTTATGTTGCTCAGGGTGAGCGATGTGGCCCATGGGCCTCTTATTGTCATTATTATTTTTATTTTGTATGCATTTTCTTTATTAAAGGGGAAGAAAACTTAAAAAATGTTGTGCAATAAATCAATTTATTATCACCATCAAAGCTTATTCATGTAGTTGTTTTTTTCAAAACAGCGTGACTACATGTGATAATTCAAACTACTTTATTAATATGAATAAAATAGGTGTTTGACCTTTCCCCCTTAAAGTAAACGTACCGTTTGAGCGCATACAAATTCATGATAATTTATATGACATTAGAATAATTTATAAACGTCATTTTGTGAACGTTTCAATTAAATTGAAGCATTTCTGATTGTTTTATCGCCGAATTTGGACAACCAACCTTAAAAAAAATAATCGTTCTAATCCACTACCTGTTACACTTTATTAAATAATTATTTAATAAGCGGGAGCGGATTCAGAACGACTGATTTTAATTAAAGTCAATCCCTGTGAAAGAAATACAGTTGAAATCAATAAAAGGGAATATATCCAAGATATCTTCATTGTACAATTATCATTTTTCACTCATAAAAGTTCACAGGAACGAAAACAAATTTCTTACGGAGATTTATAATGGGAAATGTTTACATCTTTCGGAAGTACTCGGGATACCTCGCGCAATTTTTCAACGTTATTATCCGGGCTTATTAATGGCTAATGCAATGCCAAATCCCTGTAGACTTTCTATTTTTGAAACCTGGAGCTGTAGAGGGGGCGTTTCAAAACAGATAATCCGGACATTTTTCATAGTAGTGGATGAATGTAGTTTGAGCACAAAGGTATTTATGATTATCGAAATAACAAGCAAAAAGAGGATGAAGCAAAAACTCGGAACAGAGTATTGAGTGTGTTGGCCAAAGCTTGGAAATTGAGTCAAAAACTTGAACGTCGATGTACGTCTTGGCGCACCGAGTCGTCATTAATTTGTGTGTGCAAGCAGGAAAATCTCCGATTAAGACCAGAAGGTTCTTAGATATTGCTGGAGATGGCCCACACGTGTCTAGGACAATAGTTTACTAATTACATGAGAGGGCTGCTGTTATTAGCTCACTTGAACCGAAGGTTCAAGGTAGCTTTTCTGCTCACCTGTTGTCCGGCGTCCGTGCGTTTGTCCGTCTGTTAACTTTTCACATTTCACAAGAGGATTCCAATTGTTAAAATAAAGGACATAACCCTTTTTAAAGGGGAGATAATTGCGAAACAGCGAGAACACCGAAGCTTGCTTATAAGATGAATATTCTTAATGGTAAAAATCGTGACCCTCTGGCTAAAACTGGGGCCCTTCTTAGAGTTCAAAGTTTAACATTCAAAAAGTAGAAAAATGTTTTAAAATCTTCTCGAGAGAACAACTGCACCAGAAATGCGCATATTTACATATTAAAATGTTTAAAAAGCTTTTTCTCAAAAACCACTGCACCGAAAAAATCTAATATTTACATTGAAGCTTGTTTCTATAGTGGATGTTCTTAATTGTAAAAGTCGTGACACTCGGACGAAAACTGGAGCCTCAGGCGGGGCTCGAAGTTTTACATAGAAATACATTGGTAAAATATTTAAAAATCTTCTTCTCGAGAACCACTGCACCAGAAATGCTAATATATTTACACCAAAGCTTGTTTTTATAGTGAAGATTTGTACTAAAGCTTGTTTATATAGTGAATTTTTCTAATTGTAAAAATCGTGACACTCAGTCCAAAACTGGGGCCCCAGGCGGGGTTCAAATTTTATCATAGAAATACGTAGGGGAAAATGTTTAAAAATCATCTTCTCTAGAACAACTGCACCAGAAATGTCAATATTTATACCAAAGCTCGTATTTATATATTGAATATTCTTAATTGTAAAAATCGTGACCCTCAGACGAAAACTGGAGTCTCAGGCGGGGTTTTAAGTTTAACATAGAAATACTTTGGAAAAATGTTTAAAAATTTTCTTCTAAAGAACCACTGCACCATAAATGCCAATATTTTTTAAAGAAATTTTTTTACACAAAAGCTTGTTTAAATAGTGAAAAAATTGTGGCCTTAGGTGGCGTTCAAAGTTTCACATATATATATATATATATATATATATATATATATATATATATATATATATATATATATATAGAAAAAAAACAAGAACTTCAATGCTTCAATTTGTGAGATTACAATGCAAGCATCCTTAAATAATTACATTAATAAAGGAGTGACCACTGGACTAATGCTGGGGCCCCAAGAGGGGTTCAAAGTTTAACATAGAAGTATATATTATGGAAAATGTTTAAAAAGAATTTTTCGAGAGCTACAAAGCTACAGTTTGTGAGAATACTAGGCAAGCATCCTAAGATTGTGTAGATTCTAATTTGTTAAAGTAAACCAAAAACCACAGACCAATACTGGGGTCCCAGAAGGGAGTTCAAAGTTTAAAAAAGAAATGACATATGTTACGTAAGAGAATGTTACAATGAACTGTTGTTCAGGTGAGCGATGTGGCCCATGGGCCTCTTGTAGAGGACAAATGAACTTCCATACTGCCCGAATCTAGCACTTATGGATTTTGATTTACATTGTATTTCCTTATCTAATGTCCAAACTGGGTGACAGATATTTTCGAACCTAAATGATCTACGATATGCCACAAAATACATTCATGGAAATATGAAACGGTGTTCCGTAAATCGAATTCATGTTAAGTAAAAATCGCTGTATATTATGAAAAAATATAAAATCATCTGATTTTTGGCAGAAATATTTTCAGTTGATATTTATTTAAACATACGTCATTCTTCAAAGTACACAGTATTTTTACCGTAAATCACTGTGTCTGCGAACTTTTCTAACAAGCTCATACATGTATGTTATGTGCAAACTTGCTTCATCAATTACATCGCATTAAAAAAAATTCTCTGGGTTTGTATTAATCAAGAAATAAATTCGATGTTTACCCAAGTTATACGAATAAAGCTTGGATAGATGAAAAAAAAATCGTAAAATCATTTGTATTCGATGATAAAAAAAGATTGTGTTCGACAAAGTCTCTGGCAATATATTTTTAGTTGCGGAAACGAACTAAATAACATGTTAATATGGCTGTTAAATCTATTATTTATCTCCCTGACAAAGAGAGCATAATTATAAAGACTTAAAAGGGGCGATAAACATATATTTCAAACAAATAAACATCATTATGAATACAAATATAAGCAATGAATACTTATTATCGGATATCGTCGGTCCTATAACACACCAAGTCGTACAGACAAATAATCATACATGGTGTGATCTAGGAACGACGATATTCAAAATTAAGCTTTCATTGCTTAATTGATAGCATATGATATTTTTTTAAAAAGTTTCAAATGAAATGACTACTACTCTTTATTAATGAAATATAAAGAACACAAACGCTTAAGTAGCCCAGCAATCGCCACTGAAAAAAAATAGACGTTGGTAAATCCAAAAGTATTTACAAAATCAGTGTTTAAGTACCATTTTTTTTTTTTTAGAATTATGGTAAAATAACTTCATTATATTATTATTATCAATAATGTGAAAAAACAGCATGATACTCAAAATACCTTACTTCTTCTAAAATAACCAATTATGGATTAAAATGTTTTTCAATTGTAGATTATTTGCCTAATTTTTTCCATGTATTACCTTCTGCGTTTTAAAAAACAAGAACAACGTGAGATAAAACTATGGATAGCAGAACTTTTAAAGTAAGTTGAACCAATAATAATACCAGATTACACGTCACGTGTATGACCGTTTGAGATATAAAAATTATTTTTATCTCTTCATACCAGTTGAATGCTGCTTTACTACAAAAAAATTTTGTTTATTCTAAACCTGCAAACATATATAGCTAATATATATTGTTTTTGATAATCTTAATATTGATTCATAATTTTAGAAAATTTTGTTCAAGAAGACATTTGTGCGGATTGGCGTGTGGAATTTTAAAGTTGGTTGGTGCATGCATTATCTACTTTTCGATCTATTTTGATGTTTGGATTGTTTTTTCAATGTAACAAATGTTTAAGAATATGTATTATGTTTTGCAATACGTTTTGTAGATGTTGTCTTTGGCATTTTTGGCTGAAATCATTGCTCTCCGATATGATGAGATATTTGCCAACAAACAGATCTATTTTCTTCTTGCAAGAGTATCCATGGCTGGGAACTCGTTTACCATGAACCTAGTTATTTTCAGATGGTTGATGATTACATCCATGTGTCTTCTTCTCCTTGACTCTATCTATTCATTTCTAACGATTTACAAAGAATCAAAGATTTTGCATGCCTTCGTGAGTACAGATCAAATATCTTTTGTTGAAGTCTTTCTTGATTACATATTTATTTAAAGCGATTCATATTTTTTCTATGTCCGCTAAATTTAGCTTTTTAGTTCATCTTACTTGAATGTTCAATTAGGCTTTTCTGATCACTTGTCGCTGTCTTTTGTTTCTACGTGTATGTTCGTGTATCAATCTTTTTACACTTTGGAGTTAACGAGGCCGGGTCTAATTAGTTCTGCCCTAGATTTTTTAATGAAATTTTTTACCTGAATTTCTTCTTATATAATTATTATTTTAAGATTAAAAAATAAGACATTTACCACACCGTTTGTTTAGGGGGTCATCTCAAAGTTTGTTAATCTTTAACATAGGACCCTATGGGATTTCGCTTGAAATGTATCAATTTTGCACATGTTTTTAAACTTCTGCCCTAGGGATTTCTTTTTCTGTTCTACATATCAAAGTTATTGCTAAAAGGCATCAAATGGTCAAATAAAAAAAACCTTTTACCTCCTGGTTTGTTCCAGGGGTCTTATCAAAGTTGATTTTAGTATGCCCAATTTCCCAGATTTGTCAGATAATGGCTATTTTTTTATTTGAGAAAGGCGGAAAGGGTGATCTTTATAGTATTATTAAAGCACTCAGACATATATAAGTAATAGAAAAAAATATAACATCACATATTAAGGGTCATTAATATAAAATACATGGTTACTGTCTTGAAATATATGAATTAAGCTATATTTAGGCGGGTTAAGAAAACGTGACAGAGGGTTTGGCCTGCTGAACCCACCTCACGCTTTCGACTCGAGCCCAAATATAGCTTATACTTCGAAACAGTTATGTTTCTTCCACAATATAACATTTATTGTACGCATTAAACGAGCCATTTTCAACAAATTTCGCTGAATATTTGCAGTTGAAACTATCACGCCATGGCGTCAACCAAGCAAAAAGATGACGTCACAATACAATGAAACGCTGCGCGAAAGCGTGCGTACTCGTTCTGTACTCGGCCTCGTTAAATTAGAACAACTGAGAAAGTTCAACCTTTAAGTCACATACCGTTTGGATCAGATATAAATAACAATCGGGGGAATGTATGCAATTTAAAATAAAATGTGCCCAAAAAAAAATAGCCCGAAGAAAATATAAGAAATTGTTATCTTATGTTGAATTGAAGAAATTAATAAGATTAATCTTTAATTGTACCCATACCATAACCCCTCGAGTCAGATATGGATGCCAATTGGTTATTGAAAAGAATTTTTTAAAACTAAATTATTTTGAAAATGTTTCATAGAAGAAAATTATGGTTTTAATTATGATCTCTTAATATTATTGAGACTGCAATGTGTAAAACACTGTACGAGCTATTCGTATACGAGATTGATTTGAAATAATGCAAAATATGACCTGCACAATAAGTTATTAAAATTCAACACAAATATAACGGTTGACTATGGGAATAGAATATTTGAATTATTTAGGAAGAAGTAAATGAATGATTTTTTTAAAAAGTTGTTATAATTATGTTTTAAAAAATGACATGCCCTATCCCGTTTGATATGTTTGATAAACATACAGCAAAAACCTCTGTAATCATCCAGAGTCATTCTTCATTCTTAACAAGCACCTTGGATTATACAAACTGTGGACTTAGGAGCAAATATGGAGCCAAAGAAAATGCAGAATATTCATTTGTATTTTCTGGTTCAAGCATCATATTGATGTAGATATGCATTAGCATTTTGATAATGATCCAATGATCAATGTAGGGTCGCTTTTCGAATTAGAAAAATTAAGGAAAGCGTCCAATTTTTTCCCTCAAAACTTATCTATACTACTATATCAAAATAATAGACTCGAATTTTTTTAGCTTTAATACCGATAAATCGGAAGAGTACTGTCTTTTGTTGTATATATTTTAAACATCATTGGTACTTGAAGAATACCAATTTGTTTTTACTTTTTTCTCAATCAAGCTTCGTTAATTAATAATCAACGAAAATTCCTCAAAAAATTCTGGAGATCATCTGAATTTTTTGGATTTTACAATCTCGCGCATGCGCATTACATTCACATGTATCCACAACATCACATTTGCATGGATAAACTTGGAAACCATAAAACAAATGCGCGTTAATTTTCATTGGAATTTTTGTCTGTTCATCAAAGAAATTACGGGAGATAACTCTAACACAGTGCATTTACTATAAAAAAAATCCCGAGAGTTTCGAATGTCAACATGGGGTGTAAAAAACGTTGTTGAAATATGTTGAATTCTGCAATTATAGAATTAAACTTTTCGAAGAAAGGTATTTACAGCTTCAAAATGGTTTGTTGTGAACAATTTGACTGTTATTTTCAATGCAACTTTATTAATTTTCTCCAGAGACATAAATAAAATGTTATCTATGTCTCTGTTTTCTCCAAAATCGTTTTGGAGCGATTCTGCAATTTTCTGCTACATTACGGGTATATGGGAGGCATTTTAACTGTGGTTTTGGCCTTTCCCGAGACACAGTTAGATTATTCCAACTCAGCAGAGTGTAGTGAAATTAATACCATTATTGTAGACTTGAAATTTGGTTATGCAAATGTCAACAATATACAGTGTTTCGATGTATCTATTTTGTAAAAGTCAAAGTCTAGTAAGAACAATGTTTATATAGATGGATTCCTGTATGTCATCATGGATTCATATAGCTTCGATGAGAATATCTACTTAAGTGTTAAAAAGTAAAGAAAGTAATGAAATGTAAAATAATAGACTTGTTGGGCCCTCGGTTGAGTTAAAGTGACCATAAACCCCTTCCTCCATGATTCTTTTTATGAAGCAAGATTTATTGTGAATCCCATTCAAATACAAATTTAAATCAATTACATACATTTGAATACACAATTATGTTTTTATACAGAACATTGTTTTCTGTGTCCTTGGAATTTCTTTCGTCCTTGCTAACCTAGGATTCTGGATAGCAGTTGATGTTGAGGTATGTGTAGAGAGATAATCAGTAGCGGAAATAAATAATTTGCGTGTGGTTAATCTCGTTATATGATTACAAATGTAGAAGTAATGTTGATAAGTTAATTAGAGTAATCTAGTCATCAATGAAGCTTTGCATTTGATCATTTCAATACTTTAACAGTTTTACCATACAATTATATCATATTGTTTTACTATATTTGTCCTGTTTTGTTTTATAACTGATTATACGTGTTCTTTTGTAAAAAACTTTTTTTTAGAATTTTCCGAGTGAGTTAATGTCACAATTTTCAGCCATATACCATTTTAACTCCCTGCTATACGAAGGTTACCAAATGAACGAAAACGGTGCCTGGAACAATTTGTTTGTTAAGGTAACATTTCAACATTGTAATACTTACAAGTTTAGCTTTTTAAAAAAGCTTACCGTCTTTAGAGCAAACTCTTATTAAAGTTATCAAAGAAAATTCAATTCTTTTTTATATAGATGTCGCCTTCCTCTTCGTGTAGAACTTTATTATATGTGCCGTAAACGCGCGTGCTTGAAATTGAGAAATGCATATCACGTGTCTGTTAGTTGAAATAGACCATAGTATGTAAAATAGATCTTAGAAAGGGTCGTATTATTTTTGTTTAAATCAAATTTAGAATCATAGCTTTCAGCACCTTGTTTTACTGATATTAGTTTTACCGCCTCTAATATACAAACTTGTATAATAAATATTAAAGAATATTGCTTTATACAAGTTGTAATGGAAAAATTAAAACCTGAATTTCATTAATGGCAATTTTAACTGGTTTTTCGTTTTCCCACTTTTTAAGATTTGAAATCTACGAAATTTGGTAAGTCGTACGTAAAAAAGATCATCAGAAAATTATCTCCCTTGCGCCGAACAGTATTTTAACCAATGAAATAAATGTAGATATTCATATCATGTATTTTCTACCAATTACAAAGAAGAGGAAGTGCCCAACCCGGAGACTGTAAATTATTTCAACTCTTTATACCGTCTTCCAAGGAAGACGGCAATTATAAGCTCTTTTATGATTTTCGGACCATCCGTATGTTTCAAGGCGACCAGCAAGCAATCGGTGTGTCTGTCCCTATGGCTGTACAGATTTCATACGGGGGCACGTTTGGCTTCTTTTGAAGAATTTAAACCTAAGTTTATTTCATGTTCATTTATTCCTTTTTTAAAAATTATTCGATTTATATAAAGGTGATGAAAATGGATTCAAATATTTAAGACCTAACTAAGCCCTTTCACGTATGTTTAGCACTTAGCATAAAAGTGTATATTTTTAAATTGCTTTTACTATAGGAAGACATAAGTGTAGGATTGGATTGTTAAAATTATTTTATCATAGATGTACCTTTTTAAGACAGAAAAAAATTACTTGTCAAAGTAAGCATTTTTATTATCAGTTAAACAACGAATGAAAATTGTATATTTTCAGACATTTTTTTACGTCAGATATGTAGGACTCCAAAGTGTAATGGCACTCTAAAGTCCGATGGTCACGCCAAAGTCCTAGCTGCAGGTCTGTAGCTCCCGGTCTGAAAAAAATCGGATGGACGACCAGGGAGCTACAGTGCCTCCCATAGTAAAAATCTGCAAAAAAATGCGCTAGTTTTGGACTGATTATAATCTTATTCAGGAACACATTCTGTAACGTGCGAGTACCCATTATTGCTGAGTACCCATTATTGCCGATTGTTATAAAAACAGCAAGATTTCCGCTATCTATTCGTAGTTTCCAGATACAAACAAAAATGATTAAATTGAATTGCGTTTATGCTATAATTTTTTATGTTATATTCTTACATTTTTCCTTAAATTAATAGATTCTTTTAAAAGTTTGACCTTTTACCGATTAATTACTGGAAAATAAAGAAAAGATATGAGCGGCAATAATGGGTACTCGAACTTCCGGTAAATCGAAGGTCATGGACAGGGTTTAATTTTAGCCAGAAGTAAGTCGATATTGATGAAAATAAAATAAAAAGTATTCCTTAAATTAAATAAATGATTGATGCAGAGATTTACCTAGAAATTTTTACATGACAGCTTACATGAAGAGAGTAAAAGAGAAAAATTGTGTATTTTTCGGCAATAATGGGTACTCGCACGTTACTTTGATTTGTATAATTTTTCTCTTTGCTTTGGGCTTAAAGTAACGTGCGAGTACCCATTATTGCCGAAAAATACACGTATTTGGTCCAAAAATATCCTCATGTCTAAGAAAGATTGTGAGGCAAGTAAAGTGACGATGTAAGTAGTAAATTGCCTGAAGAATATAATGGTACTAATTGTTTTCGCAGAGTCTGTGTGAAAAAAGGGTTTATAGGTCCAAAACTAGCGCATTTTTTGTGCTTATAAGTGCATATTTTCAAGTGTCCTAGTAAATGCATCTTAGATTTGATCACCATCGACTTATTTGAAGCACGTTTTAAAATTATCACAGGTATTTGCATTTTTCGTTTTTGAAGTCCTTTACCATAAACACGTTTCCGTTATAATATTAAGACGTTTGTTCTCGTTTTTAATTAAACAGTTTTGACACCTCGCTTAAAACGAAGAAAAAAAAACTGTATCGGACTGGGATCTTTAGTCGCCCAAATTTTCCCTCCCTTTGTCAAAAACGCTGAATCGGTCGTCCGATCAGCTTGTCGCTCCCATTTCGCTGATTTTTGATTTTGCTAGTGTAGTTGCTAAGTAGTACCCATGACGTCGTCATGACCTGAGGTCACAAACGTTGTTATTTCGTCACCATCGAACTTTGGCGTCTGTATCGGCAACATATATATACCATCACACTTTTGCGCAGACCATCGGACTTTGGAGTCTTACAAAATATACTTCTACATATAGAATAATTTTCTATATTGTTGCTCTGCTTTGAATTTGTACTTGGTTAAATGGATTTTTGAGATGGTAGACAGTTTGTTATTGTCATTTTTTTTTCATATAGATAGTGTAAATAATCAAATTATGTGATAAAAAATCTTTTATCAGCTCTTTTGAAAATACTTTACATATTTCTATTCATTGTTATTGTGAATTGTCGATTTGTGGTGCTTAAATTGACTTGCATCGTAATATTATCCTTTTTATGTTTTCATCTTTTTTTCAGCTAAAATGTTGTGGATATAATTACGGTAACGCATCTGATTTTCCACGTCCCATTAATTTGCAAGTCGGAACCTCAGTAATAAATTCTTATTACTTAATGTATGATATGACCCCCTTGTTTTGTTGTTACTCCAATCCGTTGACACAGACATACAACTCAGACTACAGCACATGTACTTCTCCCGGAGGGAGTGGTTATCGTTATACAGAGGTAACACTCAATGAACTTGTAACCAATAAAAGATAACGTTTTCTAATTTATTTTTTTAATGATAGAATTGGCAAATTTTACAAAAATAAAATGTTACATTTTATTGGAAATTTGAAATACATGTATTAATTGATATATCTGTGACAAAAAGAATTGAAAATGATACAAATTGTTTAAACGAGAATACTAATTAGAAACACTTTGAAACTATTTATTTCATAAAAACATGAATGTATACATTGCATACTAAATTATTATTTACAGAATTTTATAAATGCAATAGCGTGGCACCCAAAAAATCACAGCAATATAAAAAATATTTATGCTTATTTGGTGTATTTATTTCAGCCATGTTTTCAGAAACTGTCGGAAAGACTTAAAGAAAGGTACAGCATTGCCTTTTACGTCATGACTTCACTGGCTTGTTTACTTGAGGTAATAGATTGCATGTAACACGGCATACAAATGTTATACGCAATATATAGATATACGAGAAGTAAAAAAAGCATAGAAATTCGTAATGAGTGTATTTGAGTCAAATCTATATACTACTATATTAAAATAATAGACTCGAATTTTTGGTCTTTAATACCGAGAAATCGGAAAAATACTGTCTTTTGTTTTTATATATTTTAAACTTCATTGATACTTGAAGATTATCCATTTGTTTTTATTTTTTCTCAGTTGAGCTACGCTAATTAATAATCAACGATAATTCCTCAAAAAATCCCGGAAATCACCTGGATTTTTTTTAATTTTACAATTTTGCGCTTGCGCAATACATTCACGCTAACGGGATCTTCAGTTTATGTTTCCACAATAACACATCTTCCTAAATGTCCGATATGCAATGTTAACCCGTGCACGCACGAGTCAAAGTCTAGTTTATTTTAAAGGTAATGTCCAAAACAAATATACAAATATGTATTAATTTAAATTCTCCCCCATGTGTTATCATGGAAACTGCAATAACTGTTGATAGCTAATAAAAAAAACCTGGGCAGAGTCAAGATTAATGATGTATATCCTCAAATCTATTACCTACGAATCAAAGATCATCGAAAAGTCCAGATCCCGTAACTGCTCAAACGCACATGTACTAGCCCATATTTCACGATGTTTCGATGATAAAAAAAATCTAGAACTCAGAGTCGGGCTAGTAAAAAAAAAGGCCAAACAAGCACGCACTTCGTGTCTAAATGTATACATGTATGTACAAAAATTGAAGATTTACTAATTATGAGTGTTTACCCAGACTTGCAAACACTATATTTATAATCAATCAACCATAAAAACATGAAAATATAGGCTCTTTAATATTTAGAGTACTCATTTGTGCGGACTTGGTAAAATATTTTAGATACAAGAATTTGTTAACAATGGACCTATCAGATTAGGGGTCGAATTTTTACATAGGAATAGAGAAAAAATCTTGAAATATCTTTTGAAAAACTATTTGGCTAGAGAAGCTAAAACATGTGTGGAAGTATCCCCAGGTAGTGTAGTTTCAGGTATGCTCAAATTATGATCCCTGGGGGGTAGGATAGGGCCACAGTGGAGAGCCGAATTAACAGAAAAAAAATCTGAGAAAATCTTTTTTCAAAAACAATAGGCCAAGAATGTTCTAACATTTGTTGGAGCATCCCAAGGTAGTGGTACCTCAGATTAGATCAAAACATGACAGGGTGGGCCACAATGGGGGGGGGGGTCGAATTTTTACATAGGAATATACAATGTAAAGAGAAAAATATTTCAAAATCCATTTTTAAAAAACAACGTGATACGACTATAAAATCATCCCGTAACAAAAGGTGCTTTATGTATAACATAAGAATATCTGGAGAATCAAAAACCATTTTATACAAGCATATGTATTACAAGTACTAATATTTGGTTTTGACCTGTTGCTATCTGTTTTTGTCCGTCGTCGTTTGTCGTTCTTTGGTCGTAAAGTTTTCAACTTTTCATTCATTTCCGGAAATACTGAACCAATTTCAACTAAATTTGGCATGTATGTGTGAAGTGAAGTAGTAAAAATTGTGAAATTTATGTCCCCTGGGGTTGGGGCTAAAACCATCAAAATTGATGCAATCTTTAAAAAATCCTCTTTACTTCTGGACATCAAGCAGTTAAACTGCTGGCATGATTGAAATAAGCATAGGGCTCTCTACCAGAATTTTGAAATTCATGGCCCCAAACTCAGGGGTGCTAGAATCAAAATAGGGCTTTTATCATACATAGAGAAAATGCATTTATTCTTTTAAAAATATTCTCCTGGGCTCCTGGGTTTATAACCTACGATCTAAGTACATAGTTATGATGAGGAAGAATGCTTGTTTTAAAATTGTGAAATTCATGGCCCCTGGGTCAGAGGTTCTAGTGTAAGGGCAGAGCTCTTTTGATAATACATGTAAAGTAAAAACGCATTAATTGTTCAAAACCTTCTCCACGGCTCCTGAGTATTCCGCCCAAGAACAAAAGTACATAGTTTTGATAAGAAGGAATGCATCTTCCAAAATTGTTAACTTTATGGCCCCTGGGTCAGGGATTCTTGTGATAGGGTGGGACTCTAATGATTAAATAAAGAAAATGCATTAATGTTTCAAAAATCGTTTCCTCTGCTCCTGGGTATTAAGCAGATGAAGTAAGTACATAGCAAAGTAATGATGAGGAAGAATGCTTTTTCCACAGTTATGAATTTTATGAAAATCTTCTCTACTCCTGGATATTATTCTGATAAATTAAGTACATAGTTAATATGAGGAAGAATACTTCTTCACAAATATAAATTTCATGGCCCCGGTATCATGGGTTCTAGGACAGGGCTCTACTGATTAAAGAGATTTTTATTTTGCACATCAATTGTACATCTATCAGAAATACATTGTATACAAAACCCTGTCCAGGGCATACTTGTATCTTAAAAAGGCTGGGGTTAGTCAAACCTAACCACACTTCACAGATAAACAGATAAATCCACTGCAAAATAAAGCTACAAAAACGGTTTCAGTGGACCTGTAATCATATTGCACATGAATGTACATTGCAAAAGCCCCACTGCAGTTACTCGGATGACCGATAAGGCCTGTAGGCCTCTTGGTTTTTTTTCTTTTGTTGTTGTTGTTTTTGGGGGTGGGGGTGGGGGGGGGTTGGTAATATGACTTCATCGAGGCCAATAGTTATAATTTTTTGTAGTGAAGCATTTCTATAGTAAGAGGAATCTAAATTGTAAAATACATGGCTCTACTTTCCACTGGGCGACATAGGCGGGGCCAAATATGCAAAAAAAAAAGTCCAATATGAAAAAGTTTCTTCTCTACTCCCACACATGCAGATATATAAAACTTAATGCATGGTTATGGCGTCCATGAAGCTTTCTTTCAAAATTGTAAAATTCATGGTCCCAGAATCAGGGGTTCAGGCCCTATAGCTTAGGGTCAATATGGCTTTGTAGTGAAAAACGTATTAAATTTTAATTCGTGGTCCCTGGGTCAGGGGTTAAGCCCCTAGGGTGGAGCAAATATGGCCATACATTGATTTAATATTTTATCTGTATTATCACATTCGTGGGAGATAAAGTCATGCATTGTTATTATGTTCTTATTGTCCTGATGTTAAAGTATGAAATTTGCTGTCCAGGTCGTGGGACAGAAGGCTTTTTATCGGGTATAGGGGAATGATAAATATGATTGATTGACTATGATTATGATTGATCAATATGTTAAATATGTATCTTAACTTTAGGTACCGTAATTGCTGTTAGTCGTCCATTACAATTTTAACTTCATCTTGAAAACGATATGGCAAATTGTCACTCAGACATATTGAATTAAATGTCTCCGATTTGAGGAAATCTATTCTAATATCTTAAATTGTGCATTGTATACTTGCAGAAAGAAAGCTGTATGCATTTTGTATGCATAATAAATGAAACGGTGAATATTATTAAATTTTGGTTATTAAAGGCCTGCAGGTCTTTTATCAAAAAAAAGTTTACAATGTTTGGCCCCTGGAGCTAAGAAATAGATAATTCGAGATTCCTCTGATTCTTCTCCCCCACCCCCTTTACATTTTTTATGAATTAATGATTTTCAAACATCAAAAAATAAAAAGTGGTGTAACAGTCAGAGGAGTCTCAGGTTAGGGTTTAGACTTCAATATGAAGCTTAAAATGCAAACATGAGACTATGACATCTCAAACTTAGGGCTATGGTACTCAGGTGACCGTTTAGGCATGTGGGCCTCTTGTTGTGAAAAACAATGTTACTGATTGTCAAGCATTGTCATATCTATTTTACCTATATATATATATATATATATATATATATATATATATATATATATATATATATATATATTGTTTACCAAAGTTGACGATAGTTCATATTTTGCTTTTCAGATTTTTACTATTATCATTCTAAGTAAATTGATAAAGAGTGATTTGCCCCTAAAAGAAGATCCAATTTTGCTGAAAATGAGAGTCCATCCAACAACTAGGGGGTATCAATCGCTATATTACGTAAACTGTCTTTAAGAGATACGTTTTCAGCATTACGCCGTAAATTATGTAACGTATTTGAAAAAAAAAAGAATATTAATTCGATTTATTACTTATCTCCTGGTTAACAGCATTATATCTTATGTATACATGTATTTTTAAAACTTGGTACTCATTCCAAACATTGTTGAAATTTGCAAGACCCTGAAAATGAAAAATAAATCGAAAAACTTTTAAGATTGGTCTTCGTGAGGGAAAAACACTATGTAAACAATATTCAAGTTTTTCTTTCGTGAGATGTACCTTCACTGTTTGTAGAAAATTAAAGAACACCTCAGAAGAACAGAGAAATAAGAATTATGATATGTCTACATTGGAGGAAAAAGAAAGAAATGAACTCTCTCAAATTTCTACAACAGAAGACATGAATGGCACTGTTTTGGAGGAAAATCAGGATGAAAAATCTGAGAAAATAGAGAAGAAAAAAAGAAGACGAGGGGGTAAAGTGAAGCCAATATCCGATATACCCAATCCCGTCCAAAGGCCGTTGTCAAAGCTGCCTCCACTGCAGATGCAGCGTAAACCATAGTATTGGACCTGTGTCTATTTAGAGATTCGGTTTGTTTTAAATGGTATTGTTTGTATCACATCGAAAATATATTGTTAATGCATCACCCGAAAGTACTGTTGGACATATTTAAAAAAACCACGTGACCTATGTGTTTTAAAGCATGGATCAAACTCTGAATGTGGACTTTGAGATTTTTGACACACATGCACTTGATAAAGCGACATTCGATTGATACCCACAACGTATTTTACAATAAACGTTTGATTTTATATTTTTTCCTTTAAATTGTTTTTGATTAACATATTTTCAAGTTCTTGTTTGCATTTCTTTGAATGGGTGTCAATGATTTGATTGATTAGTATTTTATCACAACTTATTTTTAAAATATTCAATTGGTTTGTAGATGTTTGGTGTTTTTTTATCTTTTTAATTTAAGAATTGACATAATGTACCTTGCATGTGTGAAAAATTAACAGATGTTTTGTTTTTACCATAAAACTATGTCATATCATTGTCTGTTACCCTAAATATGAAAAAGTTTTCATGACGTAAAGTATTTAATAAAATGTTTTACTCACAATGAAACACGAACATGTATTTATTGTGAATAAAAAATGATTTTCTGTTATTGTCCTTAAAGTTTCCTTGTCAATTTCCTTGCCTAAGAAATTATCACTATGAATTGTGATATTTTTTGCCATAATATATCATTTAGTTTGAAAAATCCTCATAAATTTTAGGTTTGTTTATTTGTTTATTTCCCAAATCTACATACAAAGCACTTCTTTTAAACGAGATTACGATATTCTAAAATTGGTAATTAAACTACCTTCCAGTGCATTTAAAAAAATTTATTCTTTTACAGTTTATAAAAAAAACGAACAAATTATTATGCAAGTCCTTGTAAAATTAAAATACACTTAATTTGTATAGAAATTGAACATAGGTGCATTTTCAGTATGCACTAACTGAATATGGATTTCTGCTAACTGTCAGCTTTGAACAATGTCCCGGATAATCATGCTACATGTAGTGCTAAAGATTGCATTTTTGCACCTGCTTGGATGCAGGGCCGCGTTTTACAACGGAACTTATGACTTAAACATCACCTATATGTTATCAAAATGTACAGAAGGAAATGATCCTCTAAAAATTGTATCCAAGGAAGATCAGTCAAAGAGACTGAAAAAGTTTTAAAATGGTGAACAGTTCTTTTGTAAAACACACCCCAGTTTTGTAAAAATCCATAATATATAGTGTACCTAATGATAGACCATTGTCAATAGATATAACAACGTTTGTTTCTAATGTTTTCCACATGGCAGGTGAACTATTTACCTTTAAAAATGAATATCCCATGGGAAAATAATAATTCCCATTCAGGAAAAAAAATTCCTACAGGGTATTTTGAAAATCCTGTAGGATTTCTTTCAATGAGATCCTACAGGAATCATATTTCATATAGGATAAAAGTTAATTCAAACAGGGGGTTTTCCTATGGGAAGTTTTCTTACCGTTTTTTTTCTGAAATCCTATAGATATGAGATTTGTTCAAATTCTTTTGGAAATATTAATTCCTATAGGAAGTTCTTTTATTCTGTTAGGAAATTCTAATGATCCTTGATAAAAATTGTTATTCTCTTGAAGAAAGTTTTAAAGGTAAATATTACACATGACAAGTGAGATACATAATGTACATCAACATCAAATGTGGTCATAAACTTTCTAAGTCATAGTCCATCATATATGACATGATTAAATTTTTCAAAACACCTTAGATGGATGGAAAAATGCCACCTTGGTACTATTCTTTGGCACTCTTATGTATAACTGTTGCTCTAAATGTACCGCCCCGCACTTTCTATTGGTTCAGATCGTCATTAGATGGTCTTTCGACCCTGCACCATTACTTCCTCAGCAGTGGTGGCCAATCCACTGTAATCGATGGACCACGACTTCCAGAACAGATCTTCTCCATAGTGTCATATCCAGGATGATTCTTTGCGATATCTCTACTCTTGTAAGGAGCTTCCACACTGATTGCAACTGCAGCCCTCTTTGTAGCCGACCTCAACAGGAAACAGCTAAATTAGCACAATCCTCTATCCTTCAGTCTACCATCAGGCCTGTGTATTTGAAGCTTTTTCTTTCATTTGCCTTCTCACAATGTTCTTCCCATAACATGGTCAGCTCTACTGAGAACACAGTTATTTACTGATGGGACACAAACACTGTGCCTGTGGTGTGTCCATGTTGTTAGATTAGTTTCTACGATGTTTGCTAGCGAAAACTAACTTATTATCCAGGTCCACTCAGAACTACCAGTCATGTATTACGGGGCGCTCTCTCCCGTACAGGACTAACACTGGGCCAACCGTGAGCTTATTCTCTTGTTGTTGGACCCAGCCTCATATAACCTCCAACAAGCCAACACGCGTTTTAGTTCTCAGACTTTAATATAGATTTTACACGAAATATACTTTTACGTGAGTTTGGTATGCATCAGCACCAAAGGTCTGATTCCAACTGACTATAATTTACAATTCAGAATAATATATAATGAACAATGGAACATCACAATGAAGGATTAACATAAGAAGTACAGATGTAAGTAAATCAATTATCAAACAGCTATTGAGTGACTCGGGACATTTTAGCAGCATGTACATAAAAGGATTAATAAGATGAAAGAAGCTTAAGTGTCAATAAACATAAACAGAAGTCAATTAAAAGATTAGCTGTCCATCACTGATTGTGCCTCAGGTGGGATTAATGCTGCGCGGAATTTATAACGTTTATAAAACAGTTGTCGAAATAGATGAAAAGTTTTTGTAACAATTAACACAAAGTCCGAAAAGTTAATTTACACAATAATTAAAAATAGTCCGAAAGATTGAATTTCACACCGTGACACATGCCCTCTGGTCTCTATCTAGCACTGACGTCCGTCTTGTCGCCCTTACGTGACCAGCTGTTGCTTCACATCGTCTCACAAACTGACGGCTTTCCTTCACATTTGTTAGTCGTCTCCTTTTCCTCTCCGCTTCCAACACATCAGCCAACTCCCGCAGGACTTTGTCATGTCGCCCTATATATCTCCCCTGAGTCGACGTCAGAGCTACTTGGCATCCTAATAAAATCACACCATTGTCCCTTTCTTTCCGCACAGCTTACAGTTTTGGTCTTCGCTTAATTAGTCTCCTCTGTTGCAAGTGTTAAAGAATATGAAAGTATGTCATACATGTATATATACTGACTTTGATATGAATGAAACTATAAACTGGTCCGCAGATTTGTCTCAGTTAATTCCCGCATCTTCAAGTCTCACTTCATCCAGCCCCCCCCCCCCCCCCCCCCCCCCCCCCCGTGTTTCATTTTTTTGTGTCGTACGTTGCTCTAGTCTTGTTGAACCGGAACCATGACCAATACAGGGCCCCCAAGAAGGGTTCAAAGTTAAACAAAGAAATATATAGGGAACGTATTTCTTTTCAAGAACTAAAAGAATGCCAAAAGTGCTATATACTGTTATGCAATCATCCTCAGATAGTGTAGATTGTCAGATGTAAAAATTGTGACCTCCGGACCAATATTGGGCCCCAAGAAGGGTTCAAAGTTTAAAAAAGCAATACATAAGGAAAATGTTTTAAAATCTTTTTTCAAGAACAGCAACGTACCCCACAATTTGTGATATTACATTGGAGACACCTCAGATTGTGTGGATTCTAAATTGGTAAAACCGTGATCCCTGGACCAGTATTGGGGTCTTAAAAGGGTTTTAAAGTTTAACATAGTTCTAGCAACACGAAGGGAAAATGTTTAAAAAATATTCTTCTCAATGACTACAATGTTAGAGAACTCTAAAATTTGTAAGACTACTAGGCCCTATTTAAGCACCCTCAAATAATTATCACAGTGCAATATTGACTGTTCTATAATTATCTTTATTTCGGACTTTACTTTTCAAATACAACATTTATTTTGTCATATATTCTTAGAATTTAATGTTTACAAAGTGAATTAGCCATTGACACTCGGCAGACTCTTTATTTAATTGTTATTACAAATCAGACAGATGTTTCTCCCAAGAACTGCTAATCTCTTGAAACAACATTGCGTATTATATGCCTTTCATGTCTTGGCCATCAAAGACTCATTGAGGTAATCTAATTACCTAATACCTGTGAATCTTTCACTCAATTCATTTGATGTCATCAAATTGTCACTTTTACTCATTGTTTAGATTCTTATATATACTGAATGGTATTTGTCAATCTTCAGTTCGGAGGCCTGACGCATTACCGGCCACTTCCGTCTGTGTCGCTTATTTGTTTGTTATTGTTCATCTTTTAAATTCGATCGATAATAAATACGGAATCCTTCATCACTTGGTTTTACTTCTCTGGAATTGCATATTGGTGGACCCTTGGGAATACGGCATACATAACCTTCGTTTTTAACTTACGGCCCACAGCGCGCCTCAACCTTATAACATGTTCCATTCCCTCACCCGGTTGGTACTGCACACGACCGATGCAGATCCAGAAGAATACCATAGCACCGTAAAATCTACGCGGTCACATAATGTTCAAACTGTGACCCATGTCAATACAGGGGCTCCGAGAGGGGTTTAACATTCTATAAATGTTAAAGAAAAATGAAATTAAGAACTACAATGTGACAATTTGTGAGATTACTTTACATGCATGCTAAAATAGTGTTAATTGTAAATTGTACAAACCTCAAACCTTAGGTTATATAATTAATAATGGGACCCAAAGAGTGGTTTAAAGTTCAACATTCAAATTAAAGGGAAGATATTAAATTTTCTTGGCAAGGATTACAATGTAACAATAAAAAAATCAGTTTCTATGAAAGAATATGCAAATAAAATATTTATATGGAAAAAAGATGAATGTCGGACTGAAAAATTTTATTTTAAAAAATGGTCCATTCCAAAGTTTCTGTACGTAATTTAATCACAATTTCAAAAGAATTAATTATTTTAAAAAATACCATCAAAAAAATCGATTTTCTATTTTAAAATGTTGTTGTTTTCATTAAATTATGTTGTATTTCTATGAAGTCTGGGATTAGCTATCAAAATAGCATCGGGATCGAGATCCAAAATATAACGTCACTAGATATTTGTTTACAAATGGCGGACAGGTAAATAAGTCATTTAGCAATTTCTTTCGTCCAATTAAATTGTAAAGTGATACAAATTACACAAGACAACAATGATTTATGAATTTTACTGTGTTTAGATAATACGATTTATCCTGCTGGTCGGGGTACAAATTGAGAAATGGCATCTAAAGTGAAGGAGAAAATAAAGAAAAAGTCGACCACAAAAGTGGTAAACCAAGGTAACTTAGGTAAGCTTTTTCATTTTACCTTTAATATGATTAGATGATTTTGATTTGGTCCGTGATAGTCATAGTCAAAACGCATTCTTGTTAAGGGTGCGGTAACAAATATCTTTAGAATAAAAAACTTAAGTTACACTGATCAGTGTAAAGTCATCCAAAATATTTTAACGCCTTTGTCACTATCCTAATTTCATAATTGTTTTTGAAAACGTGTCACTGATGCTACTGCAATTGGTATTTTTTTATACCTTACAAACTTTTGATGCTGCTGTGATCTAATATTATGCATTCGAAGATCTTCAAAAATCTAAAATGTAATCATGAGTTTACAAGTTCAAAAAAGTATATGTCAGAACCAGCAGAACTACACCTAATTTTCTTAAAATTGTATCTATACCATATAATATGTTTTACGGTGTGACCGTTAGGGCAAGCGCAGAAGGGACTATATACACATCTCTCATCATTGTTCAATGCAACGTGTGGACTTGCCCAACCAAAAACTTTGGCCTTGTCTCGAAAACTTTTACCACTGCAAGCTAGAAACCCGAAGTTATCAAACATTTATTCCCACCTTGGTCTAATACACTCACACAAACTACATGTATCACTGAGCATTAATAAAATGTTAAACAGACTTATTAAAATATTTAGGTGTAAAATACAATGCCGTTTAAGGTTTTTTTTTAATGTAAATACAATAATGTTGAATTTAGCATTCCTTTGCTTTTTATTAATGATCATTAAATAAGTATACAATAAATTGCGCGTTTGTGTTATTTCTCATTCTGTTCCTTAATTGTTGTTATTTGTGTTTTAATTCTTTTCCTCTGTAACATCAATTTTGTTTTTAATTTTTTTGATTTTTTGTATGCTATGTATACCGCGTTGTAGACATTTGCTCTCCCCCTTTTTTAGTGTGTGATATCCAATATTATTTAAAGATTTGGCCACTTATGCAACTATTAAAAAACCCTGTAGATATTTAACAGTTTATTTTTTCTCATTTTTGTTTCATTCATTTATTACAAAATGACGTGGCTGCACGTAACCCGATAATAATTAGAATTTTCTCTTTAGATAAATTTTTGTCACCTAACGTTACCTAACGTATGCATATATGATTGGATCAATATACAGTATATTGAGCGTGGAATGTGCATGTGTATTTACTAAGCAAAAACAAAAATCAAAACAAAACTAATCAGCAAAAAGAGTCGCCATTAACACTGCATGATACTGAGAAGGCCTACTTCCTACATGTTACATCTTGTAAAGATGCTTGATCCACCTCTAAAAGATAGTGCGAGATCACTGTGACGTCATACTTAACTTTCTTTCTCTCGACAGTTTTCGTAAATGTTCGGATAAATTCAGGAAAGGAAATGACGTCATATGTCAACAAAAGTTCAGATAGGTACAGCTTTTTTTTACGTAAGCATATGTGTTGTTTACTTTCGTGTTTTTAAAGGATTTTGTATTGTTAAATAAAATAGATGTATGCGATTAAGAGGTAAGAAACGCTTCCTGTTCCACCATGTTGCTATGCACCGCAAAGGATCACTGGGATAGTAGAACGTTTTCACGCGGGTCCACAAAATTTTCTTTGAACAATGTGCAGATTTCAACTCGAATTTCCTCCAATCGTACACGTTGTCTATGGAGCTCGCTACGCGAGCGGCGCTTCGCGCCGCCTCGCTGCGCTCGCTATAATATGTAAAATAAGTAAGCATTTGTGTAAAGCCTTGTGGTCTGACACTGCTTTATTTCTTGATATGCATACAGTCATATAGTATATGTATATACTAGTAGACTAGTAAGAAACTGAAAAATAAAAATAAACATACATTTAGAAAGGTTACAATGTGTTTCTAATCCTTTTATGACATATTTGACAACTGTTCATTTTATAAGTATGAAACATTTATGAGTCAAATCTAGCATGACGTTGACTATAATATTTGCTGTACAACCTTACTGAAAATGTTGCTATACAAAGGTTGCTTTGAGTATACAGAAATTGACTAGATACTTGTTACATGAGTAAGATGATAATACTGACAACAAGTCGTACATAAAATATTCGATTGACTATGTAAGACGCGGGAAACCAAATGTGAACCCTAACTCTGTAGCTAACATCCGTTACTAAATTTAGACTAAGATACAAATCACTGAAGTCACCTTATGCATAATTAAACACATTTTACAAAAAAGCTACACCGTTATGACACTCGGAATATAACACAGATCAAAGAAAAACAGTAATAATGCAAGACTTACTCTATGCGGGACTATAACAGCATAAAATATATGCAATTTGGAGTGGGCGCCATGCCGTGGAGAACATTACAAATACGGAAATGCTACTAAAATGCAAAATGGTAACAGATTCAATCCGGAATTGAAATTTCTGAAAAATAAAGGGGAACAACTCTATGTTGTAACAATACAATTTGAGTTTCCAGGATGCAGTAAAATAATATGTCTGACAAATGCACCCTGTGGTTATCAGCAGTGGCCAATTCAATGTGAAAGAAATCACAAGAAAAACGGTGTTGAATAAAGCTATCAATACCTTATCTTTATTCGTTAGCGATTTATAGTCTACTTTATGGTAATGCATCACACTTTTACCTGAAGTTAAAGATAAAGTTAACGTTAAATCTTTACTTGCTGTTATAATGCCTTATACAGTATAATTGTGCATTAATATTTATAAAATAAGCAGCTGATTAAAAAAAAAACATTGATTAAAAATGTATAATCATATATGAATTAATCAAGTTCACATGTAAATTATATCAAAGGTAATCATGTAAGGATTGAATTTCAAACGCAGTCATTGCTCTGAAAAAAGTTTATGCAATGTGTGATGAAATTGGGGACTAAAAAATCATTTCATATCATTCTTTCTCCCAAGTAAAATCAGGATTATTCTATTTCAAATGATTTTTGTTCTTTGACACTTTTTTTGTTGTATATGCAGTGCAAGTTTTATAATACTTGATTCCTGTGCAAACAATGCCAAATGTGATGTAGCAATATTATTTATATTTTATTTCTTATCTCTGTAATTCCAATAGATGAGGAGAGGCCCTCGAGTGCTCATAGTCAAATAAGTGTCAAGGAAGCAGCTGCTGTTGTAGACAACACAGAAAAAGTAAGATATTGATTGGCATTGATTAATAATAATGATGAATTAACACAGGTGGTCCCTATAATAATTAATATAAAGGTTAATTAATACAGATGGTGATTCATTAAGATGGAAAAACTGTAGTCTATGAAATCATACATTGTGAAGGTACATCAGTTAAAAGAGATGAATGTACAAAATGCATTTTGAATAACACATTTTGTTATAAACAAAATAAATCAAAATCAATCAAAATTATTAAAATTTAAAGCTAACATTTTAATAAATTTATTGCATTATTAAATTTATATGGTAATACAGTATATTCATGTTTAGTTCCTTTTTGTACATGCAGTTTTTCAAACAATCGACTATTGTAAGTTAACTTCTCTTAATTTATATCAAAGTTCACAGAAGATGAAAGTAAACAGGAGAAAGATGAAAAGAATGCGCAAGACCAAAAATCGGCAGAAAAAGATGAAGACAGCCATGTCAAAAAGAAAGATAAGAAAAAGGATAAAGTAGAAAAGAAAAAAGATGGCAAAGCTAAGAAATCCAAACATGTCACCGCTCCTTCAAAAGTGGAGGAGCTACCTGATCCAGAGCCCGCCCCAGACAAGAAGAGGAGGTCTCCCTCTCCATTTGGAAGGAATACAGTGGAACCGACCACTACAACGGAGTCAAACATGGGAAGCCTGGCCTCAATCAAGTCTCACTCTACAGTCAGAGGTTGGAAAAACAAAAATGTTCTGTGTATTATTTGTTTCTAAATTTTAGGCCTGTATACTAAGTTTAATCAATGTATTTAAAAGTTTGATAATGAAATTATTGTTTGTATGATTTTAAAAAATGATTTAATTACCAACTGTATTCCAACATTAATTGATATATTAAAAAGTTTATAATTATTGATTTATTGATTAAATTTTCTGTGTGTTTTGTAGAGGCTTGGACAGACCGGAGTTCTATGTCTGATGTGAACACAGGTAAAATTTGCAAGAAAAATCTGCATATTATAGTTAATTCTATAGTTTCTGTTTATATATTTTAATCATTTGTGTCTATGCTTCATATCTGTTTTATATAGAAAATATTACTCAAAATTTAATAACAGTAGATGGTGTAGGTACATGTACTAGTTTGGGGTTTTTTTTTCTTATCCTGAACTTAGTGAACTAATATATGTTCTTCAATGCAGTTTTGTATCAAAATAACTATTGTTTTTATGCTTTTGTAAGTTGTATTAAAAAATTAATATCTTGAAAATTTTTATGTATAAAAAGATGGTGAAAGTACATGTAGTATGTGAGTTAGCAACTTAAACTAGAACTAATCAATTTCTCTATTTTGTATTGTATTTTTTTGTCTTTCTGGGAAAGGTTAAATTTATTTATTTCTTTACTCAATTGACTAATAAATCGCCATTGCTCTACTACACTGTACAGTTCCGCCTTCCGTGGCAAGTAGTGTGATCAGCGTGAGAGAGGCGGCGCGGGAAAATCGGGCCTACTTAGCCAATCAACAACGAGATGAGGGTAAAAGATGGCCGCAACAAATGCTGTCAAGATAAAGAATTTAATCAAACATTTTCTGCTAATAGAGACTAACATTTTAAAAAATAGTTTTTTTAAGATGTTTAACTCACAATGTTATGTAATATATGTCATTGTTTAAAAGTAACATGAGGTTCTGCAAATTAGCAAATATATACATGTTTTACATATTTTTTTTTATATGTATTTGAGTTTATTTATATAAGTATATACTGAATGAAATAGATTCGTAAACATATTTGACTGATTTTAAATTGCATAATCATAACTCAGTAAATTTGAATGTAAGAGTTAGGTACTCTCAAAATGTTTATAATTTGAAAAGAAATGAAGAGCATTAACCACACAATATATTTTTCTTACTGTATGTTTAATGTTTAGAATTAGTTGATTTCAACTCCAACAAACTGTACTTAATATATATACATATACATATGTTTGTTTATCAGTATGATGCACACTGTTGAGTATGGAAGTTTGTGCTTTATAATAATGAATTGATAATTGAATTCCCTACAGTGGCTTCTGACAGTTCTGATGAGGAAATTGAGGAGACAGAAGAAATTAAGAATGCCTACATTCCGTACCTCTACGCAAAGAAGAACATCATCAAAGTCATCAAAGACATGAAGAGAATGAGGTCCAATCACATACATATTGTGGCTGACATACAGAAGGAATACAAAAGCATTGAGGACGAAACACAGGTTTGGTTCTTTTCCTTAATTTTTATGAACGATATCATACAAGCAGAAATCCACCGCCCAGTCGTCAATGCAAATAATTACCAATCATTTTGTGAACCTTAGTGGATAGGACATTAGTAGCATTATGTACTAAAGATGTTTTTATTGCTGTTGATACATGTATTTCAAAACTTGTTTGCATTATTTCAACTGTATATCAATGTACATGCAGGCAGGAAAAATTTTCTTGGCAAAGTCATATAATTTTAATTTTAATATGTACTACCTGTGTTCATATAACAAAACACATGATTGTGTACAACTATAATATTCTATTTGTGGTTGCAGAGGCAGTTCAACATCTTTGTCATCAATCTTCGCGACACGTACAAAGGGAAAGTGACGACGTTCCGACAAGTCATAGACATACATCGTACAGAACTTCAGTCCAAGGAATCGTACTGGAACGAAATGCTGGAGGTACGCTATAAATATCTGAAACGGTTTCTTAGCTATATACTATGGTAAGACTTAGAAATCAAGATTTAAATGCAGAACTATTTTAAATGATAATTTGAGGGATTTTTTTTTCAGAGCTTAGCTGAGAGAAACAGACGTTTGCTGAAAGAAAAGAAAGTTTTGTTGATACAAAACAAGGTTGAAATTGAAAGACTAGAGAAAGAGAAGGTAATGTACATGCATTTGTCATATTCTAATAACCTGTAATAAAACTTGCATGCTTGGTTGATACTAGTATTGCAAAATGTTTCTTTCTTAATTATGCTGTTCTAAGTTGTCCTACCAGGATCAAGTCTTTATTGAAACTTTCTTCATAAACTTTAAACTCCTTGTGTTAATATTGAGGCCCATCATGTAAAGATATTTTTTAATTGTCCTGGTAAGTTATCTAATAGTTTTCAAAAATTTTCCACTCCAGGCTGAGATTCAGACTGATCTATCACAGAAGCTTGACAAAGCAACCGTTGCCTTGGCTACAGGTAAACAATTTTTCATTTTAATATGATTTAATTGCACTACTAATCATGTGTATACCAGAGGGTATTTTCTGTATATTAATCTCATTGTTGCCATTTTAAAAAAGAGCAAATAAATCAACTCCATTTTACCTCTGTAGTTGAAAAGGAAAAGGAAGATGAGAAAGAGAAAGAAACAAATTTACAGGACGAAATCAAAGTAAGAAGCCAGATTTATCTCCCTGCATTGAATTTTTATCAGTGTGACAATGATTTTCAAAAGATTTTCAGGCCTTTTATTCATTCTGTTAATCTCATTACTAGAAACTTAAGGAGGATCTTGAGAAGGAAAAGTCAGCGGCATCAGAGCTTGAGAAGGAGCTGGCTGAGGAGAAGAGACTCCGCGCGGCTGCAGGGATTGCTGTGGTAGCATCAGCAACTACCACAGACAATAAATCAGAGACTCCAGTGAGAAATTAATTATTTTGCCAACTATAAAAGGCTTTTATTGATTTGAATTTTGACCTGTCTTGTTTTGTTTCGTCAGAAAAACTAAAGTTTAAAGGCATAATTTATCTATTATTAAACTTGTCTTCTTTTAAAAAAGCAAAAATGAAATTTACAATTTGATACTGGCCTTCTTTTTCTTCTTCTATCTCTGGAATAAATTGGGATAGGGCATTGAACAAAATTTTAACAAATTCATTGATCAACACATGACTGACATGGAAATGTCTGCTAGGTTGTTGTCAGGAAATATTTGTGAATATCTTGATGACTAAGGTTCATCAGGTAAAAATTTACAAAAGAGGTACCTCACAAAAAAGAGATTTAATGATGAAATTAAAAATTTGTGATTTCTTTTGCTTCCACAAAATAATCTAAACTTAAATGGGTTGTTACATTTTAATTGTGAATTTTACCTTATAATATGAAAAATTATCCAAGTTAACAGTACATTTCTACCAAATTTAATTGACATTTTTGCATGAAACTCTATTGATTGTACATTTCTTGCATTTCCATTGCAAAATTGGATGTGATATATGTTTGAAGGTGGAAGTGAGAAAAGAAACACCAGTTACATCATCAGCTGCAGTGTCCGCTTCTGAAAAGAAGGAAATGTCTGCAGAGAGGGAAGAACTGGAGAAAGAGAGACAAAGGATGAATGAAGAGAGAAGCCAGATGGAGGAAGACAGAAAGAATTATGGTGGAGAGAAGAAAGAATGGATGGATCAGATAAACAAACTACAGCAAGATATAGTGATTCTGACTAAAGTAAGAAATTACAATAACTTGATTTTTAATAATCATAAGTTTATTTGTCAAAAAGTTTAAAGAAATAGTGCACCTTTGGTTGGGTCCTCCCCTTAATCCCCACCCATTTGCACCCAACGTTATCTTTAATATGTACGTAATTACTTTGAAATTTCCCCTTTACATCCAGTGTTTAGATACATGTAGTTATTTGATCTGTTTCTGTGTAAAGGAAAAGACTGAAACTATTTTAGTCGTATCATTTATGTATGGAAACAGTTGCATTGAAAAATGTCACTTCCTATAAGACATGATAGAGTCTAAATGAGTCTTAGAAAAGAGGTTTTAACTGAATGTACCCCTAGCCAGTACATACATTTGTATGTAAACCATGATGTTCAAAACTGTCATATTACCAATAATCCATTTGGATGTTATTAGTTTTGAAAACATTGATACTAAGTACTACACAGGAATGATGTGGATATAACTATTTTTAAATTTAGGAGAGCTCTGAGTGGAAAGTGAAGTATGAGATGATGAAGCAGCAGGCAGAGAAGTCGGCCGGCGTCCAGGAAAAGTACGCTGCCTTAGAGGCCCAGTACCAGGCCTTGGCGGCCATTGTCAGTGCCTCAGAAGGCACAGAGGCCATTGCTAAGGTAATTAAGCAACATGATTGTTGACTTTGTTTTTTTCATCAGATATGTTGAATCTCTATGCAAAACTTTTGCACCATTGTCCAAAAAATGTCTCAATACTAGAATGTCTCATAAACATTACAGTAAGGTATATTAGATTTATTATTATCAGTATTATTCTTGTCGACTGTTCAGAATGAAAGTACTAACATAATAATGATGATTTATAACGAATTCCAAACACACCAAATAGATGCATCGACAGATATGACTTTCAGTTTTTTATACATGTATTTAACAATATACTGTAAATGTTTCATTCAGGAAAACAAGAAGAAGACGGAGGATGACCGTAACATGATGAACCAAGAGAAAACAGGGCTGGAGAAAGAGATCAAACAATGGGAGGCACAGTTCAAAAAGAAAAATGGCCGAGAACCAAGCGAGGAAGACAAGTATGAAAGCCTACCATCACATTAATTATTATTAATGAATTAAACCATTGCATTGATATATTTTGATTCCATAATTATATAGTCTGTCTGAATATGGCTAATGAAGTAAAATTAACAATTAGAGTTAAAATATAAACGGAAACATTTAATCGAATTAATCTATCTGGATACTGGTAATTTTAAATAATCATGGGAAAGTTAAAGTCATCTAGGTTTACCAGAGTATGGATTCTAAGAGTGGTAATTTTATGTCCATTCATTTGGCAGGACTGACTCTGTTAAAGAAATGTATGTTCAGCAAGAAGAGCTGAATACTATGGTCAGTTCCCTGGACAAAAAGCTGGAAACTTACCAGAAACTTGAGAAGGGAGACATCCTGGACCCACCAGAGGTAGTCCAGACCACCTTGAAAGAACCGGAGGTCCAGACAATAGAGGTACAGTATTCAATAAATGACTCTTTCCATCCAGTTTCGAAATGTTCCTAAAATTTGAATTGTTGAAAACACATGAAAAGATGTTTTTACTGAAATTTACTCTAAAAGATGACCTACTTGTATAAAATACATCAGTTTGAATTGAATGTGAGAAATATGTTATTTATAACCTATATGTACATATTTATGTTACTGACTCAAATGTTTATATTAAATGATGAGTTTTATGAATGATCCTTTTCCAAATAGGTATATGATAGTGTGTATATTATGCTCGGTACTGCTACGCTTCTACTAGCACTAGCTGGTGGGTTAACCCTTTGGCTAAATCAGTAGAGCATTGGTTTTTAAACTGAAAGGTCTTGAGTTTGAGCCTAATTGTTGTCATTCCTCCTATTACAGGTAAAAGTTCCAGATCCAATGGTTATGGCTCAGCTGAAAAAAGAACAAGAAGAAGTGGAGAAGCTTCACGAACAGATTGCAGAACTCCAGAGAGAAAACACTGAAAAGAGCAGCCATATAAGTGAACTGAATGAGGAACTCTCTAAACTTAGAGATAAAATCAGTCAGCTTGAGGCTGCTCTTAAAGCTGGTACAGTTGCTGCTGTTGCCTCAAATACTGATACACAGGTAAACCATTTGTAAATGATTAGTTGGTTATGGATATTTTCATTTCGAATTTTTGAAATTATTGTATTTATTTATATTGCTAATATTTTTTTTAATTTGTTTTAGGAGGTTGAAGCTTTAAAGAAGGAGAACAAAGAGATGAAAAAAGACATTAAAAAGATGTTAAAGAAATTGGAGAAAGTTGATGAAAAAGCAAAATCAACAAATGTTGGTAAGTATATTTATAGGAAACTGATCCTTCCTGAGCTACTAGTATCATTAAAAGATTTTGAAACTTTGATATTAAAAATTGTTTCGTTTTCTTCTGTCAGATCCAGATACTCGTGTGCAGAATTTGGAAGAGAAAGTTACTTCCCTTGATGAGAAGATAACGGACATGGAGAGTGAGAATGAGACTCTGAAAGAAGAGAAAATAAAAACAGAGACTGAAAAAGAGGCTCTACTGCAGCAGATTCAGGTATTCATTGTATAACACAGCCACATGGTTTTTTTTCTTAAGAATATTGCTACAGTTACATGTAGATGTCCAGATGATTCATGTCCAGATGTTGCTACCCTGTCTAATTTGCTTTTCTCTTTGAATCTGTAGACTCTTCAGCAACAGATTGTTTCTCCGGCAGTGGCACCAGCAGTGGCTGTAACCTCCTCAACTCTGGTCAAATCAGAACCAGTAGATGTATGTATAGTCTATTCCTTATAACTGAATTCACTTCAAGTTTTCATTTTCTGTTTTAAAATTCATTTAACACTTAGAAGTATCAGTGTTTAATTTGATGTTACACAATACAAAATGAATTGTATGGAACAAAACATGATTCTGTTGAGATTTAATAGATTTAAGTGTTGGTAGCTTTGCATTTCATAAATAGTCTTAATACTGGAATAAAAATTTTGCTGACATATTCTCTGCAATATCTAGAAATGCTCAGAAACAAAGAGTAAATTAGAAAGTGACTTGTTTGCTTATATATTTAGTATAAAAGTACTGTGGAATTATTAAAATTCGTGGTGGCTCAATTTTCGTGGTATTCGTGGGTCGCCCTCCCTCACAAATTTATACCCTCAACGAAAGCAAATTTAGAAAGAGTTATCTTTATTACTGAAACTGAAAACAGATGCATCCACGAAATTACATCCCCATGAATAAGCAAAAACCCACAATCCACAAAAATTGTCCCCCACAAATTCAAAAGATTCCACAGTACATGTATGTATGGTATCACAATGGTATGATGTATGGTTTTATACAAGGAGGCTGATTTGATATTTTAATAGGGATGCAATGTTCCCGCACACAGCGACTTGCTTGAGCAACTGGAGAACAAACAGCTGGAAATCAAGGAACTGCAGAAACAACTGCAAGAGAAGGAGACTCAAATCCAGGAGAAAATCATGACCATTCGGGATCTGGAGAAGGTGGGAAAAATTACCATATTACATGGTATAATTTTTCTAGGGGTGCAGAATGTTTTCTTTTTATTCCTAGTAAATGGATATAATTATTTATTTGCAAAAAAAAAAAAAATTCCCATTTTAGTTGATGAATATTAAAACTACATACCAAAACAACATGTTTTTGTGATTGAGATGAAAATACTATTTGTAATTATAGTTATATGTTGCAAAGATATTCTTGAATGATCCCACAGATTGATATGAAATGTTGTTTCTCTCTATTGTTGTCAGGAGCTGGATAAACTAAGGACAGAGAATAAGGACATGAGAACAGACATGCTGAAGATGGCAAAACAACACCAGAAACTTCAACACAAACTGAAGGATCTGGTGGAGTTTGAGAAGACCAAGAAGCTGCTGGAGGCCATGGCATTCTATGTATGTACATGTAATAACTGCTCTAATGTACACATCTCATAAAGAACACTTTAAGGTTGAATTAATATTCCATTCCAAAAGTTGCGAGAGAAATTTTTTTTTTACAATTGTAGGTTCATGAGATACATGGAGAGGTGCCTGCTGCTGCAGAGGGCGTGACTAATCGCCTAGAAGTGGTCTCATCTGAGGCCCTCAAACTGAAGGAGGGTCAGGACAAGAGTGTGAAGGCAGTAGAAGCCTGGGTCAGCAAGTTCACCAAGAAGAATGGGCGAGAACCAACCGTCAAAGACAGGTCAGTGAGGTCACAGAGAGAGAAAAGGGAAAGAAAGAAAGAGACAGATAAAAGTGCATTTGAAGGCTGTTAAAATGAAGTCGGGGTCAGAAAGTCCTGGGGGGGGGGGGGAGGGTTCAATGCATCAATGAAATGAAAATCAAATTGAGTCTTTTTCATTAAGATTGATTTTTATTTTTAAATTTTTGGTATGCATGATCAATTTTTTATACAATCTGAATATTTTTTTTCATAAGCATGTACTACCGGTAAATTGTTTAATGCTGATAGCAAAATTTTAAAGAGGGAAACAACTGTACAAGATGATTTAATAGTTGTTAGCAAATTTTACCCAAACAGAGATTCTGATGGAGAGAGGGCTTACAAGGTGTTGGAAGAGAATGGCCAACTTCTGGAAGACAAGAAGGTGATGGTGGAGGCCCTGCAGATCATGAAGACTGGGGACTACAAAGCTCCAGAGTCCAGGATGAGCACCGAGGTTGTGTCAGGTAACTTCTTTATTACCTATACAGGTGTATAGGTGCCTTCTTTATTACCTAATAGTATACAGGTGTATATCTTAATGGTTATAAAACATGACTACTGTCTACCTGTATATTTTCATTGTATTATATATGTATTAACATATTAAAAGGGTACATTTTATATACTCTTTGTGATTAACTTTAAAATTCTTTAGGAGAGTAATGCCCCCTTTTACTCCATATCATCGTCGGAACCCACGGGTTTTCCATCCGTTTCACTGCTTTACTTGAAAGAAGTATAACGGATAGAAAACCTGTGGGTTCCGATGATGACTCCTTATTTGTCTGACAAAATTACAGAGAGAAACTCTTGCAGTTAATATTAAAACTACTATTGCACATTTTCTTTCCTTATGAAACTAGACTGATACTGTTTCGGCATAAAAACTAATTATTCTCTTGATGATTTTTTAAAATTCAAACTTTGCAGCTTTGTTGCATAGAAGCTAGATCAGAATGGTCAAAACTTGTACATTTGACATGAAATTTATGTGTTTGGATGAACATGGTCTGTGATGAATTTGTAGAGGACTCTCCAGTGGAGAAGGTGGAGCAACAGATGACGGCCCTGGGGGACAAGCTGAGTGACCTCGAGTCTGACAACGATGACCTCAGGAAGGAGAGGAATGATGCAGTGGCCAAACTCAGAGTAAGAAAACTCATACAAAATTAGGAGCCAAACAAATGAGGCATATATTAGTTGTTTTGTTTACATGTTATGAATAACAGTTTTGTTAAGAAATTTATAAAATTTAAAGCAAAAGTCAATTGAAAATATGCATTTTAAAGAGTTCAAACTTTATAAAATTTATAAAACAGTCTGTGATTTGAATATTATACACACCATGGATGAAACATTGAAGAATATAAACATGATAAGTTGTGTATTATGTTATTATCTAGATATGATATTCTGTTTACAGGATATGGAGTTACAGCTTGAACAGGCCAAGAGTGAATTACAGCTTCAGTCAAGTCTAGCCTCAGGTCTACAGGACTCTCAGGTGTGTTTATATTGTTTTATGTGTTTCATGTGGTGGCAATGCATAATTGTTTACTTGTAGTTATTGAATCAATCTAACAAAAGAACTGATAAGTTTGTTGTTGGGGTTTACACAATCATGTATAAAAGTTAGAAATCGTGTTTATATACTGTACTGGTACTGTACCAGTTATCGGCTAAGACCAGTTATCGGCTAAACTGAGAGTTCGGGTTTATAGCACGCGACAATCCAAGATTTTTTAATTCAGTCGTCTTTTTTTAATAAAGAAAAGTAAATTTGCTTGAAAACTTTCTTGAATATGTTTTTTACATGAGCTTAAACGATCATTGTTTACCGCTGATTTTACATCTTTGCACTTTCAGCAGTGGGGGAAGTGACGTAATAAGTTAAAAATAGAATATTACCTCTTTGTGATACGTCATTATATCCCTTCTTTGATTTGACATATAAAATCAATACATTTAACATGTATAAACAAAAGGAAGTCACGAATTTCCGAGAAATTCGTAGCGCAATTGAACGCCTGATTGCACAATTATGTATTGAATAGTATACGATTTCGTGTATTATCGTATGATGATAAAGGAATTATTTTATGAGTTTTGTTTATAATGTATCATGACCCCGAATACTTTAGTCTGACCTAGCAAAGGGGCATAATTCAAACTACATTTAGCAGAGTATAAAATCAACATGAACACGGATTTTTACTATGTTATTATCAAGAAGCCGATAACTGGTACAGTAAATCGTAAAATCTCGGCAAATTCGGGGCGTGCTTAAAAGCACAAAACAAGATGTTTTGGGTTCTAAATAATGATATAAACTAACAGATTGATAGATAAGGAGTTCACTTTTTAAAGTATGTCAAGTTTTATCCAAAAATATCAAGAAATAAGGAATTACGAAAAGAAAACGTTAAATTTTAGCCGATAACTGGTACAGTGCCAGTATGGCATTTTGAAATTCTGGAACCATAAAATGAAACTGTAACAAGAAAATAAAGATTTCAATTTGGATTACGTCTTGTTTTAAAATAGAGTTGTTAAATGATAAACAAATAAAACTGTTTTAAAACAACATTTTAAACTTAAATCATGTTGCCAGCTCGCTGTATGTGAGAGTCTCGAAAAAAGTTGTACAAGTACTCTATTTGCCTGTGCAATGTATAATGTAATTAATACAATAAAATTTAAATTAAAAAACTCTATTTTTCATTAGGAGTTGTCAGAGCAGATAACCAACCTCCAGAGGCAGCTAAACACCTCAGAGTCCGCCCTACTGCAGGAGAAAACAGCCCACTCTAATACACAGGAAGAACTGGAGGACCTCAAGAAACAGATGGAGGTCCTCAAAGAGGAGGTGCAGGCTGAAAAGGAAGACCTCAAAGCCCAGAGGGCCAGTGATAAACAGACCAAGGATGCTGAAAATAAAGCCAAAATGGAGGTAAGATGTTCAGGATTTATTTTAGGCATTTTCAATACAGTCAAACTTTGTTATCTTGAAGTAGATTGCGGCTGTTTAAAAACGTGAAGATATCAGAGTATTGGAGATATCAAGGATAATTAAAATACTTAAAAAATAAGTGGTTGGAACCTACATATCCATTGTATTTGAGATATCAGTGTTCACAATATCGAAGTTTATCTGTATTTTTAGGTTTGATTGAAAGAAAAAACATGAATTGAATTTTGATAACTTTGATGCATTCTTCAATGTTGATACTTTTTTAAGATTAAGTTTCTAAGACTCAGGTTTTGTTTTTAAGGAAAAGTGTTTTCAATAAATGTACAAAAGTAATTTTAATTCAATACTTTATACTTTAATGGATGTTAAAAGAATTTCAAATTTTTAATATCTTTTTATAGGAAATTAATGCCCTAAAATCTCGAAATGAACAACTTGAAATGGAAAGACTTGCAAATGTACCTGTGGACACAGCCAAAGAAATCAAAGATCTACAGACCAAAATTGTAAGATGTTGTAGTTCAGTTACCAATTACATAATATTTAATTAATTCAAATTTTGTATCACAATGACTTCATATAGGTCTTCTAACTGATAATTTGTTCTTTTTCAGGCTGCATTGGAAAAAGAAAAGTCGGGGGCAGGAACAGCAAATGCCACACTTCAAGCTCAGATGAACGAGCTGAAGACCAAACTGGAGGGTGCCCAGAAGAATGCGGAGACCCAGAGGGCTGCCAACAGGGAACTGGAGGTATGCACTTAAAGTTGATAGATTATTATGTATTGATATATGCTTTTACACATTGGTAAATGGCATGAATATGTTGTCTCCAAAGTGTATACAAAGTATAAACATTTTCAAAGGGTGTTATATGAGGCTTATATACCAGTATATTGTAGTGTTGGTCATAATTATTTATGATTGTTATTATTTATTTTGATGTTTCCTTGCAAAAAATATCCCTTTAATTTTCATCAAACTCTTTATCCTAAACCAGAATGTGGTATTTGAATCATCATTATACGACTGATCATATTGTGTGTGTGTTTTCATGTATAAAGGCTAAAAACAAAACAGCCAAAGCAGACAAGGACAAAGCCATTAAGGAGGTGACCATGCAGATCGAGAAGAGGGAGCAGCAGAGAGCCAACGAAGACAAGAAGAGAATCGCCACCCTGGAGAGGAAGATCAGGGAGCTAGAGGCCGGGGGAGTCAAACCCGTGGCTGCTGCAGCGGCTGTAGGGGTAAGGCATTCTCTATATTTATGCACACCTTAAGCTAGCAGGATTTGCATTTAAATGTGTTGGTGTCTGTTTATCTGACAAAAAGTGTTTAATTTAAGGTAACTTTTGTTCTTTCTATTGTACTCTAGATCGTTAAATGTTTCTGTATTTATACAATTTTTAGTTTATAAAGACCTGTAAGTAAAATGTACTATATTTTTCATCATATGTTCGAAATATGGACTGGAACTTAAAATCATGAACTGTTACATGGAAGTTAACTCTTAAAAGTAAGAGAAACATTCATCAATAAAGGTCAAAGGTTAAGTTTTAAAAAACTATTTATAGAATGCCCTTTCCCACAAAGGTCATCATAAATTTGCCTCAATCTGTCATTGGGTACTGTAAACCAACTTTTATTCGCATGCGAGAAATATTCGAGAGCCTCATCATCCCGAATATTTCTTGCTCCAAACCAGTTTTCGAATATATGTCTAGTTATTTCTTTTTAGGGCAAGGCTGGGACAGATGCTGGTGACAAGGTCCTGAAGGAACAGTTGGCCAGCCTGAAGAGAGAGAACAATGAACTCAACACCAAACTCAAACAGCTAGACGCTGAACTCAAGAGAGGGGCCAGGCAAGCCACCACCTTGGGGAATGAGGAGGTAAGGCCCCAGTAATTACAGCTGGTCTCTTATTTCTTTGTAGCTAATAATGGTCAATAATTGTTTGATGTGGGAGTTTTTTTTTCTTTACGTGGTACAGAAAAATGAGATGAAAAGGAAAGAAAAGATTCTGAAAGAATTGGAGAAGAAATATGAAATTGAGAAAAACAAGACTTCTAAGCTAGACACTAACCTGAAGAGCACAGAGGAGGAACTCAAAGTCACCAGAAAGGTACAATATAATGCCAAACTAGTCCACAGTACAGTAAAAAATGGTTATAGTGAACACGCTTTTAATGAATTGACACTTAATGGAAGCAATTTTCATTCCCCGTGACTTTATTACATATTTTAAAATTGACAGATATAACGAATTATGCTTATAACGAAGTAAAATCACCCATCCTTGGCACTTCGTTATATCTGTGTGTTACTGTACTGAATAACATTTGGCAGTTATCTACTCTATATGCAATGATGTTCATTTTGATTTGAATTGAATCAATCCCTGTTTGATGGCTTACAAAGGATTAAAGTGATGACATATACTTTGTACACATTCTAATTGATGAGGTGCATGTAGTTTACAAAGTCATATACTTTTATACTTGCATATATATATTTATTAATAACAGGAAAGGGATGAGAAAGAACATGAGCTAAAGAAGGTAATGGCAGAGTTGTCTGCTCTTGGAGTGGCAGCTAAACAGGGCATGGAAGCTGCCACCAAAGTGAAGACGCTTGAAACCGACAACAAAAAGTTAACGGAGGAAAACAAAGTCTTGACAGAAAACTACAACTCAGAAAGGGTGAGCGTCCTCCTGTATGTCTTGTTTCTATACAGTAGTACTGTAGATATCGATTCCACATTCAGTCTGGAGAAAAGAACTCCAATGATCTTTTTTTTAATTGCCGATTTATTTTATCACTGGAATTTCATTATGAATTTGTATAGTTCACAACTGTCTAAGAAATAAAAGCACGAGGAATGCTTCTCATTATTTTATGCAGATTTTAATTTGTCGTGTTAAGCAGAAATTAACAGTTATTTTATTAATGGAGTTATGATATTATATTCCTGCTGTACCTCCAATGTTGAGTGTGATCCACTTTTTTCAGTCAAAGGTAAATGTGCATTGTTACTTTCATGTTTGTTTTTTTGTAGGTCTTGAGGAAGAAATATTACAATATGGTGGAGGACATGAAAGGAAAGATCCGAGTATACTGCAGGGCTCGTCCACTCAGCTCCACCGAAACTGACAGGGTATTAATCTCCGATTTATTATCATATTTTTATATTTCATCAACCCAAATTGTATATTAGTTCTGGATATTTCTATTGTTTATTTGATTATCTGCAGTGGGTTTTTTTTCTCTATCATAGGGTAACTACTCTGTTGTAAAGTCACCAGATGAATATACAATTAACGTGGAGTCGAGCAGAGGTACAAAAGAGTTCCAATTTGATGCCATTTTCATGGAAGATTCCACTCAAGAGAAGATTTTTGAAGACACAAATGTAAATACTTACTATACACATCAAAGAATTTGAGAAACAGATTCAGAAACTTAATCAATTATAATTTTTACTTCAGAAAAGAAATAGATTTTTTAAAGAAATTGAAAATGATTAAATAATCATTGAATTTTCCTCTCTTTATTTACAAGCATATTTGACATTGATTATTTCTCTTTGAATTACAGAATCTGATTCAGTCAGCCATGGATGGTTACAATGTTTGCATCTTTGCTTACGGTCAAACAGGAAGTGGAAAGACTTTCACCATGATTGGAGACAGAGACCAGAGGTTTCCTGGAGTCGCTCCAAGGGCTTTTGATAGAATTTTCAGTTTGGCTCACGAAATTAGGTAAGCTTGTTTTTTATTTTGTTTTTTTTTTCATTGGAAAGATTTGATGATAAAGAATATAAGGCTATTGAAAATAATGATAATTCACCATGTGACATTATGAGATAAGTGCATGTGTGTGTGTGTGTACTGTATATTGATTATATTTGGCTATGTTTTTGGCAGAATGCTGCTGTCACTAGATCAAGTACATTGCTATAAAATGCCATTTATGTATCATGTAGAAGAATAGACACTTTCAGAAATGTGTTAATTCAAATCTAACCTGTTGAAAAATGATTTTCCGCCAAATATCGTACATTCAGACTAAATAAAATATGTTTACAGCATTCAAATTGAAGGTATTGAGTATTCTATACTGGATACTAGTACATGTATATCGTGGGTTACTATACCCTGTATGTATATTTCAGAAACAAGTTCAGTGTGAAGGTCTCTACCTACATGATGGAGTTATACAATGATAAGCTGATTGACCTGTTTGCCAAGCCAGGAACCTCAGACGATGTAATTTTTTTTCTTCTAAGTTTTGTTATGTTTATATATTTACATTTTCCAGTGTCTTTGCCTGTGATAACACTACGTATTGATTTTGTACTATATAACCCATAACTTCAAATGACGCCAAATTGAGGCACCAGTGGGGTTTGCGTATTTATATTTAAATATTTGATCATACGATGGCTTAAAGTTATATAAATATAAGTAATAAGTATTCATTCTTTGAATATTATGAAGTAATAATTTCGGTCGGGACGTGATCAAATCTATCATTTAGCCCTTCATGCTTTATTGGATTTGATCATGCCCCGACCAAAATTATCACCTTATGATACTGAAAGAATGATTCCTTATTTCATAATTAAATGTAAATGACAAATCATAAAATTGTAGATTACCTACATGTATATGTAAATTGTTGCTGATTTCTTCCTCTGTATTTGACAGGAAAAGATGGACATAAAGAAGGACAAGAAGGGGCTGGTCTATGTACAGGGGTCCATCATTAAGGAAGCCTCAAACTCCAAGGAACTGTTCGCTCTGTTCGAAGAGGGAAGCAAGAACAGGCACACTGCCTCCACAAGTAAGCTTGGAATTCAAATATGTCAACTTGGAACTTTTTATTTTCCTCATACAGAAAGTTTTTTTTTGGTCATTATTTGTATGTGTGTACAAGTATAATCATGCACAATTGTGTGTGATTTGCTTATTATGAGAACAGTTTCTATGTATGAAATGTAAAATATGATAGTTTAAATGTACTTTCTAATTACCTTTGATAGCAAACTACACATAGACAAAACATTAATAGTCATTTTTTGATATGTACACAAAATTTGTAGATTTCTGAAGTCACACATTTGAATTTGTGCTTGATATGGTTAGTTAAAGAATTATTCCTTTTGATAGAAATGAATGCTGAGAGCTCCCGTTCTCATTTGATCATTGGTATCACCATTGAAACTACCAACAAGACAACTGGACAGGTTCTCACTGGAAAGGTAAGATTCTCTTTCTCTCTAGTTCTTTCTCTCTCTCTTGTTCTCTCTCTCTCTATTGTTCTCTCTCTCTCTCTCTCTCTCTCTCTCTCTCTCTCTCTCTCTCTCTCTCTCTCTCTCTCTCTCTCTCCGCAGGTTCAGGATAGAGCCACAAACTTTATCTCCTTGTTTTTTCTCTCTGTCCCTGCCTTCCTACTGTGTTATCAACAAGATATAATTTTACAACTCAACTCCAGGACCAGATAATTAGTAGTTATTTAGATATAAATCTGGCTTGATATGTATTGGTGTTTTTAAGTTAACTTAACATCTTGCATCTCTTACAGCTGAGTTTAGTGGATTTGGCTGGAAGTGAGAGGGTAGCAAAGACAGGGGCAACAGCAGAACAACTCAAGGTAATGAATCCTGTGTACTAGGTATCACAGTTTCTGTATCCATTAAATGATACAATAATCATTGATTGTTTTATGTCACAAACACATGGCAACTATTGTGCTGTTAATAAATTGTCATCAGTTAACTCCCTTCTGAATACTGTTTAGATAATTATCAACCACTTTATCTGTATGTTTCTGTGTTGTATCAAATTAAAAGTGCAAAAAAATATTTTCCCTTGAAAAAAAAAATTTTACAAACACATTGAAAGATTTAAAGAACATATTTTAATTTGAATTCTGACAGGAAGCTATGTCCATCAACAAGTCTCTGTCGGCCCTTGGGGACGTCATTTCAGCCCTGAGCAGTGACCAGCAGTTCATCCCCTACCGTAACCACAAGCTGACCATGCTCATGCAGGACTCGCTGGGAGGGAACGCCAAGACCCTCATGTTTGTCAACATCTCGCCGGCAGACTACAACCAAGATGAGACCATCATCTCGCTCATGTAAGTCGAATCACTGAATAGAGGTCCTCAATTCAGCTCTCCTCTGCCATTGAAGGTTACTGTTTCAGTAACATACAGTGAAGAAAAATCTTCCTTTTTTAAAGTATAATCATTCATGTTTATAGTACACTGTTTTTGGTTTGTCTTTTTGTCCTTCTGTATACAACATTTTTAAAATATTAACCTTCAGTCTAAATTCTGTATAAATCCATGTGGTTAAGATTTAGAAAATATTTAAAAACTCTTAAGCTTTAAAACTCCTACAACTATAAAAGGCTGAAATAGATTGTTATTTTGAAAAATTGTATGCATATTTTCAGCATGTAAATGATTTAATATTTTATTACAGGTATGCATCCAGAGTAAAACTGATCACAAACGATGCCTCCAAGAACGCAGAGAACAAAGAGATTAACCGACTGAAAAATGCAAGTATATTCTGTCTGTTATTCCAAAGTCTGGTACATGTACCTGTTTACACCTGTATAACTCGTCATCCAATCAATAAAATGGCAAATGTAAGCATGTATTGTCCTATAATACAATGTGTCAGACATTTAGGTATTATTGGTTTTTCCTGACAATGAAAAGTTTTTTCACATTTTGTCAGTTTGTTGAAAACTTTGGCTTATCCCCTACACAGTTTTCAAGTTTATTCATTTTCTCACAATTTATAATATCGTATGTTGTTGAACAGATTTTTTTCTTAAGTAATGTTATGGTTGCTTCTTTATCATTATTCTATAATGGTGTTTTTATTTTATAGATCATTGCCAAGCTGAAGAAGGGAGAGACTATCAATGAAGATGATGAATAGAAAAAAAAAAGAGTGGAAAAAAGAGGAAACAAACATTTAGAAACACACGGCACAAAAACTTTACTAATACCTACAAACTAATATGTGAATTCACATAATGTTTTTAACTTTATAATTTTTTCAACACAAACAAGCCAGTGTTAATGAGATTTATTTTAGAAATTATAGGTTTATTTAATAATATTTTAATTGTTACTGTTGATCTTTTAAGTGTTTCCGTCCATTATGCTATTTTGCTTGATTAATTGTGATTTTGTTTTTATACTTATTGATTTTTTATTTTGATAACAAGTTTTTTATATATGTATGTGGTATAATCCGTCCTGATTCCAATTTTATCTAAGACAATTCTATTTATAGTAGTATGGAAATAAGTCTAGATACTCCATTTATGCCTATGAGATTGACTCTCTGATTATTTTACATGATTTTATTTATGGAAAAATAGAGGTCCATGTAATTACTTACCAAAAAAATGTTTTACTATAATTATAAAGAGATTTTCACTTGAAATGAGATAATGATAGTATTCTAAACTATGATTTACACATATATTTGTCCATTTGTGTATCTTTTTTTTGGAAAGAATTTTGTTATTGATAATATATTTTAAATTTGGCAAGTATTGATACATATGTTTATGATCCTTAAAAACACTGAAACCTGAGGGGCAGACATATATATGATACATAAAAATATACCTGATTATTTAATCCGTATTTTAATTTATATTTTGTAGTTATATTTCATGTAGAAAGGCTGGTCCTTGCATTTTTTTTTTAATATCTATATTTTTTCTCTTGCCTGTGATATAATTGTTTAATATATGCAGTGTTTTATTTACATTTAACTTTGCCCAACCCTCGGTAAATATAATGTTCAACAATTTCTAGGATTTTAAAGAAAAGATTATTTGTACTACAGAATTTGTATTGTTGTTAGAAATTGGCTTATACATGTACCAACTTTCTTTGTGTGAATCCTTTGACATTCAGGTTACATGTTATGCTTTATAAAACAATTTCAAGAGCTGAGGGCTTATATGTTAGCTGTTCTAATCAGAATTTTTCATTTCACATTTTCATCACCTTCTCTTAAACTACATGTCAAATCTCAACCAAACCTGATAAAAATTACATTTTAGATGTGGGGGGGGGGGGGGGGTCTTTCAAGTTTTTTGAATTAACGGACCCATCCTTTTCTAAGAAAAATGTTTCAAATTCCAATACCATTGCTACTGGGCCCAGATAGGTCACAATTCGGAAATGGGGTGTCCGTTTCAAATATGTAGAAATTCTTCAAAGATTGGAGATTAATATTTTTTGTATGAAAAACAGAACAACTTTAAGGCCCGAAAGGGTGTGTGTTCCCATTTGTGAATTCGAGCAAATCAACATGAAAATAAATTTTTCCATCAGAGAATCAAAGTATATTTTTAATTTGGTCATTTAGTGTTGGTTTGACTGTAGGCTTGGACTTTTAAATTTCTTATTTTAATGTGATTTTTTATATTGTCAGTATAAATATATATATGATTATGTTAATCATCTTCCAGATCCTATCTATTGTGCAATGACTTATAATTAATTATAACAGAACTGTTCTATTTCTTACAAAATAAAGATATATAATTTAATTATATTTAACGGCATTCATTCGTATCTAAAAAGTTCCAACGGTTGTATTCGAACGTGAATTTATCAGCAAAATGTGCAAGGTCTACTTTTTTTTTCTAAAACCCATCCCTTTGTCTATGAATCACTTGAAAGTATGTTTTAAGGAAAATGTGATATATACATGTAAGTGTAAATTTTACATGAAACCCGCAGTCAATTTATGTACGTTTATCAATTTTCTTGCGTTTGACACGGCGCCGTGCTTCAGTAAAAGATGGTTTCTGCTTGCGAGAAATTTACACCATGTCATATTTTATTGCTCTTCTATCACACTTGAATTCAAGTTTTAAAGATGATGCACCGAATGTTACATTTCATATACAAAGTGTAATGTTCAGATAGCATTAGAAGTCAATCAAACGATGTTCAATTTCAACTTTGGAAAGGGTTGGAGGGGGGGGGGAAGGAAGGGTAGCTTCCATATTATAAATATTTGATGCGTATGAAAAGAAGAGAGCGCATGATTTATAAGATAATTTTATTGTATTTAGTAATATGTTGGGTTAACTTTGTGCTCGCACAAGCCGTACATAGTGGAGCCCATATGTTGTGTCTCGACAGCCGCCCCGTGGACATTAGCGTAGCTCTCGCAGTACAAACCTGTGTGAGAGAACAAAAAAAGTTAAAAATTTCAATCTTTTGAGCATCCAATTGTTTGCGGCAGTTCGTATACAGGTTAGATTCCAATCTCCACTCTGACGCATTCTGAATTACCACTGTGATTCATGCTCTAATATGTGTTCTTTAATTAGAGACTTGTTTATCATACCTGCCAAAGCGAATTTGGTTTATTATTTTCCTTTTTATAAACATTTTGTCGTTTTCAATTCATTCTCAATCGCGGCACCTATTTTGAGCGCGGTATATACAACTCGAAATCTGCTAAGATTAGCGCTCAAAATAAGCGTTATTAAAACCGAATACCCGATAGTTAGCAGACGTCTATGTCAATTTTCATCGTCTGAAGCCTTGACCTTCCCCAGATAGGTTCTATATAAGTAAATTTTGTTTATTGTGATAAAATCTCTTTAATGTTCGCACGTAAATGGATAGGAAGACTTGACCTGTAATGGAGATTCTTGTGTACACCTATGTTTGTGTCTGCTTAAATACCGTTTCTTCGTTCGGTCTTAGTATAAAAAAGTCCTCATTATAGTATAATTATAGTATATAAAGATTGTTGACGATCGACGAACATAGAATAGGAACACTACAATTTTTATTTCAACAAACAATAAACTGCCCAGGCCTCATAAGCAAAACTGATTGCACATCCATATTAAGTGAGGTGATTTAGAACTTTAGGAGGACTCTTTGTGCATATCCATGAAATATTTAGGAAGAAAATCACGAATTTGATTTGAAGCAATTTTGGGTGAAGAAAGCTTGGCCTTCTGCTAAAACAATAACTCACGAAGCCAAACCCTGTGTTAGTAAAACATTTAAAAAGAGCAAAATACGATATTATGAATATGCATTATGTCTAATATACATATATGTATATAAGGTATCATACATATGCATAGATTAAGACTAATCAGCGATAGTGCTCACCGCTTCCGCATCCACAACTGTGGTGATCATGTCCGTCCATGCGGCATTCCTGGAGGTAGTGAAGGTATTGGTGTACACAAGATTTATCGCCGAAAACGTCCGTCATACAACATCCGCCGGAAGAGCAGTCATCATCCGATTTACATCCGCCTGATCCAAAAAGACTGTCAAGAAAAAAGGCCTGCAAATTCCAGAAAAATTGTTAAATGATCACTTATCATGAGTGCAGTAAGAAACACCGGACATTCAATAAGTATTGAATGAAAAGCTGATATTTTTTTTTTTGGGGGGGGGGGGGGTATACTTATTTTTTTTTTTATTCCTGCATAGACTTAGATTTTCCCTTCATCCCACCAATATGCTGTAACGATTCGCATGACGTTTTTGTACAATCTTTTCTTATTTAGGAGCAAACTTTCATGGAATATGTCTGGTAACTATACAATTAAAATAACAAATCTAGTATATAAACTGCGTTGGAACAGTTTACGCTTTTTGTAAACCTCGAACTGTCCAAAACAAGTCTACAAAATGTAAATCTGTATGTATTCAGAAGCGATAGATTAATTGCTTATTCAACTCTTAAAATGTACATCTTTGACTTTTTTATGCAATGTTATGAATTGAAAGTATCCACTTTTTCAATAGATGGGGGTGTTTCCAACTTTGGATAGCTTATTTTATGTGTAAGCTTTTCTGTAAACCAACACCGTGAACCATAATTTTAAAAAATTACCTTTATTCTTTTTCTTGTCGTATATCATCAAATCCAATCATTCTAGTGACATACCTGTGAACAGGCAAAAACTGCAAAACAGAGGAAGAGCTTCATCTCAAGGAACAAACAATTAGTCGACCAAATTCTAACAGTGAGAGAAAACAGGTGTGAAATGTTACGACCGAAAACCGGAGCGGGATTAGGTATTCTTGAGGTCAATAATCGGCGGAACGAGATAAGGTTTAGAAGAGAGAGTGATGATCAATTTACTGGAACCAGGAAAAGGGTTTTTAAGAAACACTAAAGAATACGTACATTTTTTGCTTGTTTCTTGTCAAGATTATGCGATTTTTCAATTTGGTTAAAATGTTGACAACAGAGAAAATAATAAATGTACCATATAATCAGGCAATCAATTAATTTATCAATTTATTGCCATAGACTTGAATGTATGTATTTTGCTGCAACTGGTAGTTTAACTTCTTTTATATTATATATTATTCATTAATAAAAATATTTATATATTTTAATTGTATATGATGCATACATACTGCACTTAAATACATTTTACCAAAACTGGCAAGTGCTTATCTTATGTATTTGTAACTTATGTATATTTGTGATTCCATTGGGGAGTGGAAGCAGTTGAAGGGATCGAGGTCTATCGAAACATAATAATGAAACAATTTTTTTTTCTTCATATAAATTCAAGGCCAGGCAGGCAGCAATTATTTTTTTGAAGCTTTGTTGAAATCTTGTCTTTCTGCTAATTGTATATCAAGGGTGTTAACCATTACGCGGTCTCTTTGTATAGAAGCGACAGTCGTTGATCCTTGATGATCGCTTTGGCAAGGTTCAAGATGTGAGGTCTTTGGCAAAACCGATCTTTCGGGTTGATGTCAAGTGTCTAGATACAAGCCTTTTCCTTGACTCACGTTTCTTTTGCGATATCTTTTGTTCTGCGATAATGAAACTTTTGTTGCGTTTGATATCCTAAGTGGCTTTTTATCGTGGGTATGCAACATGGAGGTATAGAAAGCTCGGCGATGCGTTTTAAACGCACTCAATCGTTATGCAGTTGTCCAAATTTTCAATTTTATTTTTTGTACTCGTTTATTCTTACGAAACCCCGTGATATGAAAAAAAAAACATAAAAGCATCACTCAGTATGCCCATGTTTCTAAACAGAAATAAAAGTCGAGGAAGTTTTTATTATCTGCCCCCTTGTAATTAAGAGTCATATGTTTTGCCTAACTACATCTCCAAACCAGATAAATGAAGCTCTTGTGCTACTACCTCCCCAGTTTTCCGCACTTAGAAATGTTTATCGCGAACTGGCTTCGCCGTGTTTGCGACACCGTAAATATTTTTAAATAGGTACATTGCGTAAGAAAACTTACACACGGCGGGCGGAGTTCATCTATTGGATCTCACTCGCAAAAGTTTTTATTTAAAAAAAAAAATTAGTTTTTTGTTAGCGGTCATCATCCGATTTTGCCGTGGCAATGCCATTAGCAGCAGAGTCAGATATCATTGTTTTGATCTGACTTGTCTATAAGAGGGCAGGGATGAGTTCTTCTCTATTATCATACAGTTCTAAGGGTAATACATTCCGCGCTGGTTTGTTTATTAACACGGATCAAGTTTTTACTATCATTTCATTTGCAAGTCTCTTCTTTTGTGAAGGCCGGGCTTACAAATGTATGTATATATATATCTCGTATCTATCAATTTAAAGGGCCTCCCTATGCCTTCTTGAGACTTTAACAGAAGTATCGAGCGAGAGAGAGAGAGGAGGAACGAGAGAGTGAGGGGAAAAACAGAACTAGTTCCACTCCGGTGGCAGGGGCTACAGGCTCGCAAAGATGTGACGGAAAAATCCAAGTTTATTTTTTTTTCTTTTTTCTAGTAATCTACCCAAAATGACGGATTCTATATCAAAATGAAGACTTTGTATGCTTATTTATTCATCTGGATTTCTATGTGTACCGTAAGTAAATTTTTAGTTTATTTTTTTCCCCTTTAATGTTTATGATGCGAATGTTTATGTAAATGAATTTAGTTTAACTTCGGTTTCAACAGTGAAAAGGCGTCGCCAAAGAACATTATTTGGTCTGTTTTGAGAAGACATTTCAAACGTGTATTGGAATTCAATAGACTATAGGTGGAACTTATACAAGAATGTTTACTTTAATCATTTTGTACATTAGCGTTTAATCCACAAATTCCAGTGTTGTAATATTTTCGGTTTAAAGTTTATCTTTGCAAATTTAAGACTAAAGTGCATATATAAATGTTATTCTTGTCTTTCGCCTAAGTAAACCGCAGGTATTCTATATGAAATTGTGTATGTTTAATTTACTTGTATATATCACAAAGAATAATTAGACCGTATACTAGTAGTATCCATTAAATTTCGTTTTCTCCCTCCCCCTTTTTTCATATGCGAGAATATATGCTTAGGAATTTCAAGGTCTTATGACTTTCAGATTAACTTATTTTTGACCTTCTAAATGTCCGACTTAAAGTACTTCAACAACAGAAATTGAATAGTGCGTGTATTGTTATAGTGAACAATAAAAAATGGAATGGGGAGGGGGGTGGTGACACAATCTATTTAAGCAAAAATGAAGCTTCATATTGATTACATATGTATACGCATATATATTTTCCATAATAAGTTTTCAAAAACACGATTATTTTATGCATGACAATTGGTGCATGCCTGCGTTTTCTTCATTCATAAACGTATAATTTGGTAATTTTGCGCTCCTTGCTTGACAAAAGGTGTCAGACGACAGATTTTTTTTTTCTTTGGGTAAGCTGGATAAAAAAATTGAAATATTTCTTTCTCTGTAAAAGAAATAAACAAGGCCGAAGAACTTGTTTTCACTTCACGATTTCTTCGCTTGAAATATATGTTCACATCTTTTTATTGTTTATTAAAAGACATCATTAGGATGGGAAGGGGGAGGGGTAATTCAAAAAGAATTACATGTACTGAAAACCTCAATAAATACTGCTTTTTTTTAAGAGATACGTTTTGCTCATTATTTGCTTTAAATTGAGTTATATCTACTTTGTCAAAGTATGCCCTGTTTTCCCCTTAGAGTTTACTTTCACACATCTTTATGGATCTGAAATCCTAAATCTCGCAGCAACCCGCGAATGATAAGAATTCTTGTTTAAATTACCAACTTGATAGTTTATACATATTGTTGCTAAAAATAAAAACTTTTTTGAAATAAAAAGAGAATTAAAAGAAACAAAGTCTGATAATATATGAGGCTTTAAAAAAAGACCAACGTAGATGTTGATATTTTCGTCTTTTTCAAAAGATTTCATGATATATATATTGCAGACAATATTATTGTTTTCATAAACCTCCAACTCTTAGTGTCGCAATAAAGCATTAGCGATATACATGAAGGTTCTGCATATTGTTAAGATTTTTTGATGGCGTAGAGGGAAATCTAGTAAAACTTTGAACTACATAAAATATGCCGATAGAGTATACACTCAGCATTTACTTATGGTTGCGTTTTACGTATAGTAATAAAACCACCCAAATTGTCAGTTGCCGACCGGCTGGAGACAGAAGTTTGTCTTTATATATACTGCCCCACCAAACACGCAATCTGTCCGTTAAAATTTAATTTGGAGTTTTTATCAAAACCAAGATTAATATCTTTTCCTGTCCATACTTAGCCGAGCACTAATGTTCACGTATTAAAAAATTATCTGATTTTCGTTTCCTTTTTTATATTTGTATTTCATTTACTTTCATTTATCTATATAACAATCAACATATACATTGGATTAAAAGGGGAAGGGGTCGTACTTTCTCCACAGGTATCATGTGACGATTGGGCTCCTTGGACACAATGGGGTACGTGTTCCCGTACCTGCGACGGTGGCGTCACCTACCGCACCAGGCGGTGTCGCAAAGATTCACCGATGAACCGGGAATGTCGGACCGATGACGTTCAGTATAGAGCTTGCAACATGCAGGTAAATTAAGCCAATCAGACCAGCACTTTGGTTTGTTTTAAAGTATTGAGTGAAAACCAGATTGTTTTAATATGGGTGGAGCGAGATGGTCGATAAAATAAAAAAAATCTTAAACCCATTCTCAATAGTTTCTCTCTCTCTCTCTCTCTCTCTCTCTCTCTCTCTCTCTCTCTCTCTCTCTCTCTCTCTCAAAACTCAGATTGTTGGCAAAAAAAGGAGTAAGTTTTTTCGATTTTCGTTTCAGTAGAATACAACAATGAATTGCCAATCCATGTCGAAAATGTCCTATTTGAATTGCTCGCAATGACATCGATCTTAGGATGTGATAAATACATATAATATAAAATACAAAGAAAATTCCTGTTCTACAAAGAGTCTGTACATAGCTCAAACAATCTGGACGATTTGCAAAAGAAACTCCCACACAAATGTTTTAAAAGAAGTTTAATTCTATATTTTCCCCCTGTATAATATGAAGTGCATTGTATTGCATTATCAATGTTGGTCGTGAAGATCTTATCTAACTTACATGAGTCTAAATCAATAAAATCTGTTTGGCATCAACAACGTCACTCTAATTTGATTTCGAAATAACAACGAATTGCATTTCTCCAAGTGTTTGTGATATATACTTAAGTTTCAATGCAAATTCCCTTCAAAGTAGAGGTTATTTGGATGTAAATAAACCGATTTTTGATACATCGTTTTGGATATATCTCTCCGAAATAGTGTATATACATGGCAAGATGTTTTGTCTTAAAACAAACAATATCAGACCTTTGCATAAAACAACGGAACCCAAACAGAAGCGATGTATATTTATCTTGGGAGGAGAGAATATTTTCTTTATTGTAAGCACAAGCTTTACGCGATGATAGTCAGTCTGTCCTGGGAAGACCAAAAAAAAAAAATAGGTGGTGTAGATTGTTAAAATATCCTGCCGAAGAATCACGTTGTAATTTATGTTTTCATACCTACCCGCCCAGTTTCATTTATATTCGTTTAATAACAGACAATGGTCACACGGAGGTCACACTAAAGAGCGATTAACCCTCCCCAAAACCAGGCATTCGGTATCGGGTTTCAATTAACCACATACCTTGGAAACCATTATATCGTACGCGTGTGTTACAAGATATTTTTTTTTCGTTTTTGGGTAAAATCTCTCTGACACCCAAGAAGAATAGAACTTGAATTAATGGCCATGTTAAACAAGAAAGTAGAAGTGAAAATCGTGGCCCGAACACCGGTTGCTGGGTACAAGGTCGCGGAGTCGCTGATCGTACCCGCCATTCTGTGAATATTTTCACGGTGATCATGGTACCACAGGCACGAAAGTGATCAAACTTGTAGAAGAAACTGTAATTAGGGGAGTTTTTGACAAATGACAATTCACCTTTGCAGGTGCGGGTGTGGTTTTATGTAATGTCGTTGGGGGACGTCTAACAGGCATGGCTACAGGGTTTTGACCCTTGCTTTTTCGACCATGAGTTTTGGTTCTCGTTAAATGTTTTAAATTGGACACGATCGCGGAAACCCACACTGCTGTTTATCGAAATCCATCAAAATGGATCCAAGAAACTTAAAAATGTCTCTCCTTTTAATTTGTCATTGTATGTGGAATAAACTTAGAACAATGTTTCTCTTTTATTCAGGAATGTCCAGGGAATGTACTAGACTATAGAGCGTTGCAATGTTCAGCGTTTAATAAGAACCCGTATTCAGGAGAGGTGCTAAATTGGGTCCCATACCACGATTCCAAGAACCCATGCGCCCTGTATTGTCAGGCCGAGGGACATGACGTCATCCACCGATTGGCTAATCATGTGGTGGACGGTACAAAATGTCGGAACGACTCAAAGGATATGTGCATCGACGGAAAGTGTTGGGTATTAAAATCTGTAATAATTTTACTATCGCGTGAATTCATTTCGAAAATTCCAAAAAATTAGAATCATTTTCGACCATATGTATATATATTTGTTATGTCTGCTAAAAAGAATCGATATTTTTTGTAGAATGTGGGATGTGATGGTATACTGGGATCAAAGAAAGTACTGGACAGATGTGGGGTATGTGGAGGAAACAATTCGTGTATGTCACGACAGACACCGAAATTTACGTGGTCACTCTCGGGATACGGTGAATGTTCATCGACTTGTGGTGTAGGTAACCTGCTCCTTTATGTACTTTTCAGTCTTGGTTTTAAGGGGGCTGGGTGAAAGCAGCCATTTTTTGAACTACTGTGGTTTCATTAATATTCAAGGGTATCAATTTTCGTGAATAAAGTGAAAATCACAGTTTCAAAGATTCGTAAATTCGTGGCCAATGATCCTATCAATACAAAATGTTAATAGAAATTTCACTTCAATGAATACTTAATTTCGTATTGGTATTGGAAATTGGTATTCATCGAATACTGATGAAACCACAGTATAGCAATCTCCTTTAGAAGAACAGAAATTTATTTAAATTAAGAACCATTTTCTTACACATTTTTGGAAGCTACAGTTTATGTAAAAAAAAATTAATATCTTAAATTTTAAGAAAGATCTAATTTGCAATTTGTTGACCACACATCCTCCGTAATTATTGATCGACATAAAGTTTATGCCACTGTTAACCGAATAAAAATCCTTTTAAATAACTGTTAATGTTTAAATATTGATTTTTACGAATACCTCGACAACTCACGTCAAATTTCTATAAATTAAAAGTATGCTTTATATTAAGGATACAGAAGAGCAAAGCCGGTCTGTATAAATAGGGCATCCGGGAAACGGGTCCGCAACAAAAGATGTCGCTCTGCAGAAAGACCGAAACAACAGACTCGGTCATGCAAATTACGGGACTGCAAAGGAAACCCAATGTAAGCCCCCCCTCTCTCTCTCTCTCTCTCTCTCTCTCTCTCCAAAGATATACAAAGACCTTATTGTTTCAATTAATTAAACGTTCGTGTATTGAATAATGATACAAGTGTTTCAGTTGTTTTTTCTTCATTCGCATCAAGGTATAAATGGGTGTTCGGCCCTTGGAGCAATTGTTCCTGCGCAAAGAAGTACTCTTGGAGAGCCAGACGATGTGTAATGTTCTTTCCGAATTCCACACAAACATACGTCAGCGAAAAGTTTTGTGACACCCGAACACCAGTTACCAAACAACTTTGCGACAAAACACTGTGTCCTGTTTGGCATGTCGGACACTGGGCACCGGTACCTTTCATTTTCACCGTTTGAATATTCCATAACGTTAGCTTTTTCTTCGTATAATTAGCTTTTCTTCATTTTCATGAAAAGCATCTTTGCTTGTATTAATCAAAAATTCATGGTGAATAGATTTAACCAAAACATCGTGGTTTTTTTGTTTTTGTTTCAGTGCTCTGTAACTTGTGGAAACGGTGTCCAGAGAAGGGGTGTCGTCTGCCAACACTTTGGAAAAGAGTTCTGCGACCTAAAATTCAAACCGATAACGCTTCGATCTTGCAACACCTCAGTCTTATGCTTTGTTCAGAATGGTACGAGTCAAAATTCAGAAACATCGTTTAAGTATGCAATTTGCATAAAATGTTCTACAAGGCATGTAGATTTAGTTGTCGTGTATGAACATGGGAATAACCGAGAGAAAATCCACACCCTCATTTAAGCTACTAGATAAAACTTTGTTGTACCAAGCGAACTGAATTTTTGTTTTACATAATAACCTCCTTGGGGAAAACGATCTTTATTTTACATAACCCTTCGATTTGGGTAACAATAAAATCTGTTCACATGCTTGCTTGACATTACAGCGAATGTTAAGGGTTTCCTCTATATGTACAAGTCATGCAGATTACATGCTCAAAGGTACGGCGTTGAAAGATGAAGCGGCATGATATTGCATTCTTATTGTACATCTATGCTCTCAAGTTAACATTATAAACTTTCTGTATGTAGATGCAAGATATCTTTATTTCAAACTCTCGTCATTTACATACCTCTATAGTATTTAGCAATTCATGCTACATTCTGCAGTATCATCACATTATTTAAACTTCAACGATCACAGTATATTGTTAGTAAGAATCGGAGCAATATCCAAGGTGATAATATTTCATGCGTTTACGGAATACTGTAATTAATAAATTAAATACAGTAAAGTAAATACAGTAAATATGTTAATATATATCCAGCAAACAAGTATTAAAAGCGGTAACATGCGCTTTTCTGTTCAAAGTTATCATTTTTAGCTCACCTGAGCTGAAAGCTCAAGTGAGCTATTCTGATCACATTCTGTCCGTCGTCCGTCTGTCCGTCTGTCTGTCCGTCCGTCCGTCCGTCCGTCCGTCTGTAAACTTTTTACATTTTGAACTTCTTCTCTAAAACCGCTTATCCAATTTCAACCAAATTTGGCACAAAGCATCCTTATGGGATGGCGAATATAAATTGCAGAAATAAAAGTCCGATCTGTATTCAAAGCGGAGAAAACCTTGAAACTGTAGAAAAAGGGGGTGCATTTTTAAAAATCTTCTTTTCAAGAACTACCGAGGCAAATTCAACGTAGTTTAGCGTAAATTATCCTTACTGGAAGGAAAATATAAATTGCAAAAATTAAGGTCTAATTCAGTTTCAAATCTGAGTTATGATAAAGGAAAGGCGTGTTTCAGCTTCGGTTCGGTTCGGCATCCGGTAAAATGGGTAGGCAAGACTTGGCCTGGTCAAAACAAAAGATTGGCAGTTATTAATCTGCCAATCTCATTAAAATTTCAGGATATTTGATGGACCAGTTATATTTGTATTCGCTGTAAATATTGCCGCAAAATAATGCGTAATTTGAATTGACGATTGCCGATCTACCCCGGCTTTTATTTTGCCACGGCCCGGGTTTGCATACCCATTTTACCAAGACTCGTATACCATACTTCTAAAACGAGGTTCTTTGTTTAAAGCAGCCATGACATTATACGAAAAAGGGTCGATCTGACTATGATGAATTTGCTTGTTATGCAACAGTTCGTGTATGAAGGGAAATTTTTGAAACATGCAAAATATATTGGTGCCGATTTTGTGAAGTAAATTGAGGCTAAATATTTCTATGCGTTGACAGATTTCACACATGACGTTGGAATGCATAGAATCCGGGTGGTTTCGCTCCGATCGCTTGTTCGCGCTGAGAGGTTTCGCTCCGAATACATGATCGCCCCGAGTGGATTCGCCCCGATTGTATTAATAAACACTACAATACACACTGCTTGTTGCTTTGGTTTTTAAATATGTAATTTAAATTAAATTATTTCTATCTATACATAAGTGGTAAATTAAATGTTTTAGAAAGTGATTTAGTTTAATTAGACAATAACTTTATACACATTGCCTGAGCACGGTTTAATTAGTCGGCAGTTAATCCAACAAAAAAACCCCGTTAAATAAATAGCTTTGATTGCGATCTAATTTGGAGAACTAAATGATGAGTATCTCAAGAATTCGTTAGTGCGTATTTTTTGGAACCAGTATTCTGAAAGAGTATAGCGAAGAAATGGTTCGTGAATGCTGCCTCTACTGCCATAAGTTGGTGAGTACCTAAAATATAATGCATTATATGATATGATAGATTATAAAATGATATTAATAATGCATAAAATTCCATAAGATGCTCGCATATACATGTTAAATTAATGTATTCATTATATTTTCAAATTATAATGATCATTGATCGTTAATAATACCTATATCATATATTGAAAAGGGGCGAAACCACTCGGCGCGAAACCTCTCAGCGCGAACAAGTGATCGGAGCGAAACCACCCGTTACCTGACGTTGGTGTTAGCTTGTTCTGATTTTCGTTTCGTTTTCATTATTTATGCTTTGTAATTTAACCTGGGAACTCTCGTATTTCGTGATTTTTACGTATCAATTCAAACAGAGACTTCGGTAAATCAAACAGTTAACTGTTTACCTGTGCAAATTAAGCAAAATCTGATGTATCAAAAAAGTACTGAAATACAATTCATTCTATCGGTAATTCGGCATTATCCTTTGCGTAATGGTAGATTAATGCAATATGTTTTGTTGAGATCGATGCTCGGCATTTTCTCGAGTTTATTCAGTTTAAATAGAGTTTGATATCGCTGAAGGAAATATGTAGGTATATACATATACATGTATATATATGATTCATTTCGAAAAAATAAATTGTGTTCTTTATTTGTTATAGTGCATGTTTCTTGTGTTTTAATTGTTTACAATTTCTATTTACTAACCATATTTGAGTGTTAAGCTTCGAATTATAAGCAAGATACAGAGATTTGCTCACAATTCTATGTTTGTACACAGATCTTAAAAACTAAAGATTAAAAAAGTAAAAAAATTGTCAATATTTACTAAGAAAATTTTCAAAGTCTGTTCTTCCAGAAACCAATTTTAACAACTTATTGTATTGTAAACTTAACCTTTTTTCGTCATTATTACTCCTACTGTACATGTGATCCTAGAATGTGTTTGTGTACATTTGTATAAACTGATTTTGAACCTTAAATACCAATGAACTGGTCTTGAGTGAATAAAAGACTTGAAAATCGTAGGCCATTATTTTTTTCCATTTTAAATGCTGAATAGGAAATACCAAGTTAAAAATCTTAAGCTGAATGTAATAAAGTCATGTCAACAAAATATGACTCAAACCTAGGGAAACTGTGAGCTCTGTATCTTGCTTATAATTCTACGATTGACGCTGAAATTTTGGTTGAACATTAGAAATTCTATATGAATTAGAGTATGTTAAATACTTGTACAAACAAAATAAAAGAATGATATTCTGTATATACCTACTCTCTGGGGTCCCCTCTTTATACAATAAATAATGTGAAATCTACATCAATTTTGATAGTTTTTCAGACACGAGTAAATAAAAACAACATCTTTAAAACAGTTTCCATAGTTCTGACACATTTCTGTTATGGGGATAAAATAATTATCGCTATTCCTAAGAAAATATCACAGCGGAAAATTATCCTGGTTTGTACGCGAGGTAAATAACAGTCATTTAACTATAATGGAGAAGACAAATTAAATTTTTGAATGTTTTAATTTGAGGAATTGGGCACATTGAGGTACAATTTTCTTCTTCACATCTATACATGTAGGATTTTTTAAATAAAATACAATAACTATTATAGATTTTTTTTAAATACAATAACAAGTAAGTAGTTGATGAAACAAATGTACCTATATGCTCTCATATATTTTGATCGCTTTACAAAGTGGGGGGGGGGGGCAGAACGAAAAGATAGGGAATTGGAAGTTAACAACTTAACAGTGTACCCCCACCAAATGTTTAGTTTTATATCTTGCGTAGGATTTTCATATTCTGGTAAAAAATAGTATTTCATGAAGGTACAATGTCAATGATTACGTGTATGCAAAAATAAGTGTAAAATTCGAATACTTGACAATATTTATTTTTTGTTATTCTACCGAGGGACCATATGGCACAATATCTTTTGAACGCCCGTTGTTGCTCAGGTGAGCGATGTGGCCCCATGGGCCTCTTGTTTTTAATCAACTTTGAATACTAATCGATATGTTATTTTTTATCCAAATACAGACAAAAAAATATCGAAAAGGGGTAATTCTTTTAATTGAATAACGTCATAATTGATATTTTTGTTTTATATTTAGATAATTTTATTTTTGTTCTCATTTTAAATATTTTTTAAAGATATACAAGAGGTGATTTTAGGGGAGTCGGACAGCAGTTCCATTAAACGCCTACCCCCGCTGAAGAGTACAGAGAGAACAGGGCCCCGCCCAAGGTATTTGATATTAGCACTAAAGTACGAAAAAATAAAGAAAAATACAATCTATCTGCAAATAAAGGCGGCTTCTTCCCATTGAAACCGAAACCGCAAGCAAATAAGTATGTGTTTAAAGGCACAATGCCTCTGTAACTTTACGCCGTTGTCATTTTGAAATATCGAGTTTTTAAATTGTCGGGAGGGTGGACCTAATATGTTGTAGGTCAACGTTTAAAGTCTAGATGATAGGGAATGATTTGTTGAGGAGATATATAAAGTATGACAACTATTTCTGAGATAAAAGAGGGAGAGAAAAAAGGTGTTTCTGGTCCAGTATTTAATTTCTGGATGTTATTTTCTCCATTTAGATTGGTATAGATAATACCTTGGGGTATTCGCACGGGAGTAGTACGCAATGTTAGAGTGTTACATCAGGGTTAATACAAATGTGTTCTATAGCCCAGAGTTACTGTACTACAACGGTGCGTTTGGAAAGATAAAATATCATTGAATATTTCGTAAATATATACAGTTAAAGAATGGTGCGTCAATCGTAAAGTCACCAGGAACCACGATAAAATTGGCATGGGCGTTTCAAGAACTAAAGATTTGCTCTTAACTTTTTTAAAGAATTCCCCTGCATGCTATGACGGGGGATCATAATAAGAGGTATACCCCCCTCCTTCCTATGGTGCTTCATGTAGTACATCTTGCATGTATGAGCTCTAGATAATGACCTAAAATGTTCACAAACATCTAGGTGTACGATTAATCAAGAAATTTTCCTTACAATTTGTTTTATATTCACAACAGATTTGTGGCAAGAGAATGGCAGCCCTGCAGTGTCACGTGTGGTAGGGGCCGGAAATGGCGCTACGTCACCTGTCAAGTCTATGTCTTGCGCATAGGAAAAGATACGGAACTTCCGGATAAAGAATGCAAGGGTACTAGTATTTGTTTAAACTTTTCACATCATTTGATTATAATTAATTAGGAAGATTATAATTGTGTTTTATCTTTTTCCAGACAAAAACATACGTGAAAATGTAACTGGTAGACCAAGGGAATTTTTATGATAGTTAGTATGTCTTAAATGTTTGTTTATTTATTAGGATTGAAACCACTGAATTCCTCTCCTTGCATCATACAGGAATGTGTGGAACAGTTTGAGTACCGTGTAGTGGGTATGACGCCGTGCAGCAGAAGTTGTTTGGGCGGTGAGTGGTTTCCCTGTAAACCTCAAAGAGAGGCTTAGACACAACACAAAACAGCGCTCCGACATGACGTCATAGCACTTGTTTCCTTCTGTCACTAGATCAAAACTCGCTTATACAAGACTTTAATTCTATGTTTCCTTCATGCTCTCAGCAATTTTTTTTTCAACAAGAATTGTAATTTAAGAAATCTTCACACGCACTGAATGAAACGGCAAGTGCTCAGACGATGTTGGGAAATTCCATTACCTTACCAAAACAATTGGCCATTTAAATTCTATCAAAACCATTTTTTATGCTATATTAATATATCAATATATCAATGTATATATAAATGAGGTCGTGTGTATGTACTATTTTTAGGGGTACAGGAAACTATCGTTCGATGTGTTAGCATACACAACGGTTCCACGGTGGATGACAGTAATTGTAAAGATGTCCACTTAGTCCCTGTCGAAAGAAGAGTTTGTAACGACATCAATTGTCCTCAGAGGTAACTACTAGAATATATCTCCCCACAGTGTATTGTCTTTACAACCACCTTCATCCTTCAATTTGATACGATTGGATATTATCCGTTCTTTCTCTGATATAACCTTTTGAGTTTCACATGATCTTGAATTACACCCCCAGTTTTTTCGTACACGGAAACTATCATTCAGATACGAGAATACGCAAAACGCAACATGGTAAAATCTTGAATGGATGAATATAAACAAACAATATCCATGCGCGGATCCAGAAAAATTTTTAAGTGGGTCAGAGGGATATATAAATTTGGCAGGGGGCATATTTTTGGTAATTTTACTATGTAAATTAGATTAGATATTAAATGATAAAGATATTTGGATATTCAATGGGGTACCCCCGACCTTTCACCACTCTTAATCTGCACATGGATATATCAGACCCCATGGCTTCACAGTCTGCATATTGCGTTTAATTCATGACGCTGCATTTTTGATTTGTTGAATGCTAAAAATACTTGTTATGAATACATACATGTAATGTATGTAAATGTAATCATCAGAAAGTTGTTTAAAATGCTTAAATAAATTTGGAGTAACAAGATGAGTTCTCCGTTGATCATGGGTTCATTTATGCGATGAATTCATTTTACATGTTTTGTAAAAATCATTTTAGAAGTATTGATATTTAAAACATAGCATTTTTTAAATACCCATTAAGGATTATTGCATATCAAATGCCCCTCTCGTACAATATGTTGCTTTTGTACACAGGTGGAAAGTGGGAGATTTCGGGATGTGTTCAGTCAGCTGTGGCGGGGGAATCATGCACCGTGACGTCGAGTGCATACAGGAGTTTGCTGTTGGCTTCCGGGACGCGATCCATCTTCCGGATTACATGTGCGAGCAACCCGTGCCAACTCGCAACCGGAAATGCAACAGCATCGACTGCCACTCTGAGTGGCTGTCTGGTCCGTGGTCGAAGGTGAATTACTATCATTAGTAGTATATTATAAGTGGGTAAAATATTTATCGGAAATTGAATTTCAAAAAGTAAGCATTAGTGTAAGTTAGTGCATTTTTGTATGTATACTTTTTTGTGATGTACTTAATTGAACGAAAAATATATTCCGCCTAAACGCAAAATAAAACACACTGAAGTTTATATCATTGATATAATATATTTAAAGTAAAAGTTCCCCTTACATATTAGATAAAATGTTTTGTTTTTATTCTTCATTTCTAATACACGTTTGAAAATCATTTTGTGCTTATACAAATCATTCATTCTATGGTATTTATCCAGCAATTGATATTTACAATCAAATTTCAATTACTTTTGCGATTTGTATCTTCAGTGTTCCGTTACATGCGGTCAGGGATATCGGTCACGTGATGTGTACTGTGTGAAGAAGAATGCTGGGGGAAACTACATAAACATTTCGTCTACTCTTTGTGATTCGAACAAGCATCCCATGGATGTACAAAAGTGCAATCACACCGTTTGTCCAGAACCGAAACTACGCGCATTAGAAGTTCAGTTTTTTCAAATGGACAAACTTAAAAGAGTGAAACTCACCATTGGCATGACTGCAACTATTTTGCCAGGGACAACTATCCTAATAAAGTGTCCGACGCGTGGGATACAATTACAGGATATAAGATGGTTAAAAAATGGGACCACGATCCGATATTCTAAAAGGGTCAAGTTAACCCGGAAGAGATTTTTGAAAATTAGAAATGCTGTTCCAGAGAAAGACTCGGGGATATACTCCTGCAAAGCTGGATCCTTGCAGTCGAGTAGTCCTCTATCTTTCAGCAGTGTTTATGACATATTTAAAGCGACAATGCTGCGACAGAAGTATATCTCTGGAATTCAGCCAATGAATTTGGTTGCGCGAAGCATTTATACGAAACAGATGGACCCCGTGTCCAGGAAATATAGTCCGCTTTTCCTGGTTAAGAGTGACTGGAGTGCTTGCTCTGCTACGTGTGGCGGAGGATTGCAGTCGCGAAACGTCAGTTGTGAAATCATTACGCGAGATTACTTTGAAGTGTTTCCGGTGAGATTATGTACTAAGGCAGGGCACAGTGCTCCGTTATTGATTCAGAGTTGTAATACGTTTCCGTGTTTGGAATGGTCTCTAGGGAATTGGTCGGAGGTAAAAATTAAAAATAAAACTATAGCACAGAAAAAATTAGAAAAAATCATTTTTAAGGTACTGTACAATATACCTCAAGCAAGACTGACAACTCGCACTTACTTACCTGGCTGTATACTTCGAATTTCGGAAAACATATTTAATATTGAGTTAAAATAGTAATTCAATTTGTTTTTGCACGGTATGCTAAAATTGTGCGTATTTTAAAAATTCTTCAATAAAATCACTTTAACAGAAAAGGCATTTTTTGCATAGAGTAATATGTACCGTATCAATAGAATTATTGTGTTATAATTATTTTTTATGTAATCAATATTATGAAATGATTTTCAGTGCGCGGCTTCAGAGTGTGTTAGGGACAAAACCGCATTGATAAAACGAGAAGTCATTTGCCTGTCAAACGATCAAGTGATGAACGACACCTCACACTGTGAGAGTCTGGGTACTATCCCACCCACAGAAATGGAGTGCTCCAACAAAGACTGCAAAGCCGTGTGGATTGCTTCCAAATGGACAATGGTACTAAACCGTGTGTTTATGATAAAATTTTAAAATGGGGGGGGGGGGGGTTACAACTCGGTCAAATTAAAAAAAAACCAAATAATCATTCGTGCGCATCACACTTAATGTCTTCGGTCTTATTTCTGTCCTTCCTGGGTTTGATTTTTAAAATAAAATGCTTTTTCAGAATTTCTTTTAAAACATCATATTTTCTTACACAGTGTATTGGTGAATGTGAGACAAACGGTTTCAAAACGAGATCACTCGATTGTGTATGGTCTAAAACGAGGCTATCCGCCGGAAAAGAGTGCTCTTCTCTCCAGCGACCAAGGACGATGAAAATGTGCGAAATGGGCAACTGCTGTAAGTACATACTATTTTTAATATAACGTACATTATGCTTCTAATATTAAGAGGGCTGAATGGTAGTGTCATTTTTAGACTATCTTATTGATCTCCTTGAGAAGAAGAGCTCTATATAAAGATAAAGGATAATATTCAAATTTTGAAGCTAATTAACATATATGTCCAACATTATCATATGTCAAAGTTTAAGGCAGATCTTATTTTGTTAACATGTTGATCACTCAGCCTCCTTAAAATAGATATGTCAGCTGATCATTACAATGCATTATTCAAGGTCAAGATATTTTTTCTCTGATCTTCAGCTGAAGCTCTGCCTTCAAATACAAAGTGTTGTAGTTACAATTTTTTGTATTATTATAAACTGGAATGAAGATAAAATAGTGAAATGTATTTTTTCTGTTTATACAATTATATCTTAATGTATAATTTTTTTTAATTTTTAGCTTGCACGGACGAATCGGAATATTGCAGTGTGGTGAAAATGATGAAATTTTGTAAATTTGAAAATTTTCGCCGGAACTGTTGTGTGTCTTGTAAAAAGTCATAATGCTCTTAAAACTAAATGTATAACATTTCCATCCTACCTCAGAATCAATACTGTCAACAGAGTAATAGTATACTGTATCATATTTTGAAGTGATAAATGTGCGTTTATAATTATAAAAAGAATACATATTCTATTTTAGTTAACAACGATCTGTATTTTGGATAAATGTTCAAGATATTAAAATGCAGTTACAACTTACCAACAAAAAATAAACTGAATTTTTTTCTTCGAAAATCGAAGCTCGTTGCTTTCACATTAAAATTTGTTGCTGTTTTTTCTTCAATAAATGCATTTAATTTATTTGTATTTCATTGATATGCAGCAACAAAAATATATTCACGATATGAATAATCTTTATTGCTTTGTTCTATTTTGATGAACTTTAATAGCATGCATGTTTTATTTTACCAAAAAAAATAAAAATAAATGCAGATAATTAAGACGAGTTTAGTGTTATTTTTCATCACCATGCATTAGAAAGTCAAGGATCCCGATTGCATGTTTTATTTGTTTCATGAGCGCGCACACGTGTGTGTACATGTATGTAATAATGAAGGACAAATAGATGGATCATGACACATTAGAAAGGACATAATAATGCTTAACTTGAATTGAAGAGTTAAATTACTACGGATTTGCAGGCATGTTTACGTAATTTTACTAAGAAATTCTTTCTAAAAAAATTCATTAATTAAACCAAAATGTATGTATTGTCTTTAGCATTAATTTTAATTAGTGATAATCAAAATTTGTAAACGACACATTTTGAACATGTATATATAAAAGGACTACGCAAAATTAATTTTTTTTTTTTATCGAGGATTCAGATTGTAAGTATAAGTGTTTATCGATATTACATGTTAAAATCATAAACATTTTGTTAACTTTATAATCTCATAATATACATGTATTATATAGTCCCTTTTAATCATTCGATTTCTTGAAATGCATGACAGTAACCCCTCCCCCGGTGAATTGTCTGGTATTCTTGAAAGTTATAAACTACCTATTGTAGGCGTTGAAAAAAAAGAGCAAAAAAAATTTGTTTAGAAACTGACATGAAACATTCTTCAAAGAAGTTGAGGAAAACGATGTTATTTAAAAACCTCAGACTTTTAAGCATCTAGATAATTTTAATTTCATAAAATGAGTACACAAGGAAGTAGGAAATTAAAGACCAAAAAAGATTTTTATTTTTAAAAGTTCTCCAAAGAATTCACTTAAAATATATGTGTAAAAAAACATCAAAGATAGAAACGCTGGGCATTACAAGCAGGACTAGGAATTAATTGGTTCTTTGTGGAGCCAGCAATAATATGTAGGAGTACTATCGTGTCGTAATAGACCTTCGACGTAGTCACAAGTCTCTCTTATATATTCCTTTGTTTCAAGATAGAATATGACTTCTTCAGCAGTGATTTTTTAAAACCGCATTTACACTTATGGTTACAAGAATTCCTGAAGATTCTTCTTTATATAAAAGTTTTAAGAAACTTTTTAGACCATTAAGACATTTAGTAATGACATAAGATATACGCAGTGAAGATTCTTCGGATATTTGTTATGCTTGTGCACAACGATAATTCATCATAAATTATCAAATATTAAACTATTTAAAAGTATACGATTAACAGGAGCTGCGCATGCGTCACTCAAATCAATGATTTTCAATACCGGTAATTCTTTATATACACTGTTTTAGATTATCAATCAATATTTTGGCAAACTTAGTAGCTCAGTGGAAATGGACCAAGTAGACCCCGGGTTCACATTTGGCAAGTTTGTTTGTAACATGATCGAAATAAATGTAGATTTTTGCTGTGACTCCCACCTCTTCCCCGAAAAAAATGCTGTTTTTTCTGTCATTTTGAAATTCTATACGTTCTAAATTATCACATCTTTAAAGAGTACACAAATTTGTACTGGTTTGAGAGACTTTCCCCAAGGAGGTATAATTTCATTTTCATTACGTGACACGGGACAGGCCCAGTGTTATAAGACAATTAAACAAATTACTGTGAAGTATTTTCTTTATACATATATACGTGAAAATTTCTGAGATAACTATAAGATTAATGTGAATTGATCATGTTATTCTTGAAACAAAATGTCTACACAGCATGAAAAACATGATTAGTATTTTAAAATTAATAATACATTGTATATTGAAATTGTTTGATTAATCTGATTATTTTTTGTCCTCAATTCAAATTATACATTACTATAGCATTTAATGAGCGCAACGGGCAAAACATCGCAAAAAGCTTATAAATAAACCTGAACATATATATTTTTTTTTTCTTCTAATTTTCATCTTTTTTTACTCTCACATAATTTATTTTCATGTCTCAAATCAAGAAAATTTTCAAACACTCAATCGCTTTATAAACACAATACACAGGTGTACCTTTAAAATGTTGAATGGAAATTTCCGTTTAAGTTTCGGTTTGTTTTTAAACGAAATTTTCGTTCCGTTGATATACCTATCAACTGTTTGTATTTTTTTTTCTCAATTGGTCTTTATATATATCTGATGTGTTTATAGTGATCGTATACTGTAGTATATATCTCATCCGCATCGAATAAAAAACGTACTTTCGGTTTGAAAAATATCAATTGGGGATTTCCATTTGACAAGAAGAAAATGTAGTCTTTATATGAAAATTAGAAGACTGGTCAATAGCAGATTACAGGTAAGACTATGTACATGCATATAGACTTTGAACAAAAAAATTGTTTCGTTAATATATATTAACACTACCCAAACTTTTGTAAACATGTACTATCTTTATCCGACTCTTTGTATCATTTTGATGTATAATATGATTCAAGCGGAAAATATCCTTCATTTTATTTTCGTCATAGTTCTACATAAACACTGTAGGACCTCTCTCGGTTCATGAATATTCTACCCCCACCTTCTCATACTTAAATCCTGGTATCAGATGTTTATTAAACCCAATGTGAACCTTAACCCTAGGACCACAATGACTAAGTACTATTTAATTAGGTGATGGATTTTTAGTACTTCACAATTGCATAAAGGTCTAACTCGATGTTTTGTTGTTGTGATGTTGTTGTTAAGGGTCACTTGAAGTGTAGGTCGAGTGCAGAAGGTAAATTATTGATGGGCCCTCGAAAAAATGACATATAATACAGACATTAAATGATTAAATGATTTGTGTTGAGTGCAACAAGGTGTGTTGTTGAACATTACATAGGCTATTTACATAAAAGTCACATTCGTGTACAACACAACACAACACAACAGGTAACAGGTATATACAACACTGTACAAATTGTATGTACAACACAACACAGTCTACAGGTATATACAACACTGTACCAAACGTATGTACAGCACAAAGGTATATACAACTTTAATCCAAATGTATGTACGACACAACATAGTACAACAGGTATATCTACAATACTGTACAAAATGTATGTACAACAAAACACAGTACAACAGGTACATGTATATACAACACTGTATGCAAAATGTATGTACAACACAACACTGTACAACTGGTACATGTAACACTGTACTGAATGTATGTTCGACCCAATACAGTACAAGAAGTATATACAACACTGTACATGATGTATGTACAACACAACACAGTACAGCAGGTATATACAACACTGTACTACATGTATGTACAACACAGCACAGTACAGCAGGTATATACAACACTGTACTACATGTATGTACAACACAACACAGTACAACAGGAAAATACAACTGTGTACAAAGTGAATGTACAACACAACACAGGACAATAGGAAAATACAACTGTGTACAAAATGAATGTACAACACAACACAGGACAATAGGAAAATACAACTGTGTACAAAGTGAATGTACAACACAACACAGGACAATAGGAAAATACAACTGTGTACAAAATGAATGTACAACACAACACAGGACAATAGGAAAATACAACTGTGTACAAAGTGAATGTACAACACAACACAGGACAACAGGAAAATACAACTGTGTACAAAGTGAATGTACAACACAACACAGGACAACAGGTTTATAAAGCACTGAATAAAAATAGTGTGCGACTCAAATGATGTTAAATAATAAAGCTGTTGACCATGTGTACAACATAGAGTATTTGAGGACTAAATGATTTAATCTATTAAACTTAGAAATGAAAATACAAATGGAACACGCCGTGCACATCATTGTATACGTCGAGAACACCATTGTTCAGGTCGGGAACGACATACATTGTTGTATCTATATTACAAAAGATTTATATATGTATATGTTTTATAATACCATGTTTCACAATTATGGCACATTTTGTATATTTTTAAATTTCCACTTTTAATGTACACGCATATTAAAATACGAAGACAGAATTTTTAATGCATGTGCATTTGGGGGATATTTCCGTTACCATAATCTTAAGTGTTGACAAATTTTGTGAGTATATATGATCGCATTTTCATAGACAAAACACTTATACCATAATATTCCTATATTCCCCTTTGCTACATATGTCATTGCCCTAATCTAGGACAATGTCGCTTTCTCTCACTTCCAGAATGAACAAACCCAAAAATATAAATACTTTTTAAATTTCCTACAAACAGAACATGTTCCAATAGAATTTTAAGGATATATATATATGTAGACAAAGGATCAATAAAAGGAAATTTTGTGCTTCGCGTAATTAAATAGAGTATCGGTCGAATCGACTTTTGAAAAACGATTTTATGTAGGCTCTGTCAAAGATAGATCTGATGTGGGTATAAATTATCCATAAATATATTAGGGATTATCCAGTTTAACTAATATAAACCGATAATTTTTTGGATAGATATTACACATTCTCCGTTGGTTTATTACAAGTATAATGACCTTAAATATCTGTACTTAAGATTCAATATCCTGACTTTTCGAACAATTCTAAACATAATATATTTTGAATGTTCTTGGTGGATGAAAAATTATGTAATGTATTTGTAACATTTCGTATTAATTTTATAACCATCTTGCGGATCTTTATTTTATTGTACGATAGTTAACATTTCCATACGCATCAATATTGTAGGCATGAATTGAAGATATTATTTAAAAGACAATTTCTGGACTTTTTTGCCACGGAGCTCTGGTCTAAGAACTGTAAAAATATTTATTCAGTGTATAATCATATATCAGAATCAAGATCGAATTTGACATCCCAAGTGACACTTCGTCAGTATACATTAGTATCCAAAAATGGCGGAAAACGACGGACAAGAAAATAATGGACACGAGAATAGTGAAAACGGTGAAAATTCAAACCAACAACAACAACAAAATAGCACAACAGGACTGCCTAGTATGCCGATCCCGGCCACCGGGCCGTCCGCCGAGGTCCAAGCCGAATATAGCACGGAGTACGCCAGGCGGGGCCTGCAGAGGTACCCCGGACCCGTGGACGCCGACAACGTGGACCACCTGATTCTCTCCGGGGACCACGTGTTAGATGATATTCTAGGTCAGGGTGAAATTGCGACCGAATTCGCCAAACTCCTTGAAGAAGGTAACATTTTGAAGAATTGGTCATCATGAAGTTGTCTCTTTCCTGTATAGATATTTAATTTACGTTGTATAAATTTCTTCTTTTTCTTGAGAATATTTGTACTGTGTGTATCTATATATGTAGGTGTATATTAGAACAGTATACCAACTTATTGTGTGTTAGAGTCTGTGAGAAAGTGGTTTTCTCTCTGTCTGTCTGTCTGTATACTATAAAAATATGAAGAAAAAAATTTTGAAGACGTCAGATTTAATTGTAGATTTCGCCAGAGAATCATTTATGATGTACCGCGTTGTTGTTTTTTCGCGTGTTGTAAATTTTGCAAAAATATAGTAACACTTTAAAAAGAATATGCACGTAATAAAAATTCTGCAAATTGTATTTAAAGGAACAAATGTCGGATCTGTTTGTTAACGTTTGATCTTTATTTTTAAGGGGAAGGAGATCAAAGACAAAAAGTTAAAGCTTTCTTGGAATCGCAGGGCATCGACCCCTCTGCAGTGGACGCCCCTAGGAACACCAATCAGCAAGGAGGGGGTGCGGATTTCTTGAGTTTCTGTCAGATCACTAGATATGTTTAAGTTATCATAACGTGTACTAGTGTTTCAAATATCACATGAAATTGCGGTAGATATGAAATGTTCCATTTGTTACAATTTTTGTCGGTTACAAATTTGTAACTTTCGTGGATAACTAGTATCCGTAAATTTTAGTTCCCACGAATTTTGAACAGCTTTTGGTTTCTTGAATGCTTAATTTGTTTCGAAAACTCCTCTACCCATGTAATAGTAAAATAGACAATATACACTGAAGGAAATTACTCCCTAGTACACACTAGTCCACACTAAACATTTATGTATATTATTGTTGTTTACTAGTAACTCAGCATGCATTGATATTACCAGAGTTAATACAAAAACGTATAAACAAGGTATATGAATATGAATTTCAGGAAACCCGTTTGAGACGGGGGGACCAATGTCGGGTATGTACGGTCCGGGGAGAGGAGGGATGATCTCGCCATTCGGCAATGGCTTCGACACGCAGCGGATGTCAAGGGGAGGTGGCTACATCCCGTACTCGGCTAGGAGACAGGCCGGCCCGAATATGAGGAATCCATTGGCCCCAAACTTCGGGGCGGACCCCAGCACAGTGCCCCCGGTGTCACAAGTTAACGGCAGCCCGGGTGTGGTCACCGATGGGCAGGGTCCTCAAGTTACTCGCCCGTCCCCGTCAAATGCCCTGGTGCGATTACCGGCTAATAATGCCACAGGTCCAGGCGGAGGGCTTGGACCCACCTCATCGTTACTACCAAGAAACCCAGCAGGGCAAACAAGTATCCGTGGCCCTATGAACAATATGGGGATGGGTGGTGGTGGATTTGGTGGTGGATTTGGTGGTGGTGGTGGACTGGGTGTCAATGGTGGGGGTAGAGGAACGATGGGTTCCATGATGCCATATCAACAGCCATCAGCAGGCAGAGGTAAATATTAAGCTGTAGACACTAACATACCGAGGTTATTTCTTACCCTTCCAATATGATTTTAATTTTTCCTTGATATTCATCAACGCGAGTCCCGTTTCATTATTTATTTTTTTTTTGTTAATTGTGCCAAAATGTTTGGGGAACATAAGAAATCAGTTCATCACAATGAAGATATGTTTCAATTGCTAATACCTCAAAGGATGGACGATTCAATAAAATCTTTACTGATCAGTTTCTGATTTTATTTTATAAAGGGGGCAGTGGCGAATTGAACCAGTTAATTGAAAACGAAAAACGGAGAGGTAAATCCTGATGATTAACTATAATAGTATACGGTATACGTCAAATTTTAAAATGAAAAAAAGAAAGATTTGTATGGAAGGAGTCGTTTGAATAAAAAAAACAACTTTTATTTACAGCCACAGAATGTTCAGATTCAATGGGGCAAGGCCTCAACACTTTCATTCTTCTTGACAATTCTACCAACATGGCTGGAGAAGGACTCGAACAGGCGAAAGAGTTCATTGAAAACTTCTTGCAAGGTACTAAATCACGACTGTTTTCTTTCTAGCTATGTTGATTTTTTGAAATTGGTTCTTTAATTTCTCAATTTTTTTCCCGATCAAATTTCGATTTTCGTTTTCTTATAAAACCAGGATTGGAGGAAAATTCAATGGACTATGGACTGGAAGAAAACGTGTCTCTGATTACTTTCGGCGGGGATCAGGCGAGTGTCGAACAGCACCTCACAAACGAGTTTCAGTGTTTGAGGTCAAAACTAGGTGACCAACATAAAAATTCAAAGTCATTCAAAAAAAAAAAAAAAATAAAATAAAATAGCTAAAATGTGTTCAATAATATTCTGAAATATGATCATTTAGCACAACATTTCTATCGATTCACGTTGTTTGTTTTTTTTTTGGTCTGCAGCATCGATTCAGTGTTATGGACCCGACCATCTCAGTCATGCGTTAATACTGGTGACGGGAGGGCTAGAAAGAGGTAATAAAGCTTCCTGGGATTCGTAATTTATTAAGGAATAAGGAATCATTCTTTGAGTACTATGAGGTGATAATTTCGGTCGGGGCGTGGTCAAATCCAGTAAAGCTCGAATGGCTTTATGTTAGATTTGACCACGCTCCGACCGAAATCATCACGCATGAAACGCCCAAAATATGCATTTTATTTTTTAAATGTTAAATCGAAATTCTGTGGCAAAAATACCATAAGAAGGGTTAAATGGAGACTTATTGATTACGGCTACAAATTATCAAAATCTTTACCAAAACCACAATTTATTTACCCACGGAAAATGTTCAAAAAGTCGGGGGGGGGGGGGGGGTTACGAATAAAAGGTTTAGTTGGTAATGGACACTTCCATATTATGACGCACTTCCTATCGAAATAAACAATAAAATCAAGTATAATTTTATGAAAGTTTTCTTTTCCAAAATTGCTATACCTAACGGCGTAGTGCAATGAGTTTGAATATTGTATGTAACTACGAATGTTAATTATGAGTGCGAATCCCGTTTGGGCTTTTGTGATTTTTACCTGTCCAGAAAATTTTAAAATATATTTTTTGGTCAAATATTGTAAAATTTGATTTTTTTTTTAAACCGGTGAAAGTATTTTATTTATAATTTACTTTTATCCACATTAATATCGACCCATACCACCTTAATTTGTGCTGAATTTTACACGTTTTGATATTTATGGATTGGACCCCCCCTTTCCGATATTGCTGGATCCGCCTCTGTACTTGAGTATAGGTACTTTACTTATTGGTTTGAGATACAAAAAATATATATATATATATATATATATATATATATATATATATACTGCTATATCCCATCAAGAATTTCAAGCGTGTTAAATCTCAAACGGCGAAGCTTTGTCACAGCTGAACAAAGAGAGTTCGGAAATATATTCAATATTGATCAGTTATTTTATTATTATTTTTCAGATGCTCGCACATTGCGTTTAATAGCTAAAATTAAAAGTTATTCTTGTTTCAAACAAAATATATTTTTCGGTTACACTAGGTTTTGAGATGATCATCGGTAATCACTCCATTGTACCAAGGATTCTGCTATTGACCGATGGCGTGTTTGCAACCGCTGGATTACAAGGCATGACGGGAATGATGGCAGGGGGTGGAAGGGGTCAGGTAATTCTCACCTGTTCAGTTGAGAATACTCTGGCAATTGTAACATTTCACATTTAGCTGTATGCCGTGTATAATTAATACTCTCAATAAAATGCTTTATTAATGTAAAAATGATTTTATTTGAGAAACTACCAAATTAAATTCAGATCCTCGATCCGCTCCTTTATTTTCTTTTTTTGATTTAAAAAAAAACCTGGATCAAGGATCTAATTTTAATCAGATTGATATTGGAAAATTTTTAACAATTTTGCAGTATATTTATTCTACATATTGCATAATCAATATGATATATTTTCAAACGCCAGGATTTCACGGAGACCGCCCAGTTGTTGCAGAACATCCTTCAGTCAAATCACATGAAATTATTCTTCATACCAGTTGGAAATGCAAATATGGTTTGTATTTTTAAAAAACCCGACATTTACACAATAATAAAAATATTCTAAAATTATATATTGTATTGAAATTTGTTTTTGGGTTTTTTGGGGGTTTTTTTGTTTGTTTTTGTTGTTGTTGTTTTTTTTTAAAGAAAAACATTGTCCAATCATTTTAATTTTACACAGCATAGTACTTGTAACATGCACTTAACCATGAGAACTGTTGGTTCACACAGGAATTTAAAGCCATAATGCAGAACTTTCCGTCAACCAAAATCGTAGAAGCTTCCGATTTGAAAATAGTGACAAGGAATCATTTACATCACGTAAACAACCCCCCCCCCTCTCGCTCTCGCTCTCTCTCTCTCTCTCTCTCTCTCTCTCTCTCTCTCTCTCTCTCTCTCCTATACCGCACTATTTTATAGCTCCAGCAAAAATTATCTCATGATCATTATCTAATCGAGGAGATTTTTTCCATTCAATTCAGTTAATGTTATATAATTAATTTCTTCCGGGTATAGCGCATCGCAGGGGAAGTCACGGAATTGGGTGGTGGTGGAAACGTATCTCGAGATGTGGTTAGAGAGGTGGCCGCTCAGAGCTTTACGGATCTTGAGGACAGAGATTTTGTAAGGCTAGATCATTTTTTCATTAGTTCGTTCGAGCTTATCATTGCATATGATAGGAGGAATGGTTTTAATTTCCACTTAATTGCCCACTACATTAAAGCATTTCTTTGTGCAATTGCGTTTGTTGAACTTGTTTAAAGTTATTATTTTAAGTATAAAATGGAAGACGTATACCTGTAGTAATGTCCTACTAATATGTACCATAAAGCCAAGTACAGTCAAACGTTATACTAAATGAGGTTCGATAAATTAAAATCAACGTATAATTTTCTTTTTCAGAACGTTGTTTTAGAACTGTTACACGAAGATCAGCAATATGAAACCCAGCGTCGAGAGAGGCGTCACCAGGGAGGAGGGGGGCCTGGGGCCGGCGGCTTAGGGGGAATGTCAGAGTTTGGAGGTGGTATGGGAGGAGGAGGAATGGAAGAATATGGGGGAGGTGGTATGGGAGGATTAGGTAGAGGGGGAATGGGAGGTTTAGGAAGAGGGGGATTGGGAGGTTTAGGGGGAAGTGGTATGGGAGGTTTAGGGGTCGGTGGAATGGGAAGGGGTATTGGAGGACTAGGAAGTGGTATGGGAGGAGGAGGAATGGAAGGATATGGGGGAGGTGGTATGGGAGGATTAGGTAGAGGGGGAATGGGAGGTTTAGGGGGAAGTGGTATGGGAGTATTAGGGGGTGGTGGAATGGGAAGGGGTGTGGGAGGACTAGGAGGTGGTATGTCAGGATTAGGAGGTGGTATGGGAGGTGGTGGTATGGGTTTTGGAGGTGGTGGTATGGGTATGGGAGGTGGTGGTATGGGTTTGGGAGGTGGTGGTATGGGTTTAGGAGGAGGTGGTATGGGTTTAGGGGGAGGTGGTATGGGTTTAGGGGGAGGTGGTATGGGTGGTTTAGGGCGAGGAGGAATTGGAGGCTTAGGGGGAGGTGGTATGGGCAATTTAGGCGGAGGGGAAATGGGAAGGTTAGGTGGTATGTCAGGATTAGGGGGAGGGGGTATTGGAGGATTAGGGGGAAGGGGTATGATGGGATTAGGAGGTGGGAATGTGGGAGGTTTAGGGGGAGGGGGAATGGGAATGGGCAGCGGTAGGGGGCTCAATAACAATTCAAACTTTCAATCCCCTGGTCCTCGTCAAAGATTTCCCTAAAACTTTTATCAATGACATTGAAGTGTTTTCATTTCTTGAAAGAATGTTCCCCTATTTAATGTTACTGCTGACAATTCAAACACAGAGTTCATTCATAAATCATTTGTTTGATACATCCAGTGTACGTTAAACTAGAAATGAATATAGACATGTGTACATACTGAATACCAGTTGTTTTCTATAGACCTATACAAGTATGTAAAAATTGTAATTTAATAATGTAATATTTATATCTCGCATGTCATCGCTCTAGGAAAACAAGATATTATTGTAGAAAAACATTGTAGAAAATTGAAAGATTTGATGTGTCTATTTTCAGAGTCAAAGGGATAAGGGGAGGGAGGGATATGCAATATTTCATGTAGAGGCATTTTCAACATGCGTTGCATGTGATTTACTGTTATATATAGGCATGTACAATGTATATACACATATACATATGAGAAATGCCAAAACGGTGTGACTTTGAACAACAAATTTAAATGTGCAAGTTATTGTCTTATTATAAATATTGTGTTATTTTCTAGCAGGAAGTTTCTTGTCTCTGATGAAATATATTTATTGTGTTATTGTGTTTTTTGTAGTACATGTATATTATTGTTGTTTTAATGTTACACCATTTCATGTAAATATAATGCTGTGTTGTACATCATTTCACTTCAGTGAGAAATAAAAAAGAAATCAATGATAAAATGTTAGTAATACCAAAGCCGTGTGCTCTAGCGTTTCTCTTAATATCAGTATATTTGCGCAAAGGAAAAGCTTTAATTTGAAAAAAAATGCGTTGCAAACCATAGCCAGATGCAAATACGTGTGAGTGTAGGTATATTGGAGAGGTGTCTTTTCCTTGTATTTTAAAGATAAAATACATTTGGAAGCCGATGCGGATACCCAAACCATTCTTTTTTGTGCAAGTTCAAAAATTGGTATAATTTAATTTAGGTAGAACCCCCCCCCCTTTTTTATACACACGCTTTACGGCTATATACACTGCTATGTACATCCGCAACCAAATTTTAGATTGTGATTTTAAAAAAATTGTTTACATATGTTTGTACGCTTTACTTATGTATAAATGTTAAACCTATAAATCTTTTGGGTCTTGGTAATAACCAATGCAGGACAATACGGCTCTATGAGCATAAATGCTCCTCCATACTTATAGGAGTATGGGGGGGGGGTAAATTAAAATGACGCAATGGTCTCTGTAATTCAAAGATAATCATGTATCTATCACTTTTACTGATGCGAATGCAAACAAGACTCCAACAAAATTATGATCATAAATCGTCTTGATCCACATAAACATCTTTGCTAAGCAAAAATTTTCAATCATGCCATAAACGGAGAACAGAGAAAACTCTTGAGTCTATAGCGAAAGATGCCTAATCGTCGATCTATATTCTTTAATAAAAAAAAAAGAGGACACTCTATACAATTTTAATGATAAATCCGACTTTCTAGTGATGTGTCATCAGAATTTATCTTTTCGTAGGCGATCCGTAGATCACGTACTTTCAGCTCTAAAAACGATGTATATTCTTCACTTTTCTATCCATTTACAGTTGTTTCTATAGTTCAACGGGTAGTTTATAATAAATTGGTAGAAATGATGATAATATGACTTGAGGATGATGATTTTGCGTCCACTGGTTTATCAAATGATATCACAGATAAAGAGTGATATTCTGATATATAATTATATATATATATATATATACATGTAATATATATATATATATATATTCGCATGCCATATTTATTCATTTATTTACAATGTACTTATTCATCTATTTATTTATCTTTTTTATTTTTTTTTCATTTTTTTTTTAAATTTTCTTTATAAATTTATCCTTTTTACTGGAATTTTCAAAGATCTGCATAGTCATTAGTGCTATATAATTTTGATTCTTACTGATATGCGCGTGTCCTTAAAAAGATATAAAAATGTAACCAACCATTTCTAAGATGTAATAAAATAACGACGAAGGCTTCGAAGCAAGATGAGATGAGTTTAAAAATCAACTTAATATTTTAATAAAACTCCACAACTTTATCAATCGTGGTATATTTATGTGAACATATCGACCAAATACTCTCGTTAATCGGAATACTATTGGAATAAAGTGTAAGTTTGGTTGTTTTTTTTATAATATGGTTTTGAAAAATTAATTTACATGAGTGTAGATCATTTTAAAAATTGAAAGCACTGGGTATACATGGTATATGAAACATCAAAGTTCAACAACTAAAAGCATTATTTCCTTATCATAGTTACTTATTGTCGTGATGAACAACATTTTTCTCCATCAATCATAAAATAAGTTTCGTAATATTCATGCCCATATTTGATAAACTTCTTTACATTTACATATGTATCTCATTTCATTAATCGGGATCGGAAACCTACATTGTCTGGTTCTGTTGCTGAAATGTGAACCAGTCCATCAAACCGGAAGTAGTATTAATGAGTGATAACAGTCATGGAAGAGAATTTTTATTTCAAAAGCGTGTAGAATTGTGAGACTTCTTTGAGGTGCAGATGGCGCACAACCCGTCTTTAGATTCGGGTATTTTAAGAAGAAACCCACAAGATGACTTTGAGCTCATTCAACGAGTTGGGAGTGGCACCTATGGTGATGTTTACAAGGTGACGATCCTCAACTGTCAAAATAACATCTCTTTTCATTGTGTTAGACAATTGATGAATTATTTGTTTATCTTTTGAAAAATCTCTAAAATAGTTTAAAGATAATTGTCTTTGTCATCAGAACAATTATTTCAAGTTATTTCTAATTCCGAATAATACATTTTTGTAAGAAAAAAAAAATATGCAACTATGAAAAGAGAATGCAGTATTTAATTGTCTTATAGAAAATTTCAAATGGTTTTCAATCAAATTAAGAGACAATACCTCTTTTTAATTTTAGATAAATTCACCTCATATTGATCAGATGTATTGATCAGCATTAACTTCCACTGTGTGAATTTATTAAAATTGTTCATTACATGAGTTGTTTAACATTGTCTCACATTTTCTATAACTGTACACTACCCCTTGATTTTTAAGTGTCCTAGAATTTGTAATTTTTTGGCACCTTTTCCCCTTTACCTTAATAAGTCCGTAATATTTTTATTGTCAGTCCTTGTAATGCATCTTTTAGAATTTGCAGCAGATACGGCAGTCAATTTTATGTGAAAAGGACATTGACGTTACTATAGTGTGAAAATTTTCTCACATAAAAGTTTTATGAAATTTGTTGTGCTTATCTGCCAGATGATGCAAAATATAGATGTCAAATGCAATGAAATTTATATTGCTACAATAATTAAATTATTTTCAGAGTAAATCCAGTTTAGTGCTCTTTTCATGTAAAATACATGCAAGATAGTTGCCTGTGCATAAGAAGAAGACAAGACATGAAAGTACAGTGGTTGTGGTTTCATTTAGTAATCACAGCTATAGTAGGGGAAAAAAGTCTTTAAGTAATTCTCACAAGTAAAAATTGTGAACAACAGATACAGGAACAGGCTCATATTAGGCTTTCCAATTTACAGAACATTTTGGAAATCAAAATTTGACAAAGGGTCCTTTAAAAACATGTCTGCCAAAGTAATGGATGCATAGTTTAGAGTTGTTATTAAGCACACACAATGTTTGTTAATAACTAATAAAGAAGCTACAGAGAGTGAGAGTCTAAATTCTAAATATCTTTTGATCCTTTTTTCAACAGGAAGTGCAGTTTTTGTATGAACAAAAATGTCTTTTTTTATGATACATTGTGTGTGCTTAAGTGGGGTTTTTTTTGTGAGTTTAACCTTTCCTTTTTGAAAACCTACCGGTAGCTAAAAACACTTCAAATTACATTTACCAGTATATATTATATTTAAATACATGATATGTATACCTGAATTTACAAATTCATTTTGTTTAAAGAAGTTTCAAGATGACATTTCATTGTTTCAAGAATATTGTTTTGAAAAAGTGAAGAGATTTTTCATACATCCATTAAACTATGTTAAGTTTTTCCAGTCACAAGAGATAAAAAGTACCCTAGCTAATATCTTTAACTTTGACATTTTCAACCTTACCAACGTTATTGATTAGTGGGATCACATCATAGAGATATAGACTATAAGAAATTTTTAGAAATGACTTGTGATAAGCAAACCATTCTCAGCATTAAGAGTTATCAAACCTTTGAGAGGAGCAGATGCTAATTAATTATGTATAATTGAAGTATAAAGAATTACAGTACATGTACGGGTACTTGAAAGAACGTATGATATTTCAAAAGAAAAAACGTCTGGTATATAGGTTTTGTTTTTGTTTCTATAAAATAAATTTTACTTGTGGGTAAAACTGGAGAAGTGTTTACATATGAGAGAGAGAGAGAGAGAGAGAGAGAGAGAGAGAGAGAGAGAGAGAGAGAGAGAGAGAGAGAGAGGTGTGTCAGGAATCAATACAGAGTAAATGTTTGAGAGATATTAATTTTTAAAATCATCAGAACAGGAGACAGATATGTGAAAATGTATACATACAACATGTATAAGGTATAATATAGGAGACAGTTATGTAAAAATGTATACATACAACATGTATAAGGTATGATATAGGAGACAGATATGTAAAAATGTATATATATACAACATGTATAAGGTATAATATAAGTGACAGATATGTAAAAATGTATATATATACAACATGTATAAGGTATAGTATAGGAGACAGATATGTAAAAATGTATATATTCAACATGTATTAGGTATAATATACATGTACTTTGAACTGTTTGTAGGCAAGAAACTTTAGCACTGGTGAGCTAGCAGCAATCAAAGTCATCAAATTGGAGCCAGGTATGTGAACTATTCCTCTTGAATTGACTGTTTCTATACAACCATGCAATACTATTTATTGCAGATTATTGTTATAGCTTTGATCTTTTACTATTATCAAGGAAAGAAAAGTATTTCAAATGAATTTTGTTAGCAAATAAAGCTTCAGGTTTATATTTACTTATCAGGTGATGACTTTGCCATCATACAACAGGAAATTGTCATGATGAAAGACTGCAAACATTCAAACATTGTGGCTTATTTTGGAAGCTACTTGAGGTACTTGAACCATCCGTAGATTTTGTTGTTTATTTTTGTTAAATCTGTAATTTAAACTAAATTATGTATGATCACAGCTGAAATTTGCATTTTTAGACATGAAATCTTTAAAATTTACATATAAATAAAACAAAAAAACAGTATCTTCCAATGCCCACCAGTATTTACGATTATAAGTTTTTAGATTTTTTTTCTTTCAAGTATGAAATAATTATGTAGACTGTATATTATAAAGTCATGTGTTGTAAGGTGTTTCTAGCTCCACAATTTTATAATTAAATTTCAATTTTCATTCATCTATTAAACCAATTAGGGGCCCCCTATTGGGCAACAAGATGATCATACAATTATGTAAATAAACACACTGAAACACACTGCGTATAGGATAGTAGTCTTGTAAGTTTTGTGGTTTGGTTGCTTTACAGGAGGGACAAACTATGGATTGCCATGGAATACTGCGGGGGAGGCTCAATGCAGGATATCTATCACAGTAAGACCTTGCTTTAAGGGGTCGTGACCATTTGTTTTACCCTTGCCCTGTATAGCCCATTAAATGAACGTGTGGTCATTTGAAACATGCTAACATTCGGAAGTTGAGGAGCTACTCTAAACATTTAAATATATATAAGAGTCTCTTAGACTGACTCTCTCTCTCTCTCTCTCTCTCTCTCTCTCTCTCTCTCTCTCTCAATTCTAGTTCAATTTAAACCTTTTCATTTTCAGTAACTGGGCCATTGACAGAGCCCCAGATAGGCTTTATTTGCCGAGAGACTCTGAAAGGGCTAATGTACCTACACAACAGAGGAAAGATGCATCGAGATATCAAGGTGGGGTTAAACTACTAAAGAACTCGATTACACTGTGTGTAAATGGGTCAATGGAGTCAGGTTACCTGTTGATTTTATCCAGGTGTGCACACATGACTTCCTGTTTTCATTTAATTTTATTGTTCTCGTTGGCAAGTGCAGGCATTGGGCCAGGTTTACTTACATAGAAAATAAGGAAAATCAGTATGTAAAGACATACTTGTATTTTAAAAATAATTGTGAACTGTCTATATTGGTTTCACAACAACAAGGAAATATTTGGAATTATATATTATGTTAAATGTATTTGGAATTATATTATTGATTGTAATAAATGTATTCCAAAAATTGAATTGTAGGACTTTAATGCTATTAAATTTTAATAATGATTCAGCCAAATGTGTAACATATACTAATCGAGTTGAATTGGTTTTAACAATATATAGGAAGTCGGTTGTGATATATATACATATACATGTTGGGAGTTTGAGAGTTTGTAATGAGTGCAATGTGACACTGGTATATATGAAAATGTCAGTTTTTAAATTTCCTCTTTTTTATTGTTATAATTTTTCTATAATTACCAGGTATATATATATAATTTGGGGGAGGGGGTATGTTGTTAATTACAATAACACTTTAAGTTAGCTTATTCAAGGCGCATGAGTACAAATGTAAACGTCATCGCGCGTTTTGAATATATTTTTGTAAGATTAAATGAAACGTTCAAAGTAACATAACAAATTTGATATTTACATATGAAGAATAATGAATCTAAATATAAGCATTGAATGCAAAATTATCATATGGTGTTGATGCACAGTATTTAATTTGTCTGTACATCTTAGTGTGTTATAGGACTGACGACATACAAAAATAAGCATTCAGTGTTTAAGTAAACTCACATATGATATATCATATTTTATTTTTTTGTAAATGGGTATATCATTGATAACACATACATTGTACTGATATATCTGTGATAAATTTACCTTCCTGTATTCCTGTACCTTATTTTACAGGGTGCCAATATTTTGTTGACAGATGAAGGGGACATTAAATTAGGTCAGTGTTCATATGCATCTATTATTTTGCTCATTTTTCTAAATACATGTATATTTGAATGCAATTCACAATTATGTGTAGGCTTCTAAAATTAAATTTCTAATGTATTCTTACCACCATTTTTTTACAGCTGATTTTGGTGTATCTGCTCAGATAACTCAAACCATGTGCAAACGAAAGTCATTTATTGGAACACCATACTGGTAATACAACTCTCTTTCCTATGAATTCAACAAATCCAAGCCTTTATTTCAGATTGTCAGCATTTGACTTTTTACTGTCAAATAACAAGTGTGACTAACTTGTACATGTATAATTGTATACTGTAGATTCCTATTTATACGCAAGTACTTATTATCACAATTAAACAGTTTCGCATCTAATCGCAAGAATATAAAATCGTTAAAGCCGAATTTTTATCATAATTCCAAACATTTGTCCAGAAAATAAAAGCCAGATTTTAAAATCCGGGAGTATTTGTGACCAATTCTCTGTCTTTTCTAAAGAAAACAGTCATCAAACTTCACACTGATTGGTCATGACTGGATGGATAACAGAAAAATTTATATTTAAAAGTCATGATCATCGGTCATATTTTGTTCTAATTTTCATGTTTAATTTTCATGTTTGGACGATAAAATATCAAGAGTTCATACAGGCTGATCTGCATTTTAAAAGTTAAATGGTGTATCACTGCAGGTATTTTGCAGAAATCTTAATGTACAGTGTATATGCATCTGATCTGTTGTAAAAGGGGCAGTGAAACAGGAATGCATATCAATCTATACAAGCAGTGTTGTTTTGGAAGTTATCATTATTTAACTTATCCATCCACAAGCATCATATGACTTGCTCTTTGGGTATTTTGGTGTTTTTTTTTATAAAAAAAAAAAATCTTTAAATTTTGAAGAAAAACACAACTCCCACACACGCACACCACAGTGACATATCGATTTATTTTTACAGCTTTAGAAAAATGTGATAAAGATGTATGTGTTTGTGTTTAAAGTTAAATTCAAGATCTATTATATATGTTTTAATAGCTAGAGTGTCTTTTTGGAGCTAGATCCATTGTGATATCATAATTTATTTGATATATTTTTCTCTGCTTTAAGGAAATTAATATGAATGAAAACATTTGCTTGACCTTCCATTTGAACTCATGTGAAAAGTATTCAGGATGCTGGTACTTAAATATTCAATTTGGTATCTTTTTTAAAAAAGAGATAATATGGTCATTGTGGATATATTTAATTCATCAAACACTAGAAAAAAATTAAATGATTTGTAACTAATTTTCTTCATATTTGAGTGAAAATGAGAGTTGAAAACACCACCAGTATTTTTCATCATGTATACCAAAAAATTAAGTGTAAATATACCTAAATACATTGTAAGTAAGCTATTGTTATCAAGCATTATTAAAAGAATATATATCATATTTCATATACCGGTGCCTGTAGGCTTCCTTCATTTATTAGATCTTGACCTTTAGTGTGTTTACAGCTTTACAGCAGATTATGTTTACAGTTTAAGCCTGAATAATTTAGGAGAATGTTTTTACAGGATGGCCCCAGAGGTGGCAGCAGTAGAGAGGAAGGGGGGCTACAACCAGCAGTGTGACATCTGGGCGGTGGGGATCACAGCTATAGAGTTTGCTGAACTTCAGCCTCCTATGTTTGATCTCCATCCCATGAGGTAATATAGACTTACATTGTTTTGAAAGGTTAAATCTCATTTCCATTGTGAAATTTCATTTCTAAACCTCTTGTTAGATTGAGAAAAAAATTATTTTAATAAATTTTGAGTCTTATGATAGCCCCCTGTATTTGCAATCCTCAATTGTTAAAAAGAATGTTTTTTGTAACAGTTAATAAAAAATAGAATTAAAAAAAGATATGCTTCAAATGTGAACTAGTGCCAGACATTTCCAGTATTAAGTTTTGTTCAGTATTCTTTGTATGTTTCTTTCGTAGGGCATTATTTCTGATGTCCAAAAGTGGATTCAAACCACCACAGTTAAAGGACAAGAATAAATGGTACTGTCTTTTATTTCACGCTGAATTACATGTATAATTGCCAAGTTTCTAACTGTTCTTTTTTCATACTGTATTTATTGAGGACTCTTCCTTATAAGGATAATAAACTAATAAAATTGGTCTCCATTGGATTCTGTTACATTTCTTTTTTTTTAAATATATGAAAATATCGATCACTACAGGTCCCAGGTATTTCAGCATTTTATCAAAGTTGCGCTCACAAAAAACCCGAAAAAGAGACCCACTGCAGATAAATTGCTAGAGGTTTGTACAAAATGTGAATGACTGTCTTTATTAACTGTGCATTCAGGAGTTAAATCTTCTACTGTTTTTTAAGCATTTTAAAAGCAATTAGACCATCTGCATACAATTGTTATTTTTTTTTTACTTCCTCTTTTGTTCAGCATCCGTTTGTACTGAGCGACCACTTGTCCAGAAACTCCACTCGAGAGCTGTTAGATAGAGTACACAATCCCACATCCCCAGGAGATTTTGATTTACAAGAGGATGATGATGGAGTGAGTAAATTCCAAAGCGAAGAATTTTACTAATGCTAAATGCAGTGATAAAGACAGCTCAATTTATGTCATACTAATTAATTAATTAATATCTCCTTAAAAGAAATTTAAAAAGCCGTCCTTTGGATCGTTTATATTTTCGTAGGTTTTACAAAATGTTCCTAGAAGAATATCTTCACAGAACTCTTCACAAAGTAGTGCAGCCCACAATAGTTTGGAATTCCAAGGTGAGGGCATATCTGTAATGTGATTATTGTCAGTATCACTTGTATTGTAATACATTGAGTTTATCTGATAAATACCGGTAGTAACATATTTTATCGGAAATTCTCTTCTTTTTACAGTGAACATCCCAACAGAGCATGTAAGTTCACAGAGGTCAACAGGCCCATATTTTATTTGATTGATACATAAAGTATCTCTTTTGAAATATTGAAAATAAAGTTTGACTGGTCCATGGGAGGAATGCCTGTATCAACAAGCCTTGCTCTCTGTCATGGTTTCTTGTCCTTGCTATATATCATTGCATATTCAAAAATATTCAAACTGTTACACATGTTGCTATTAAATACTTTAATAAATAATACTAGACTGAAAATATAGTGAAGATCAAATTATCTTTCTATCAAAATAAAAAAAGAAAATCATAGAGCAGTCATTCATCATCTCTCAGGAAAACTTTAATCATTAACTTTCAAAATGATTTTTATAGGATGGAGACTTCAAAACAGCCCATTCCTATTTGGATGATCCCGTGTCTGAGATGTAAGTTTTTCTTTACATAAAATATGTAATGTGGTGTTAAATGCTCTTACCATGAAAAGTTTCAGTGGTGTTTCTGTGTAGTGTTTAGTCCGCAAGTCCATGTAGAATTTTGAATGTTTCTGTTGTAAGCAAAATTAAATGTAAGTGAAATGCACAGTATGGTAGTAGTGCCTCTTTACTGTAAACCAACTTTTAGGTTCACAAGCGAAAAAGTTTTGCAAGATTCGAGAAGGCCTCGTATCGGCTAATGTTTCTCATCTTAAACCAGTCCTAAAATGTCTGTGGTATATCATTTTCCAGAAAATCTTCATCATGTCATTGATCGTTAAAATCAGTCACCACAAGCAAGTTTTTTTTTCTAGTAATGAAATCATGAAAATTTAATAAAGTCCTCGCAAATAAAAGTTGGTTTACTGTATATGGTACATGTATCACGATTTTGCTGCCATATTTTGTTTTCACCATAATTTATAAAATTGAAGTAATAGGTTATTTTATTTTCATTTTGAAAATAGTTTGTGATTTCATAGTTGTTGAAAGCATGGGATTTATATTCTTGTACAGTGTATGTGTTATTCATGTTTTGGTGCTGTTTTCTGATAATTCAAGTAAAATTCAATAAAAGATTTTTTTACTTTGGATTTTAACATAGAAATTTCACAAGTCTATAGGAAATCAAAGGCACATGTATTTTAAAAGTTGAAGGGTAGAAATCAATTAGTACATTGAAGTTCATAAAATGCAGTATGGTACTATGAATATGTATGTAACTGCAAATATTCTCAATTATTTAGTATAGAAAATATCTATACATTTCACCTTTCAAGTTTGGATAGTTTTCTATATTCTTATATAGATCTCTTTTAAAGGAGATCAATTTAGTCTATATATGGCTACAACCATCAAGCCCTTTTAAGTTCTCTTATCTGAATGTAGGAGTTTATAATTTGATCTTCTCATTGACTTCAGGTCACCAAGAAGGAAGTATGAACCGGACCCTATTTACATGTAATTTTACAGTTTAACCTTCAAAGTTAATGATTGAATTGCCCTATATGCGTGGATGCTATCAAACTACTTTTAAAAACTATTATTTCAGTATCACTAAGTGCTTTAATTACCCTTTTACTGAAAAAAAGTGATGAACTCTTTCAGTCAATAATTCTGCCTTGTTGCTTTTAGAAGAAAATGTGTCTGTTTTTTCTCAAAAGTCTTAAAAGTTGCATGTTACTGTCATGATTTTGACTCTTTACATTTTTTTTGTAGGTCACTTAATATAGATTTTGATTTTTAATATTCCTGATCATTGTTTGAACATTAGAAATAATTGATGTTCTAATACATAACATAGTAACTTTGTGAACTCATTAAATGACTCTAAATATGTGTATTAGGCAATAATTAATGTATAGAATAAAATAATTTTAATTCATAGGCAAAAGTTATTTCCCTTTGTTAGTAGTAAATCTGGGGTCAATTGGTGAAGATTAGACAAATTTCTTCTTTTTATGGTAATGCATTAAATTGATAAAAAAATGTATGCACAGTTGCCCCATTCAATGGCAGTAGAAGAATAGCACAATCTTAAAAACATGTTTTGCCTCAGACTAGAATTTCTTGGCATAGTTCGATGAAACGCGTCACGTGATTGCCTTACAAATTTCTTTAAACAGCGAGCGTCAAAATTTATACAGCAACATGGCAGATGTAACATTATTTGAACTGATTTCTTACACAAACATTTATTTACATATAAAACTTTAGGTCCTCGACAAAACAAAACACTTACTAGGTTTGTTACTGACTGTTTACAGAAATTTGTGGGACAGGTAAAATCCATAGAAGGTTCGGCTTAGCCTCGCCTTCTGTAGACTTCACTGACCCCACAAATCCTTTCTGTAAACAGTCAGTAACAAACCTAAAAAGTAATATTTGAAGGCTTAAAAGTACATTGTATATATACTGCTATCTTACAGAGGATAATGGGAAATTAACAAAGGGAAATAACTCTTAAGAACATGAAAGTTGCCTTTTCCTTGCCCTAAGAAAACTTTAATAGATGTTTTCTTTTATTCCATTTTCACGGATAAATTGTCAATGTGGGACAACAACATATTATATGTACACCAATATTGGTAGGGTGACCTACAACACTAGTACCAATATTTAATTGAATCAGACAACAATGTAAGCTGATGAGCTTGGCTCTATCTTTATTTAGGGGTCTCTTGGATTCTGTGAATGAGGAACTCATTCAGAGGTAAAAACCCAGCAACCATCCATGCCTGCTGATCTAGTTTGTATCTGTTTGTAGCCTTGATGTGTTTTCATCATCTCATGCCATTTCATTTTTATTTTTTTTTACTCTAACCCCTGTGTCGATCAGCAGACATTTATGTAAATTTTGGGAGGGTGATTAATACGTGTTGATAATACCGGTAGTTTGTAGTAACAGTTGTGTAGTATAAGGAAAGGGAGCTTCATTAATCCATAATTATGTGTTTTAGGTTATATAGCTTATTCATGGTGTTAATTCAGAATAACAAGAAGACTGAAATCCTGTTTTTCAGAATAAACATTGAAAAGCTGTCAAAATAATGGTGGTTGGGTATTATAGAAATTAAGTATTGTCAAAAATCATTTTAAGTACCTGATAGTAAGACACTTGCAAAAATGTTTTTGTTTGTTATACCAGTAATATATAAATAGTGCCTGTTTGGGAGGGTAACAGTTGAAATTGACACCCCGAGAAAACCATTGTCAACCGACGCGAAGCGGAGGTTGACAATGGTTTTCGAGGGGTGTCAATTTCAACTGTTATCCTCCCAAACAGGCACTATTTATTTTGTTATACTGAATGTCTTTTTTTAAATTTTTAAGAAAATTTTACTGCTTTTATATAGGAATAACGTGAATTCTACAGCGAACCGTACGCGCATAATTTTCGCGCATGTAACATTTTTTAATGTTACCCGTTGCCAAGTGCGTTGCTAACGCTGAGGGTAATAGTAAATATTATTAACTGCGTCTTAACCAATCAGATTTCAGTATTTAACATGAAAGTATAACAATAATAATTGTTGTATATACTGGAATGACATTTTAGAACATTCTTTTAGATATAGAAGTATAAAATATTCTCAATTGTTCTGTTACTATAATAGAAGATTAGCATGATGGTATATAGGTTTAGATATTGGTAATATTTTAACCTTATAATCATGTCAGAAGTATTTGTAGATCTGTCTAAAAAATTTTGTAAATAAACAATTTGAAATAGAATATTTGCATGATTGATTAGGGGGGCATATACACATTGGTGGCTATTAATTTTAACTGTGGGATGGAACCCTATATTGTACAGTATATATAACATCTTGACTTTATACAACCAGGCTTAATTGCAGTGTACACACGATAAATATATATTCAGATGTAACCAGAAAGCCAAAGAATTATTATTTAATAGAATATTCTGCACTGCTGCTTTAAGCTTCCACAAACTGGAATACTGTACTTGGAAATACAATACATGAATATGACTTTTTTTGTATAGTTTTAGTCCCTCCATGTAGCTTTTCTGTCTGTCTTTGTACAGAATTATCAATATTTACCTCTCCTGCCATAGTTTTTTCAATATTATATTATTTTTTTTTAAAAGCACTGATGCTATAAATGCACTGTGATACTTAATTATGCCCCATATTAGATATAATTGTTTCTTACAAACAGCTTAAATAGTTTTTTATGATTTTTTTTTTCTTGTTTTTTTTTTTTTAAGTTGTTAACGGTACATTGCATTCAAAGGGGGTTTTAAGAGTTTTTCGTTCATTCTTCATAACTAATGATTTTTATGTTTTCAGAGTTTCCCTGGCAATGAGATGTGTTCAGGCTTACATGTACTATATAAAAGTTTTCAAGTTATTCACAGCTTCTTGTTGTTGTTCAGAGATGCTGCACAGATTTGGCCTCCTTCCTTCTCCAAATCAACAGCACAAAAAATATCATATGCCCTCGTTCTTAAAACTTTTCATTGAAAAGAAACATTGATAGCAAAAGTTATTCACTTGAGAGCATGATTGTAGGGAAGGAAATCTCCAGAATGGTGCATGATTGGGTAGTTAAATATGGATGTTGGGTAGATTTTGTATTTCCTTAGCTTCATTTTCTTGTGAATAAATTTTCTGATACATGTATTAATAAATTTGATGGTATAGATTAGAGAGTTGTGATCATTAATGATTCACATTGAAATTTTGTATTTTGTTATGATAATGTATGTAATTGTGCCACATTTTCAGTACATACATAAGAGAGAAATATTCTAAATTTGTAATAACAAACTATTTAGGGGCCATGAGAACCAAATGTCAGTTCCAGCCGAGGATATTCCACTGTCCGAACAGTAAGCCAATGAAAACTGTTGTTATAAACTCTTCCCACTACTACCAACCAATTAGAAGGAATGTCACTTACATAGAACTCTTTTTACCCTAATTCATCTGTGAAGTTATTGAATGATCTATAGTACAGGGTGTTTCAGGTTGCAAGATTTTCCTGAATTCTGTTTTTGTAGAAAGTTTTAAGCTTTTTACATTGTGTATCTTCTGTATGCATGATTTTGTGTAGAAAATGTACTTTTGGATGATTTAAACAAATATTTACGATATTTTAAAACTAAATATTAAATGAAGTATGAAAGAGGTGATAATTATCTTCCTTTCAAGAATCCACAGTTTAGATGTGCCAGTAAAAAAATAATATGCATTTAATGTGCATAAAATCACCTTGTTTATTGCCTGTATCACAAAAACAATAGGGCTATAACTTTCTTTTTACTCAATTTCTTTTGTCAAGGACCACATTATACAGAAGGAAGTCAAACAAATCAATACACACTTGATAAGGACAACTTGCCCTTTGTCTCACTATGTCACCTCCACTGAAACGGGGAATGTATATAGCTCCATACAAGCATGTTCATGTATTATATGTGAGGGGGAACTTCCGTGAATTTCCTGTCAGCTGTTTATAAATCTGAAGAGCCCTTAATACTCAGCGAGATTTATAGCTCTGATAATTATATTTAGTGAACTTATTTTCTATAAATAGCATACACCAATATTTATCTTGCTCAAGTCCAGCAGAAAACTGTAATACATTTCTGCACTGGCCTTAAGATTTAATGTTGTTTTTTTTGCCCCACCAGTCAATTTTTTGGAAAATTTATTTTTTTTGGATGTATTACTATTATAATAGTGACTACCTTACTGGACATACTAATATAGTCAACTAAGTTCTGATTTAATTGATCCTTTTTCATCTGTTAATTCAATAGAAAGTTGTTCATGGACCTTCAGTAGTGTAGAACCACTGGAGGGAAATGTTTTTTGATTAATTAGTTCCTTTTTCTATTAAACTTAAAATACTAATTCACTCTTGTTTGTTTCAGCCAGCACAGTTCAATCTAATTTGTGATTGCATAATAAACTTGTGTTAAATATATATAAATCGTAAACATGTAGATATGTAATAAGCATAAAATATACTTCAGTGCTATGAGTCATATTAATCTATGAGCATGCAGGATGTATTGCAAGCAATTCAAAATTTTAATACGTGTATCATTTTGAAATTGATGACATCACATGACATTTATTTATGATCGGAAACAAATATATTTGTATGATGTGGAGAGAGATTACCAAACTTCTGAGAACCATCTGGTACTTTTGGTTTATTTTCAGATCAACATTACAGATTAAACCACCGCCAAGACTGCCAAAGGTAGGTACACATGTACTGTGACTGTAGATTAATTTTTTTTTTTTGGGGGGGGGGGGGGTTAAAAAATTAGATTCACTTGGCATCTACTTTTGCACTTATTTTGACTGTTATTGGAATTATAATACTTACAAAGTTTAAATAGATTTGTTGTAATCCAAACTCTTGTTTGATTTTATTGATGTCACAAACAAGGGCATTTTCTAACGAAACGTAAGAATAAAATTCAGAAATTTGATAAACATGATGATTAAACTGCAAAGCTATATTGTTGACAATTGCCTCAAATGCTCACAATTAAAAGACTAAATATGTCATATCAAAATGAGAATTGTTATTGTGTAACCTGTAGCCATTGCCACAGTTACCGAAAGACGACAAGCCAGAGGATGATGGTAGTCCTAGATTTGATGACCACGGTCCGGACCTAGATGCCATATTGGACAGAGAACTCACCCTTGTCCCCGGTGCTAGACCGCCAAAGGAAGCAGACGACAAGCCGCCAGAACTCCCGCCAAAACTCAGCAAACGACAGAACGGGGTGCTAGATCTCGGGACGGGGGCAGGCGGTGGTGGAGCCACAGAAGAACCACCCCCAGCAGTGCCTCGCAGAAAAGACAGAGCCAGTAATATGGTAACTATAGTAACAGATTTATTTTTAACATATTTTTATAACAACTTTAAGTTTGTGTATTAGTTTGCAAATAGAAGATTTATAAAAATATGATGTTTTGTCGTACTGGACAACATTTTAGGTTTGATAGTTTAGTGATTACATTTTATCATTATATAAAAATATTTTAGAATCTTCTCAGTTTTGATCAGGTAAGTGCTGGAGGGAAGGTTCTTTGTTTTTTTCTCTGCTTTCTTTGTTACACTGTACTAAGGTATTTTGATTAGCAACCAGCATACGTTTGAATGATGGCATTCAATTTCAACTCCCTTTTTTTCGAACTTCGATTATAATTGTTTGTGCATGAAATTCAATGATCATGAAAGTTGAATTGACATATTATATAATTTTTTGACATTTGTAATCAAAGGGGACAGTAACGTAGGATGTTTTACTTATTAAGACCGCGGAACATTAACTGGCAAGATTAGAAATATCAGCTTACGTCAATTTTACCCTTTATAGTTAAAACATTTGAAATGGACGGGAACTTATTCATGCGGACGTGTAATTTTAATTTGTCATGGCAAGTCCTGTAAAAAATCTATTTGTCTGTCCCGGGTCCTACCGGTATATGTTACTGTTCCCATGTGGTTTTACTTATGGAATATTGAGCAGAAAAAAAAAAAAATCTTTGTGCATGCAAGAATATGTGAGATTTTTGCATCCCTAATATTGTCCCTGTGACCTTTATATGACCAGTATTGATGAATGCAAGTAAAAATATAATCCTTATGGAGAATAATATAGAAGAAGTACATTGTTATAGTTCACTTCAAAAGAAGTGTTTTGTTTCTAAATCCTAAATACAATCATGTACTAAGAAAGTAAGTTTGTTTTTAGGTGTATGGGTGGTTTTTTCTTATAGGCTTGGTTTGGTATATCACTTGGCTTATATGTACATTCAGCATTTTTCACATCACGTTTTTTTTTAATTTTTATTTTCAAACTTTTGGTGGATGAGGTGTTTTACTAATAGAGCATGCTAAGAGTGGGCGTGTTTATCTATTCAAGTCATTCAGAAGATTGCATTTCAATCATGCAGTAGTTGTTGATTAGTAAATACCATATCATCATGCAGCCATTGCTTTTAATACACTCTACATGCATTACACAAATGGCTGAAAATCAACCATACTTTGCATTGAATGGTTTATATTGAGAATTGTTTATATTGTGGCATTTTGTTACAAATGGCCATGAGGGACTTTGATGCATATAAAGAAGTACATCTAATTACTGGTATATAGTCTAGCTTGCATGTACCAACTATTGTCAGTCATTCTTTACAAATACATGTATTACAGGCACCATAACTGTTTCAAGTTTAATAAGTTCCATTCATTTGTATCATCAAAATCATATTATAAGGCCAGTTTTAAATTACCTTACTGGCCATGCATTGGCCAATTCGGGGATGATTTCTTTCAAGTGAACGATTGGCACTGTGCAGTATCAACTTTACGTCTAAAGCAGAAAAGTGAATGTAATTTTGGAAAACCAATTTATCAATTAATATCAAGATTTTGATTATGAAAGATATTCATTATAAGTTTGCCCAATAGCAAATGCATTATTTTGAGACTGGCCATTGGGTTCCAATGATACTGTGTCAGAAGCATGTTTCAGAGGAGAACAAATTACACTCCCTATCTTATACATGACCATACATACATGTAACATGTATCATTATGATATTTCTTTTCTCCTTCAAATATCTTGATGATATCTCTTTAAATATTTATACTTTGCTCATCACCATAACACCGTTATTTTATATCATAAATGGAATACAGTGATACACAGCTTTGAATTTTTTTCAAAGTTTACACCAGTAAAAGGTTCACATGTATTCACTTGCTTTTATTTATTACCTTGTCACAAACCACTTCCAATTTCAGTGTGAATTATGCTTTACATTATAAAATACATATTTTTTGAATGCACATACACTTTATTAGATAAATATCAGAATATCTTGGTTGAAAAGGATTATCATCATAGTAAAGATTTAAAATAAAATGTGCCGCCAGATATGCGTATTTCTTTTGTGATGACAGAATATGTTGATCTATATGATATTTTTTTTTTTCCAGAACAAAGCAGACAGGCCAGTCAGCAATGGACTTCCTCCCACTCCCAAAGTACATGTAAGTGAAACAGTTATAGCTACCACTGAAATATATAAAGAAATACAGTAATACTCCCACCCACAAAATTATAATTACCGTAACCGCTTAACTTTATAATGTGATAATGAAAGTAATGCTCTGCCTCCCCAATTTATTTGTATCTGAGAGATACTTAGTAGATTAATCTTAGGTAGATTTGTTAGATATCAGAGTTATTATACGTTACATATTAAATCGTGATAAAACAGCAGAAGGCTATTGAACTGAATTCACACCCTTTACACGTAGTGTACGGTACATGCTGCATTACAATAATTACTCATCTGGTAAGAAATACTAGTACAAAAAAATTGAAGGAAAAAAAATCCCAATAACCTAATTGTGAAACCTATAATCATGAAAATATCTAATTCAGACATCTGATTTCAATCTGACTGTAATGAGTATTAAAACTGTTTTTCAGCAATCATGATAAATCTTTTGCTTTCAGCTTAGAGAGTTAATTGAAATTCTGTCTTTGTAGATGGGAGCGTGTTTCTCCAAAGTGTTCAATGGTTGCCCTCTACAGATTAACTGTACAGCTAGCTGGGTCCACCCCGACACGAGAGGTAGGTACTAGTGTGTCAGCATTATGTTGCATGGGATTACCTGTTAGTGGTGTTTTTCATGGCCAAAGATTTAAATGAAATTGAAAATGAAAGCTACAGTCAGTCAGATGTGGCCCTTTATGTCATAACTGCAGTTATGGATGGAAATTGCTATGAACTTTTATCAGGATCAGGGAATGTAGAAAATAATTCTCTCTTTCAAAAATTCTCTATATCAGATGGTCTGTACTTTTATTTAATTTTCTCTCTGCCCTCAGATCAACACATTCTTATTGGTGCCAATGAAGGATTATATACTCTGAATCTGAACGAGATACATGAATCAAGTCTGGAACTGGTGAGTTTTGACTATATAACTATAGGCAGGCCCAGAAAATGTTTAAAAATCTGTGTTTTCGTTTCAAGTATTTTTGTGTGATTTATTCAAGATCTTTATTTAATTTATCTTTCAAGATCAAATCCATGCTCAAGGCTATATGCAATGTTTATCACTTATACATGAAAATGTACCACATTCTTATTTGATTTTGTTCTTTTTTACTTGACAGCTTCATGCAAGGAGATGTATTTGGGTATATGTGATAAAAGATGTTCTCATGACTTTATCAGGTTAGTTTTTTTTTTTTTTTTTTTTTTTTTTCAATTTTTCTTTAAACTATCTTGCAGAAATTGAGTGCAGCTATAGTTTACATTGAATTTATGAACTTATTTATATAGATTGTAAAGATTATGTTTTTCATCAGTTACCGGTAAAAACATTCATTTGCTTTATGGACAAAAAACATTTTTTTGACAGTTTTTATTTTGAAATTTGTTAGAATCCTGTCATGTTCCTGATTTCCAAGGTCAGAAAAAGGGAATTAACCGGTATTTTTGTACTAAATTGATTGAAAATGAGGTGTGTTTTGTTGATTTACAGGGAAGACAACATGTCTGTTCAGACATGACTTGAAAATGCTCCATAGCAAGCAGGCTAATAGACTGTCACTGCCCATGAACAAAATTCCGGAGAAATTAATTCCAAGGTCAGTGATGAGGCACAAGAAATACCGAGAGTAGAATTATAATGCTGCTTGTATGTCAATCCTAAAGGCTAACTTCAGTTCCATTGGTTGGGGATGTTATGAAATCATTTATGACTTTTTAAAATATTATTTCTAAGGCTTATAACTATTACAACGTTCCTGTACTCTATTTTTTTTTTTGGCAGCTAAAAGGGGTTAGGACCTAACTACACTCTCCATATAGAGTCACTTAAATCTACATGTATATCATCTCTTACGATAAATGATAACAATGATAATAAGATATGATAGTATATATACTCAAGAGGTAATCTCGTCAACAAAATATGTTCCATCTACAACGCATTTAGTACATGTATTATATGGTCAATGGAGGAAGTTTCCATTTATGAATTTTAATGACTTCAGGCTTGATTGTTTTGCAGGAAGTTTAACCACACTACAAAAGTTCCAGACACAAAGGGGTGCACTCAGTGCTGTGTGGGGAGGAACCCCTACAACGGGTACCGCTATCTGTGTGGGGCCCTGCCCCACGGCATTATCCTCATGCAGTGGTACGACCCCCTCAACAAGTTTATGCTTCTGAAGGTCAGTAATTCAAAAATACCTTACTGTATTTAATGACATGAGCAGTACAAATACTGTTCAACCCCATTTGTAAATCTTACTTGTATCTTGAAATAACTTCAATGACATGTAAATTATTATTAATAATCATTATGAAAGATATTTATGGATGTAGGGTGAAATCATCTTTAGAAATAATGATCAAGGCCTATGAATACTTTTGATTTAATGATGTTTTGGAAATCCAATTTTGATTTAATGACATTTTGTTTAATTATTTTTGACAAATCGTTGTAATATTTGCTATTCAAAAAACAAGATTATTATACAGTAATATGCCCAAAATATTGATTATTAGTTTATTATAGAAATTGAGTAACATCCCTTTTGAAATCTTACAATAAATAAAAAATCAGTAAATCATATTATGGTTTTATTGCAGACGTTTGATTGGGACTCCATCCCACTTCAGCCCTCTGTGTTTGAAATGTTCATATCCCCTGAGTTAGAGTACCCCATGGTCTGTATGGGAGTACGGCAAAGGTACGTACAGTACAATGCGGAAATAGTGCACAGTGCACACTTGTATATTTATCAATTCACACTCTCACCATTCACCAAATTCTAAAGTAAGAAGTTTCCCAATTCAGACTCTTACTGAATCTAATAGTTGCTAATAAAATAACCATTAAAAGTATATTTTGGTAGAGAATTCCATAAATTTTTGTTGTTGGTTTTTTTTTCCTTAAAAAAAAAATCCCTCAAAATTTGCACAATGATCTGCAACTTTAAACTTTAACTTTAAATGCTGTTAAATGTTTTAATTTCCAGCTCAACGGAGATTAACCAGTTGAAGTTTGACATAATCAACTTGAATTCCAGTTCCCTCTGGTTTACTGAGCAAAACGATAATGGTGAGTTTATTCAGGTTAAGAGCACCTGTTTTGCAACAAGGTCTAAAGATTACCTCTCCTCTAATGTGCTTATTGATCATCCATACTGTAGATCCCTAGATGAAGTAGGTTTTTGATATACGAATAAAATGGCGAGAAAAACCACTGGAAGATTAAAAATCTTAGGGCGCTTTCCATTAATGTTGCCTCGCCAGCGACGTAATTCGGAAACGGTGACGTTCATGGAACAGTTGGCAACGTCACAAAGATCTAACGATGACGATTGCAGCTTAAAACTGATACTCATCTTAAAATTTGATCTAGAAATTTGCAGTTTTAATGTATTTCAATGTAGTAGGACAAATTGTAGTTTTGGAAATACTGGTTTTGTAGAATATGATAGCCTCGACGCCATACTGTTTCCTAAACGGCAACGGTATATTGTGTTGCCACAATTGCTCGCCGGCGTCGCACGTTTCAGCCATCGCCAACGAACGAACACCGGCATATCCGGCGATACCAATTAAATGGAAAGCACCCCTAGTTATTACTTGACAGTTATAAACTAAATGGCATTATATCAAAAGTTTTGTATTTGCGATTTCATAATCTTGCCATTCAATTCGAAACAGGTGAACCAAAAAATTGAGAACTTGGAGAAAGTATAAAATAAGGAATCCAAATTTATATATTTTTATTTTGGTATTGAGAAGGAATGAGCAAATATTTGATAGTTTTTGACATTTGAAGATAATATCATAATGATAACTTTATTTAAAAAATTTGTTGTTGTTTCAGATCAACTTCTTCCAGTAGTGAATGTCACACAACTCGAGAAAGATACCATTCTAGTCTGTTATGATAGTGAGTGAACCTTTATACTATATTATGATTTTATTAAATTCATTTGATATACCTTATTGTCATGTGATCATGTTGTTTAAATACTTTTATTCTAGATTTTGTATATTTGCATGGTCTTATTTTATTGGATACTAAATGTATAATTCAATCTTACTTCCCTTCCCCTCCCCCTCCCCTCCCCTCCCCCCTTTCTCCCACCACCCTACTCACTAAAAATTGTTTTTGTCCTGATTTGATTTTGAATATGATTTATTTCACATGTTTACAATCCTCCAGTAAATGCTTAAACAACACCCAAATCCCCCCCCCCCCCCCCCCCGAAAAAAGAAAGAATAAAAGAAAATAGAAATTGAATTTCATGTACATGTGCTACTTGTATTCTGTGTGTTCCAGACTTTGTGAGGGTGGTGAACTTAAGAGGGAAATTAAAATCTAGTAGAAAACAGTCTTCTGAACTTCATTTTGACTTCAAAGTGGAATCACTAGGTAAGTTAAAGTTTCTTAAATTTGATTTTAAATTTTTCAATGTCTGTCATATCATGTTCTATAAAAGGTATGGAAGTCACATCGAGGATGATTTTTTTAATTTTGCAGTATGTTTACAAGACAGCGTTTTAGCATTTCACAAGCACGGAATGCAAGGTCGAAGCTTTAAGGCCAATGAAGTAAGTACATGTATTTCTATAACAGCTCATCAATCTTTGTAATGGTTTAAAAAAAAATTTAGCTTCTTTTCTGATGGTTTTGAATGTCAAAATGCAAATACATTTTTCTTATTCAGGTCACGCAAGAAATATGTGATAGAACAAGAAATTTCCGGTTACTTGGCTCTGACAGGTAAACTGTTGCCCCCTCTCTCTCTCTCTCTCTCTCTCTCTCTCTCTCTCTCTCTCTCTCTCTCTCTCTCTCTCTCAGAGTGCCTGTTAAGTGAAAGTATTAAGTTTTCTCTCACTAATATTTTTAATTATTTGTTTGGATGTTAGGTAAGAGGTATAAACAAAATTAATGGAAGTCAATATTGTTGGCAGAAGCTGCCAGAACTTATCACAAGTTCTTAAGTCGCATTCTGATATAAACTAATATTATACTATTGAGAGTCCAATAGAAATTGAAACATTTAATTTAAAAAGATAATATGCATTTCCATTGAGCGGATTGCATGACCAAATCAACTTCTGTAGACAATTTCTATCATCAGTAACAAACCAATCCTGGTCATAAATGACAGTGATAAGTCTTGATCAATATTTCTTTCCTATCAACACTGAATTTGCACACCCTAAAAGCTTGTTTATCTAAAAGTCAAAATCTCTTCCAACTTAACCCCTCTTGCCGAGAATAAATTTTGTTAATGTAATGTACATGTGAAGCAGATAACTACAACAAATACATGTAATGATTAAATATTTATTGCATTAGATCAACGTTCACATAATCAGTCTTGCATCATCAGCAATATTAATTATTGATAGAATTGTTTGGGATGGGTGTGAGTCAGATTCCGTTCCCCAGCCCATGGCAGAAATAGCTAATCTCTGTGTCGCATGTCTGAACCCCATCATGGGATGATGGAAAATCGATCATCCTAAGGAGGGGGTTTTAAAACTTATGTCCCATGGTGCACTTGCGTTTTGAACTGTTTGCCGATGATAAATTCTCATAGTTCAGTGACCATGCAAGTCAATTAAGCTTCACAGTGGTACTGTGTTGTGAAGGTCCGTCTCTTAGAGAAGTCAAAGATTCTCTAGGAAACAAAGAAACAAACAGTTTGCACGTGGATATGTATTGCAAAAGAAATCAGAAATGGGTTTAAATTTTAAAAAAAAAGCTGTTTTAGATCCTGTCCCTAAAGAAAGATAACTCTGTTGATCTTGATCCTCTGAAAATGCAGACAAAAGATGTATTGGAGAGACTGTAGATCTAAGCACACAGTTAATGAATATTTAGGAGTAACAGTCTGTTATCTATTGATGAAAAGAACCTTTAATTTGCACACTGCAGTCTCCGTTTACAGGATCATTCACAACAGAGATAAATTAAGTACAAGGGTATTGAGTATTCATATTCCCAACAATGAGAGAGAAGATCACAGGCAATTTAAAAAAAAAATACAATGGCCATCAGACGATCATTTTCTTTGGTGCTGCACCATCCCTGCATTTTCGAAAGAATGAAGACATAAATTACACCCAAAAAAAGTTTGTGTCGTTATTGAGGAATCGGACATTAATGGAGTTCCAATGTAGTCTCAGCTTGTCAAGAGAAAAAGAAGCAATGGTTATGAAGTTCAAAAATCCTAATTACATGAAATATAATTGTTAATGATAGGATGTATGTTATATGAGATTTGAGGTGCCAATTGCTTTAATAATTCTCCAAGATGTCGAACTTTGGGGATCCTAGAAAGGTTAAACTTCAATAAACCAAATCACTATCAAAAGACTTTAAATGGCTATTGAGGTGTTAGTTTTAATAACTTTTGATCATTTATGATCATGCAATTGAAGTTTTTGAAGTTACGTAACCAACTTCTACTGTCCAAAATTTTAAGCCTTTAATGATTGAAGTATCTCGGTGCTAATTTAACTTTATTTTGATAAAGAAAAAAAAAGAGGCAAATATCGTTTTATTCGTTTACCCCCGTAATCGTTTTATGCTCTTTAGTTACCCCCCAAGCAGACATTCATTGCTTTGAGGAAAGGAAAATGTTGTCAGATCAATTTTCTTCATGCACATTAACTTTTAGACATGCAGTTTTCACAGGAATACTAGAATTATCATCTGAGAAAGGAAGTTTTTGCATTAATTGTATAGCTGAACCAATATGAAAATAAAAATGTAAAACCCTTTCATAATGCTTAAGATTTCAAATTCTAATTTCTGTACGAAATTTCTGTTTTAACTTTTTTTATGCTGAGCTAATTTTTAATATTGTGTGGAATTGCCTTGTTAAAGTCATGAATACTGAAAAAAAAAAATTAATTTCAATAAGCTCAGAAACCCCTAGGAGACGTTGATTCTGTTATTTCTGCTTAATCATTGTTGAACCTATTAACAAGGCATGATGCAATTTAGAATAACTGTTGACAACATTGTTTTTATTTTCATAATTATGTATGGGAGAAAAGTGCTTTAATGAGAAAGCAAGTCACCATAACAGATCCTAAAGCATCCTGAATCAGGCATCCTTCTCTCTGCACACACAATCAATACAGACAATAATTAACAGTTACAAATCTAATTTTTTTTTTTCTATTTGCATCATTACCTTTGTGAATACTGCAATATTAAAACGGAAAACATGCAGGCCTGGTATAGCTTTGTCATTGTGATTATTGTAACCCATGGCAACCGCAAGCCCTGATGCAGGCCACTTTTGATAATGGAGCTTTGTCATTTTTTTTTGTGTGTGTTTCTGATTGAGTGGGTATTAGCTGTGCATGCCAGATATTCTGGTGGTGTTAGATTAGGTAATCTTATGCTAGATTCTCATCTCTTGGGCCCCCACACTTCTTCAACTCCTGATTACTGCATCACAGATCCCAGTAGAAAATCCTCTTGATACTGGCATAACACGTGCAGCTTATCAGGAAATTTCCCCAGAGACCATATTCTTCTTCTCGGTTTGATGTCAGCCGAGGTGTCTCATTCCTGAAGATGCGTTGACAATGTTGCCATGGCAATGTGAGAAAAACAGCTGTTCATCAAGGTCACCTGAGTGTTTGCTTTCTCAGGTGGCCTCATCAAATTTTTATCATATGCATTCTCTTTTGGTCATTTACCTTCCGAAAGAGTAGTGGCAGAGTGTAATTTATAGGCATCCTATTCCTGAATATTTTGGTCCAGCTGTGGTTGTGATGGATTGGGCTATCAAAATTTCTGATTGTTATGAGGAAATATGATCCTCACTTCCACCCCTAAAAGATAAACAAATATCGCAGCAGACAACAGTATTTGTTAAAGCTCCTGTTTTTCAGCCGCTTTAAATATTGATGAAATCTAATTGACTGATGTATTTACGGATTGCCATGGCAATTTCATGACAATACCATAGGTTTATTGTCAAAACAGCAAGAAATCATCTCTTTTTTTTTTTAATTTTGATGATATTGATGAAATCTTATTGACAGATGTATTTACGGATTGCCGTGGCAATTTCATGACAATACCATAGTTTTTTTGTCAAAGCAGCAAGAAATCATCTTTTTATTTTTATTTTGACTACATCCCTGAACTGATACTTAATTGTGCTTGGAGCCAAGTGAAGAAGTAATGCATATCAACAATGACTCACATTTTTTCTTCCTTCAAAGGTTACAGTTGCATGAGAAAAAGAATCACTGACAGGTTTTAATGTCTATTCCTCCCTGTAGAAAACTTCTCATTTCATTTTTCTCAAAATTGAAAGGAAGTCCCACAAAAAATTTAGACATGAATTGCACTTTTGTATTTTTTGGATGGTCGTTAAAAAACACAAAAGCTCAATTGATTGAGCTTTGAATATTAAACTATCATAAATTGTCAAGGTCTCTTGCATAGTTTATAAATTCATGTAATTTCAAGTTATCAAAAACATTTATAGTAAATGTATATCATGGGTAGGGCTTAAAAATTGGTTATTTTTCAGACATGAGTACAAAATATTGATTTTTTGGATGCAATTTTTATGACTTTTTAATATGCTAGGATTCTTGGGTTTTTTTTAAAGAGAAATTTTATAATTAAAAAACCAATAAGATGGAAGCTACCATCCAAGATCAATGAAATTTTTAATATAACATCTTACATGTATTTAAAGCATGTTAAATTAAACATTAATACAGATATATGATTCCCTTTTGTTTTTGCCCCTTTCACGCTTGTTGTCAGCTGACAAATATTAGACTGGGTGAATTCTAATGTCTCATATTAATTTTCTGTAAACACAACTTCCTCTAGGCGAATTCAAAACGGGGCCAGCTAGACCATTAGAAAGTGAGGAAGGGTGAAAGAAAACGGGGCAAAAATAACTCTGTATTGTATCTATAAATTATTCACTTATTTTATAATTTATTGGAAAATGTATCAACAAGCTGGCAAACAAATAACATGTCTCATTACCTTATGTTAGTATAAGCTACGGATGTCAAATATTCAACATTTTATTTCAAACCAAAATAATTCATCGTGTGTAATCTTTCTCTTTCACCTTCCTCCTCAATTTGTTGCAAAAATTTTTGTGATCGCATATTTTTTATGTTTGGGATGATGCCACAAATTTTAGCAACAAATTTTAAATTGCCAACAAATTCTGCTGTACAGCAAATGATTACATTAAGGAGGCTCAAAAAATTACCCATCAGATATAGCTACCAAAAACTTTCAGATTTGCTTTGTTTACCTATGAACTATTACAGTAAAACACGCTTATAACAAAGTTCCAGGGACGGTTGATTTTACTTCGTTATAAGCGCAATTCTTATATCTGTCAAGTTTACAACATGTAATAAAGTCTCGGAGAATGGAAATCACTGCGCTGTAAGTGTCAATTCATTATAAGCGTGTTGACAATAACTGTGTTTTACTGTATTTAGAAGAGATAAAGTCCATAAATTGTACATTTTTAAATTTGGGTATTTTACTATATTTTTATATAGAGCTCTATTTTAAAGGAGATCAATACAGTCAATTAATGGCCAAACCCTCTTAAAATTGAATCAAAATGTGCTAATTAAAAATAAATATTTTTTTGCAGGGTTATTTTGTTAGAAAGTCGGCCCTCGGATAGCCCCAGTGTCGAGTCCAACCTGTACGTTTTAGCCGGACATGAAAACAACTTCTGATTTCTTAGGACGTTTGTTGCCATGATGGAGATCCCTGCTGATTCAGAAAATTTCTATTCTGGATAAAGAGTACAGCCTCCAAATTAACAACTTTTGTTCAGAACACACGGAAAATCAAACTTCTGAATGAACCTAGCTCATTTTAATTCCTACTTCGTAAAAGTTCAGAAGTTGCTCACGATACCATCAGGGTATATACTAGACATTTTTTGTGATTATAATGCCAAGCTTTTTAATTTTTTGAATCTGAACCAGTCTTTAAACTGTGCTACAAAGTCTTTGAGACCTTTTTTATGTCACAAATTGACAAATACATGCATCTTGTGCTACATGTACTTGGGGTGTGCATGTACGAGTTGCGGTATATTGTGTAACATGCAAAAATACATATTACATAATCATACACCAATAGTTAACCTTGCAATTCTGAAACCATGAATACTTTTAGAAATCATTACATAAACCAGTTAAATGTAATTAAATGTCTACAATTTTATTATATTATGTCATGGTGGACACATTGCAATTATTGTTCCAGTGAATGGATTATCTACTGTGATCTTTTCCTTATGTTTGTGCTTTTACTGTAAATTGTTTTGTTTTGGTTTTTTTTTTTTGTTTTTCTAAACATAAACTGTGAAAATATTAACAGAAACATAATACATATTTGATTAGCTGATTTCTCCCAGCAAAATATTATTTTTTGTCAATAATAATTTAGAATGATATCATGTTAAAAATAAACTGTGAAAAAATTAACAGAAACATTTTTGATTACCGGTAGCTGATTTTTTCAAGTGAAATATTATTTTTTGTCAATATTAATTTAGAATGATGTCATGTAAGAGAGAGAGAATACCATTTTTTTAAGGGTTATGTTGAGAAAAAACATACAGCAAATAGTGCCATTTTAAAAATTACTGCATGAAATAAACATGTCCCTTTTTTCCGCTGGGATGATTAAGAAAGCAATTGAATTTATAATGAATTATCTACAACGTTTATCTTTGAATTAACGACCATGTCATGTAGTAGCGGAACACAGTTTATGATTTGTAGATGATATCGTGTAGATTTACAAATTTCAGTGCCCACAGTATTAGAAAAACTAACCATTGTAAGCTTCCATATTCGAAATCCATATTATCAAGTAATGGCGTTCATGATTTCTTTACTGGCTTTTTAAAGATTTTCAACCAAAAACTCACTTTTAGTGCTGTGTGCATATAGTCAGCTTCGTATTCTCTATCTCCTCAGTTTTAGCCTTTAAAAAGGGCTATTTTTGATGCCATATATTTACATTAATTGAAAATTAAGGAAATTTATTAATGATGAACAGTTAATGAAACATTGCAAAGGCTGAAAAATGGATGGTAGTTGACACCATTAGGCTGTTCTCGTGAGCATGTGTTTTTTTTTCCTAAAAAAAAACATGACTGAGATTTTAATTTGAAATGACTGGGCATTAGCCAATATGAATGATGTAATGTAGTTTGTACTCAAAAAGTTGTACCGGTAGCTTATACCTGTATATATATTAAACATGAAATTTGTAAGCATACATGAATTTGTAAATACCTGGATAATTTAAATTTTTGTATATATATACTGTGCATATAGTTCAATATGCAATATATTTTAATACGCCTTGCATATATTTTGGTTTTTTTCTTAAAGAAGAAAAAATAAATTTGCAACTTGTAAGCTTTGATGTAGTTGTTTAAAGTTAAGATTATGCCATTGACACAACTGTGAACTGAAACGTACATAACATGTAAGTATTGTAACTTCGGATTTTTGGATTTGTTATATACCATGACTATGATATATATATGATATACATTGGATTACCAACAAATGATGACGTTACATTCCTCTGTTACGAGAAAATGTAATCCATGATCATGCTAAAATACAAAAAATGTAATCCATGATCACGCAGGAATATGACAAATGTAATCCATGATTACGCAAGAATGAAATCGTCAGAATGTTTGGGCTGAATCTTTGATTTAGATATCAAATTTTTTTTTTATTCTTTATCTCTGTTAATGACATTAATATTAAAAGTATCTCTCAATTTTTGTTTTGCACTTTTCTGGGAAAGGGTATGTTTATATTTTTTTTTTTGGGGGGGGGGGGTGTTGTATTTTTAAGGAGACTGACAAGAATTAAAAATCAAAAGGTTTACAAATTTTGTTGTAGAAAGTCAAATTTTTTTTTTGGATACAAATGTACTGCTAATACACGTGTACTCTGATTTACTGGTACTCGTTGAATGTGTTTTCTGCCTTTAATACTTTTCCAATATGATATAAAGCCATAATACTGTAATTTTATAGAGTGCATTGCATTGCAGATGTGCTAGAATGATGAAGCATAATTTGAGCCTGGCCAATGCTGATATCATTGTCAATGTTTTATTTTGGTCCTCTGGTTTTTCCACCAGAGTTTAGTAGGACGTTGATTGGGAAAATTTTTACCGCAATTCTTCATACACTGTAGATAAGTTGACAAGAAAAAAAACCCCTTACTGCTTCTTGCTTGCCCCCAGATTTTTCTTTCTTTTTTGTTTTCAGTTTATAATCGTTCCATAACAAGTGTGCAAGATTTGTGATATGATAAACGGTCTCAAAAATGTATACTATTATATGACTTTACTTGATGAAGAATTCATGTTGTAAATGTGGGCTGTTGTACAAATTGTTTTGTACCTGCAAAGAAAAACATTTTGATGCAGCCTGATCGTCAAATAAAATCAATACCAATATTTTCTTCTCATTTTTTGTATCTTCTGGGTTTTTTACAGTGTATTTTATTGGAATACATATTTATGGTTACATTGAAATTAATGTTAAAACGGGCTTGGCCCCTGTGGGTAAATCAAGTTAAAACGTTCTTACCTCATCATGGCTATTTCAAAGTTAGGATTATTAAATTGAAATTCAATTAAGAAATTGTGAACCATATTCTGTGTAAATTGAACATTTGAGCTTAACTAAAACAAAGATAAAACAGACTTATAGATCACTGCTATGTAATGCATGTATCTTGGTATTGGTAAATTCCATGAAATGAACAAGTGTACGTGACTTAATCAACAACAACAAAAAAGGATCTTAAAAAAATTAGAGAAACGCATGTCTGAGGATTTTATTTGAGCGCTTCTTTTAATATTATTGAAGGTCAAATTACTGTTTATCTGTTAAAAATATAATGAACAAAAATGAAATCAAAATGGCAAATCATACTCAAGGATAGAGATAAGCGTGCAAACACATCTAGGAGTTAAACATGGAAAACAGGAAATTTAATGCCAATAAATGAACATGGCAGATCAAAGAAATCTTGGGACCCCAAACAGAATTAACGAAATAATTAAACCAACTGAAAGTCAAATTGATTATTCCATTCAGTAGATTTCTCTGTAAAGCATAATAGACTGCAGAAATTTTTACATGCTAATTTAATGCTCATTTCTAGATTTGAATGCATGAGCATATTAACTGGCTTTGCTGCAATTTATTAAACGATCGAAATTGATGTACATGTTTAGAGTAATTTAGAATTACCGCAAATGATTACGATGGGGGAGGGGGAGGGGGTTAGCTTCTCGAGAGATAATCGTATATTTTGAAATTAATTTCTTTTCATACAATGAAATGCTGACTTTTCGTGTCAAAACATTCTCTCTCCTTGCCTTTATAATATCGAACTGCTTAATAGCAACGCATTACGAAGTAAGCAATTTTCGCCCAGAAAATATTGCACTCAGTATTTAAGCATTTCAATTAAAAATCAAACTGTATCATGAGTACAAATGAATTTCGAAATGCATGGACATTAAAAATTTATACAGATAAAGACACAAGCACTTAACCCCCTCCCCCTTGAAAAAAAATCGCAGTTACCAATTTTAAATGTTTTTTTTAGTGTATAAGCACATACGCTAGGGGCCTACATATAATATCATAATTCATGTTCATGTATTATATATTTTTCATCATCAAAAATATATAACGGCATCCCTACCAAATAATACCTTTTATCATCACATGTATATTAGGGGTATGTTTTTGTATTATGAGAACGCATTCGATTGCCCTTTTCTGGTGCAATGAAATATGCAAAAAATATACCTGCATACAGAAAGGGGGATGCTATAGGTACTTCTTTGCATGTGGGTGAAGATACGGACCCTGGGGTCTAACCCAGCTCCAGATCAAATGCAGAATACATACATGATTTAATGCCTGCATTTCAAATCCATTTACAAAGATAGCCGAAACTGAATTTTGCCACGACGAAAATAGAGGATTTTTAACATATGGCTTTGTTGTAATGCACAAAAAACTGATAATCCTATATATTTTATCGATTCTGAAAAATTTTGCCTTTGGGAAAACAAATAATATACTGATTTAAACGATCTGATGGATTCTGCATATATGTGTGTGTGTGTGTGCCTAGCTTTAGACATGTGGACATATTATCGATAATCTCAAAGAATATTACTCAAAATAATATTTATTAAAAAAAATGCATCAACCACGATTGATTACGCGTCGTTCCTCGTGACTACAGGCGCGGATACACGACAGTGGAGACAGTTCCTACATGTAGCAGATATTGAGGACTTTGTTTATGAGACAATGGAGAGAGGATCGAAGAGTTATCAACAGTGGGGTTTCGACGATGAAAAACATGAAGGGCTTCTTGTAAAATAATCCCACAAAATTACGTATCATAATTTAGGCACTAAGCATCGATTTTTTGAAAGGAATAACAGGTCTACCCGAAAGTCTTGACAAGCAAAAAGAAAAAGAAAACCACCTCCTCACAAATTGCCAATATTTTAAAATGTTGCGAATGCATGGCTGGGTCGGTAAGCCGACCTCTTTAAAATTTGTTGAAATACATAAAGTGTCCGTTATTGTTTTGAAATGGAAAAATGTGAGGGAAGTCCTTGTTTTGTTTTGTATTTTTTTTTTATAAATATTCTTTAAGAAAATGGAAGTAATCACTTTCATTTATTAAACTCCTCATTTTAATTTGTAAAATTCTTTAAATTAATTTGAAAAAAAAAGAAAAAAAAAGAAGCAACCAAAAACGAAATATTGAATGACAGCTAGATAGCCCCCATCCCAAAAGAAAATATTTTCTCTCTTTAGGCCTATGCATGAATGAAAATTTACATAATTTAGTAACATATATTTATGTTACAAATAGCAGCTTATATCATTAGTTTTGAAAAGAGTCTGCAAATAAAAAAACCCCCCAAGATAAAAAAAAAAATGAATTGGCCCAATTAGGCCAATTATATGTGTGCGTGATATACATGTGCTCAAGTTATGCATCCTACTTCACAACCCCTTTATATAGCTGGCTGTAGCAATTTAAAATTAAAAGCATTAAATAAGGCCTAATATGACCTGAAATGGATTTTCTTTATAGTGTTTATTTTATAAATATTTCTTGGTAAAGTTAGATCGTTTATACAACGTATTACAGTATATCGAAACAAAGAGTGGAACTGCCCCCCCCCCCCCCCTCTCTCTCTCTCATTTTTTTTTAGTTTGCATCACGTGATTTAGTAGTCATGGTCATAACCTTTGAACCAAAACAATGGCGTATTACTTTCGCGCACCTTGTAAAATAGTTCTTCCGTGAGTTGACATTTTAAATTTTATTAGTGTAATTTTTTAGACAAGACAAAACAATTCATTGAAGTCTTTATTCAAATTCATATTGGAAGTAACTTTTACGCATCCAGCCTGTCTGTTAATTTAGTTTGTCCTTATTGCGGACGAATGTGTAAATAGTGCTTGTGAGAATCCATTATGGCGACGGACTTAGAAATTCATTATGGCCGAAGAAAAACTTACAGAATACGAACGAGCAAATGACATTCTCTACAGAAAATATGTAAAACGTCAAGCGATTATGTTGATATAACAGAATCCAGTAATCGCATCTTCCAAGCAACGCATCAAATGGTGTAATTGGGTAACGAAAATATTGTGTGTTACGGTTAACGTTCATTGTTTGTGCTTCAGGTAGCAACACGATATGCTGTTTGAAATGGCAGCAGACAATATTAGGTAGCTGCTTTAATTGTAGTACATCTAGTCTGGTGAAGATTAGCAGCTGTATTTTGCCAAAGTCCGGTGCAGTGTATCACTAACTTCGTTAGAAGCTGTTATACGTACCCAAGGCCATATTATATAGTTCTTCTCTAGTCAAAACATATAGTGTTCCGAGCCAAAAATCACTTATCTTTTATGCATAGATAAACAATTCCATTATCAATATGGAGAAATATGAGAAAATTAGCAAAATTGGAGAAGGCTCTTATGGTGTGGTGTTTAAGTGCCGGAACAGAGAGACTGGGACACTTGTTGCTATCAAAAAGTTTGTGGAGTCAGAAGAAGATCCACTGATAAAGAAGATAGCCATGCGAGAAATCCGAATGTTAAAGGTTTGTATTTAATATGCACAGAATCAAATGCAACATATTTCTACTAAAATGTTTGACATGTAAGTGTACATGGTTCTAAGCATGACTTTATATATAGTCAGATGTTAATATTATGCAATAATGCATGCAACCTATTATACATAGCAGACAATGAATGGTGTAAAGAATGTATTACCATCAGTACCAGCATATTGATCATGCCTGACTTTTTTATCTGATGAGCTACTGTCAGTCAATCATTCTATTACAACATCTGTTTCATGTACATGTAATGCAAAATTCATTTTTTGTGTGTTCACATACCCTGATAAGCATAAGTTTATTAAGTAATTTAAAGTAACTGTGCAATTTTATTGAATTTTGCTAAAACACAGAAGTAATTATTAAGAATTGTTGGGATATAGTATAAGAAACCTCAGAGAAATCTACCTCAGATTGATAAAATAAAAATCTTTTTTATACCTCTAAACTTAAACAAAATTCAAGATAAACGAAATGTTCATTTTATTGTCACAGAGTTATCTCGAATACTAGCAAGCTCTTATAACATTTTAGCAGTATGTCATGCGAGAGATTTTGATTACCTGAAACCATATTTCATTTTCACTGACTTTATCTTTGTATTAATTGTTGAGGCTGTAAGGCATTTATTTCTGATTTTGTATAGAAATCCAAATTAAATAGTTAAGACACTCCAAGAAATTGTTGTAAAAAAAATAAGACAAAGTTAGGCCTAAAAAAAAAAAGTTGTGTGTTTCGGGTAACCTGACCTAACCTACAAAAATGGCCCAATCCTACCATTTTTAGATGCCTGATTTTATCTGATTGTGAATTTTATCTTATTTCCAATAAAAAATACGTTTTTAAATATGAAACAAACAAACATTCTTAGGATTCAGGCAAAAAAAATATGATAAAATAAAACAAAATCCCTACCTACCTAACCTAATTTTTTCATCAGTGTTACCCTAAACACACTATTTTTTTGTTTAGGCCTTACTATGGGAATTTAGACATTTTAAAACAGTTCTAAGTAATTGATATAATTGGACTAAAAATGGATGCATGTTGACTGAGATTTACTTATATATACTGCATATATAAGCAAGAAGAAATGCAGGAAAGTTAAAAAAAATGATACACTGTATATATGAAAGTCTTGTTTAACTCCTGGCTTACTAAGATCCAATTTTAAGAAAACCCCTGAAAAAACCAGTGTGATAACTTCTTGTAATTTCTAAGTTGGTCAGGTTGGTTCTTTTTTCTCCATTATTACCGGTATAACTTACTCCAATTGTAAAGATGTAAAGTATATGTACAAACATTTGGTTACCATTTCATGCGTCCAAGATCGAATTGACAGTCTCCGAGTACAACACTGTTGATAAAGTTCTTATATAGAGACATTTAAAAAGACATACAAGTAGTTTTGACTGTGGAGTACTAAGCACTTTTAAGAGAAAGAGACGAGTGATAAAAATAATCTCCGATAACACTTTGTTAAGTATCATTACATTCCAATAAATTGACTATGTCCCCCATGAAACTTTTAGTAGCACGTATAGATGAAAAGAAATGGTCGTAAATGGATTGCCAAGAGATACCCTATCCACAAGCATTTGAAAGCCTTTAACAGCCCTATTTGTTTTTATGGCCCCATAATTGCTTCCTGTTAGAGGCTGGGTGCAATTTATGTATATTTTTGTCCATTTTATGACATCATAATCCAAGCACCGATGAGAGGTTCATTTCTCTGCTTTGTTGTGGTATGTTTTACTGTGTCCATAAATGATAAATGAAATGATTATAATAAACCTTGCATTCATTTTACAGAACTTAATTTAATGAAAAAGAGGTGGTGGTCCTAGAATTCGATGAAGCTATACAGTCATTTTATTTTTTCAACAGGAGAGGGGTTAATTAACTTTTTTTTCTATTTTAATCTATTATTTTCTTGCCTTATACGATGTGTCCTGCATTTTAGGATTTCCTTTGCCAGCACAGAATATTGTGATAGATGTTAAAATTATTTTTTAGGGTATTATGATTTCTACTTAATTTGTGTTGTTTTTAACAAAATACTGGTAAATATATTGCTCTTTCAGTACATAAATTATTCTCCACAGACATTAATGATTTATTAGAAAGAGTTCAAACTTAATACATGTACTAAGTTATCGATAAAACAAAATGAAAGAATTAAACAAGTGTGGGTAAAGTTTCAAAGTGCTAAAAGTATAACATTATTTAAGTGCCTCAAAAGATCTGAGTGTTTAATTCAGATCTAATGATTTCATATATCAAAAAATAGAATATTTTGATAGTTATATATGATTTTGTTTGCTCAACCTGTATTACTCTTACAATCGTCTATATTTTTCTGTCATCATTAAAGAGAAACCCTCTCCCTCCCCATATCTTCATAGTTTGTTTTATCATTATAGATTTTGAAGTTCTCATGTTTTTGTGGGGCAGAGTTTATTCAAATGTTAGAGTATGCCACATATTAAAGCTCATTCTTTTGAAGTTTGGTTGGGCAAAGTAGAGGTTGGAGAGTATCTCTACGTAATTACCCCAATAAATCACAAAAGTTAGCGGCCATGCATGACTTTTCGCAAACTTTGATGCATGTTTCGATTACGTTGTTTAAGTCAGATAATTTTCAAATCTTTTTTTCTTGACACATTTTTACAAAGAAATCAATTTGTCACTTAGCACTTGAGTGAGTTAACTGGTATTACACCCCATTTACAAGCTTTTATAAGATCTTTGATAAGATGAAACATTTACTTTAAAAGAGCTTTTTTTTTTTGGAAAAAAAAAAAAATTTGTGTTCTCTTGTTTGTAACTCTGCATGAGATGGACTCATTTGAATCTGCCTGGAATAATTGCATTTGCATGTTTATGCAAATTAATGTGTTAAAGCTTGTACAATCGAACAGTTAATGCAGATGAAAAATTTCTACTTATTTAACTGCTCCATACAATAAACATGGAAAATATCTATACCTTTAATTGTGCATTATGGATTAAAGCATTTCAATGGACAAAATTAGTTAATTCACTTAATGTACTTTAAAACAAGCACAGATTGCATCAAAATTGCTTAGGCTTGTGCAACTGTTAATCATATTGAATATGGCATATTATACAGCTAGGGTTCAAATGAACTGATATTCTTGCAAGTTTATTAATAATTGATGGACATGTATATGGTAAATTGATCAATTTTAGCTAAGGGGACATGTCACCTTGGCAATCCATATTTCCTGACCTGTATTTATCCCTTGTATACATATACACCTGGGGTTTCTTTAGTACTTAGTGCAATAAGTACAAATTTCTATTAGTTTGATTAATTTTATCTTTGATGTGCTGCAATTCATTGATATTTGCACTTTGCGTGGTCTTTTGCTATAATTAATTTATATTCGATTTCTTTACTAGAATTAATTTATCATGTACCAGGTAGCTAATTTCAATTTTAGAAAGAACATAATATTTTATGACTGTTCATTCATCATCCAAAACCCCTGCTGAAGGGTATAGTTTGACAATCAGCATACTGGGCCAAATTGTCTTGCATCATGGTACAATTTGACATATTAATTTCACAAGCCCTGCATCATCAATATACCTTACTCAGAAAATTAATGATGATTACAAATTTATTCTTAAGTCAATTAGTTGATTGAAGTTGTCTATGGAAATTTTTATTATCACTTTAGTGGTTATTATTAGTATTGATTTATAGATGTGTATAATTATATTGCTAATGAATAATAATTATAACAATGAATTCATCGCAGAACCCCTCATTTATTATTAACTGTTTAATTTCAGAACAGACGTGTACATGCATATTTACAAGTAGTACTGTAAACATATTACATTTGACTGTGTATTCTATTTAGCGCTTATAATATAAATATTGAAATATAAGCTACCAGGTATATTTGGGCGAGGGTAAAAAAAAACATGACAGAGCTAGGGCAAGGCTTGTTGAACCCTCTTCATGTATTTGACCCAAGCCCAAAGCCCAAATATGGTTAATATTTCAAGACAGTTATTTGTATTTTGTTTATCCTGCAACATAACATCCCATTTTACACCTCATATGAGCCTTTTTTTAACAAAACCTTAACACCATTGCATAAAAAAAGCAAGAAAAATGACATTGCAGTGCATTTGAACGTGGATAAATACACAAGGCTATATTGGGACGCTGACTGAATATAGCTTTGGTTTATTGGATTACCTTTATCTGGTCTATGTAATGGGTAGTTGCAGGATAAAATATTTTACTGTATTTATCATGTGGCAGTATAAGATTATTTGGATGGTGTATCTAATAAAGATTTGACAAAATAATGGTATTAGGAGTGATTATTTCTTTTCTTTATTATTACTTTTACTTGATGCATTGAATACAGATATTAGCTATAGCTACATGTACATGAGTTTGCCACTATGAACAAGTTATAAAGATTGACAGATGTGCCATTGGATGATAAAGTTGCAAACAAATTCTGATATAATCATGATATTTCATAACTTTGCAGCAACTGAAGCATCCAAATTTGGTCAACTTAATAGAAGTGTTCAGAAGAAAGAAACGACTCCATCTGGTGTTTGAATATGTGGATCATACGGTGCTAAATGAACTAGACAGGCACCCCCGAGGGTAAGAGAGAGAGAGAGAGAAAGAGAGAGAGAGATTAACTTCCTGGAAGAAGAAACAGAAATATTTTACTTTGCATGTTTCCTGACTTGATAAAGCTTTATTGAGCATATTTGTAAAATAACAGTACCTGAAATTCTATATTTTGATGAAAATGTTTTTGAAAGTAAAGATAAAGAGTACATTATTATCAATATTGAGCATGACTTGACACTTTTAAAATGTAAAATAATTGAGAAAATAAATCTCAGAGTTTGGAATGTATATACACTGTTTTTGCCTCAACTGAACTTGCAGATACTCTGTCGAATTTAGAAAATTAAATATTCATCTTGAATTGTTGCATGAACACTCTCATTGAATGATTCGGTGTTATATATGCTTTTATTATCACCAAGAGCGCAGTTAAAGTGCACTGGATATGTCCGTTTTTCAAAATTATGAATCGCAGGCAGTATGGCTCATTGCCTGTTTGAAAAGTATACCACCAGAAAGAGTTTATGGGTTATATTTTTATTGGTTACTTTATATTCATGAGATTTAAGTACCAATACACTTGAATTCTGTAATTGTTATGTGTCCTATTGATGATTCATTTTTCATTTGACTTTGACTTTTACGATAATTTTTTTCTTCATGGTCTGATAAGTTTCTCGAATATCAATTTTTTTTCATGATCTAATAAGTTTCTTGAATATCAGTTATTATTCACTGCAGAGAATTGTTAAAAAATCAATTCAAAATGTGTTCATGTGTTAAAATGTTACATCATTGTTACAGTAGTGTAAACTTGTAATAATTATATTTTCTTTATAACTTTTACTTGATATGCTATGTAGCTCAAATTTGACACAAAAATTGCTGTTAGCTTTAAACAAGTCATACTCTTGTACTTAAAATATGGAAAATAAATAATTCTTGTTTCTTTTTTACAGTGTGCCTGAACCCCTCGTCAAGAGAATTATTTATCAAACACTGCTCGCAGTTAATTTTTGTCATCAGCACAATGTAAGTCTTGTTTAGGATTTATGATCAAATTTCTCCTTTTAGGGTTCATGTATTAAGAGGGGATGCATAATGAACAACACTCTGTTATAGTCATTTTTACCTGAGTATATTTATTATGAATTAAACGCAAGGTTATTTTGGTAAGGTGAAGGGGCTGCACTTTTTAATACTTTGTATCCAGCTTTGATTTAAGAAGGTGTAGCCATGATAGGTAACAAAGTTAACTCTAGAGACCCTCAAAGAGCTATAGTGTAACATATTGATCTCTGAACAAGGCCATTTGAATGATGTCAAGTTCATTTGCATTATGCATTTCGTACATACAATTCGGTCAATGAACATGAGGAAGGCAAATTAATATGTGTTTATAGAAGGGGAGAAATTAGTGAAATCATGCCTTTAATTCCTTTTGCATGGCAAGGGAGGGAAACTTGTACAAAATACTTGTAATGGTAATGGTACAACCCATTTTACCCTCCCCCCCCAAAAAAAAGAAAAAAAAAAGGGAGATGAATTTTTATTTCAAAATACTACTAGTAGTCATTTTCTAGCATTTTCATTATTATTCATATAATAAAGTGGATGCTAAATGAGTTGAGTATGTCAGTCTTACTGAAACTTTTCGATGTTTTTTCTCCAGTGTATACACAGAGATGTCAAACCTGAGAATATCCTTATAACACGGCAGGGACAGGTCAAGCTCTGTGACTTCGGCTTTGCCAGAGTTTTAAGTAAGTATTAGAATTTTATAAAAGATGTTAGATGTAGAAAATTGAAGTCATGTCTTGATATGTCTCCAAAATAACTTTATTTTCATTTGATCAGAATTAGGAAGTAAGGTAACATAGTTGGTGAATTCATTAATATGGATTATAATGACATATTGTTTAATATCATTAATCAAAGAAAAAACTCCAAATTGTAAAATTCCTTTATTTTACATGTACTTTACTATGTGGACCATTCATAAATGATAAAAAATGATGGTGAGCCGATAGAATAATGCTTCATCTTCTTGCCTCTTGTAGCTGGGCCAGGCGATGAATACACAGACTATGTAGCCACGCGCTGGTACCGAGCCCCGGAGCTGTTGGTGGGCGACACATGCTACGGCCCGCCGGTAGATATCTGGGCAATCGGCTGTGTGTTTGCGGAACTCCTGACGGGTCAGGCACTGTGGCCGGGGAAGTCTGACGTAGATCAGCTGTACCTAATCAAGAGAACGCTAGGTACATATCAGTAGGAGTAGAACGTAAAAAATTTTAAGCTCATTGTTTCATTTACATTATTAGTATTGTAGTGTGTCAATCAACTCTTGGAAAGTGTAATGATGGAATGGGATTTTTTTTTATAAATGAGCTTGAAAAATTTTCATAAGTATCTAGCACCCTATATACATTGTGTATGTATAAGTTGGGTTTTTTTCTGTATGTTGATTTGAATGACAACAAGTTTTCTTTATTTTTTCTCTCAGGAGACTTGCTACCTCGTCATGAGGAGATTTTCTCCAATAACACATTCTTCAAGGGAATGACAATTCCAGAGCCAGACAGAATGGTGAGAGAGAGAGAGAGAGAGAGAGAGAGAGAGAGAGAGAGAGAGAGAGAGAGAGAGAGAGAGAGAGAGAGAGAGAGAGAGAGAAATCTTGCTTAGGTGTTTATTGTAGAAGAGTAAACTTTTCAATTTGTCATTTAAAGGAATCTATTAAATGCATTGTAGCAATCTGTAACTGCAAATTCCCTTCATGCATGGAACAAATATTTAACTAAATGTTTTAACTCAGACATTTGCACTTGAATTGAAAATGACTTTAAGGACTTAAAAACACAACCATGCACTATGCTAATGCTTGCAGATAGGGGGTGTCTTTGAATTTAAATGGAAAAGTAATGACATCTTGGTAAACAGTTAAAAAATTTAATGTCCTTAAAGTTTTATACCTTGCATCAGTTATGAGATTTATTTGACTGATAATTTCACATTAGGTATTGGCTTCTGCAGTTAACAAATCAAATAAAAATTAGGAATGAAATTGCCAAATAAAAAGTTTAAAATTGATCCAGGCACATGCAAATAACTTTAAATTGCAATGGAAAATGAATATCTGGTTTCTCTGTCAGATTTATGGGTTTAGGTGTGTACAAATGGAAAAAAAAATCATTTAATTCCTCTGTCAAAAGCAAACGTGAAATCCAACACCATTAAATGCACACACAAAGCTTTTATAGCAGGTTTGGACAAAGGTGGGTCTGCTGATCGAAGCAGACGTTTCAGGTGAATTAAAATTAAAAAAAACCCAAAAATCACATGTACTGTTAATGTGGTACCAGGATACCACAAAAAAGAGTCAAGTGGGGAATGGTATGCAAATATTATTACAAGTCTGTTGTTATGGTTGCAACACACAATAAATCCCCTCCAAGAGAGCAACTGTATGCTTTTGCCAAGTGTTTTGCAAACAAGGAAAGGGGAGATTTTGGTTAATTTTCACTTGAAAGTTCTGACTTCTGTCTTTTTTTTTGTAGATAAAATGATGTTAATCATATGTAAAATTGCATGGCTTTGCAGTTTTGTTTGTATGTGTAACTTTCAACGATAAAGAAACATCCGTTGTTTAAACCATTCTATTTTTTTTTTTGGGGGGGGGGGGGGTAAATAAATTGAAAACCAGGTAGTATCCCACAGTATTTGAAGTATCCCACGGTTTAAATTTACAGTTGACAATAAAAAGAAATTTAAAAATCCTCTTAGTTAATACTTAAATTTTCATATGATGAAAAGATATTACATGTATTATCAAATGATTAAACTTCAGTAAGATAAAGACTTAACTGTGATGAATGTGTTCAATTTTTGAATGCCCTATTTTTAGGAACCTCTGGATGAGAAATTCCCTAACATTACCCCAGCAGCCATGAGCTTTATGCAGGTATGTAGCAAATCATATACAATGCAAAATAACCTTAATAAAATACTGTCATTAACTGCATTAAAATTATTAATCATAAAAAGTATCAATTAAAAAAAATGAGAGAGGAAAAAAAATCCAATGTCAGATTTTGATATATGTAATGTACATATATTATGATAATTAAAAAGGCTAAAGATTAAATGTTTTATTATAACTTGCTATATAAATATAGGTGAATTTTTCATGGACAAGTCTGAATTCTTTCATATGTTTGTCATTGCAGGGGTGTTTAACAATGGACCCGGCGCAGCGGTTAAGCTGTACAACCTTACTGCAGCATCCGTACATGGACCAAAACAAAGAAATCTACGATTCACCGAATCGCAAAGACAAACCCGAGAGAAACAAAAATAAGTCGGTTTCTCGAGCCAGTAATCACTATGTAAGTTTTCCTGTCATCAAGAACTAGATATGTATACGCTACACTGTAATATTGTCTACCCATAATCCAGAACTTGTAGATTTTATATGTGTAGTAGGATTTATAGAAGCTAGATGGAGAAAGGAAAGGAAATGTTGTGTGGTAGCGATAGCAAGCTTACTAGCATGTGATTTGCCACAAATGGTTTTAGTTATCAATATTTATTCTTGTGATTTTTTTGGGGTGTTTGTGATATACGTATATATCTACATATATATAATTTTGTGAAATATGTTCAAACTTTTTTTTGTTTGGAATGGTTTTGTAGCTTATATATTTTGTGATTAAATGTTATTTGTTTTTGATAGGTCTTTTTTGAAAGAGATCAGTTTGTAGAAGTTATAAATCTATATATGCTTTTTATCCAAAAAAGAAGAAAGACCTACCTCAAGATCCCTTATTGTAACTGATTTGAAGGATGACTTTCGGAACTTTTTTCTCTTGTGTAGATTATTTTTCAAAGTTTATATATATATTAAACTTGAAGATGTTATCTAATGCAGGCAAACATGCATATTTCTTGCATGCTTGTTTGCAAAAGTTTTCAAACTGAATAATCTAACATGACAAATTTTTGTTTGACAATGTTAAATAACATAAACTATATATATTTTTCAATTGAAGAAAAAAAAGGAAGTGGAAAGAAAATGTTTAATGAAATTTTATTTTTTGTAAATCTTGAGAAATGAAGTGTATTAGCAGAATTGTACCGACTGGTATTACATGTTTAAAGGACATGCTTCTGTCGGTGAAGAATACTCGAGAGAAGTTCACTTCTAAGGTGAAGACGAAGATTGTGATGTTCCGTTTGGTTGTAAAATTCACACGTTATTTCACTCAATGTCTTTACCTAATTCCCCTTCATTTTGGTGTCTGTTGGAAGTTTCTCTCTTCTGTTAAGAATTCGTTTTTTCTGTCTCTCTCCCTTTTTTTTAATGGAATTTTTTCTCTCTGTCTTCATTTCATCTGGAGGAATAATTTGGTTATAGGAAGAGAAAAAATGGAGTCGAGCCTTTGTGGTAAATTTGCACATCTTTGATTTCCTGCAGTCAAATTTAAACAAAAATCAAAAGTTTTGAAAGATTGAAAAATAAAACCTTACCGTTACCACTAGTCATACCCTCCATGTGTTTTTCTCTCTATCTCTCAGTGCAAAAAACTGCGGATCCAGCAAAATAAATCGCAATAATTTGTGTTTTAACCTGATGAGTATTAAAAAAAATAAGAGGCCTGGATCTGCAGTAGTTCTTTGATTTCAAAATCATGAGGACACAGTTTTTTCACCATTTTGTGTGTTTGGTTGCATCACTTTCAAGAAAGTCATCCTTCCAGTGTATTAATTAACAATCACTGAGCTGTACTACAGTAAAAACTGCTTGTAAGGAAGCTCATTCAGAACACCGGGGTTTTGAAGTCTTTTTAAATGTCAATACATGTATTGATTCTCTCCATGGTCAAAAAGTTGAATGTTGAACCAGGAAAACTTATCAACTTCCTAGTAATAAAGATTTTCTTTATATAGTTCCTTATAAGCTGGTTTTACTGTATGATTTTTATAAATAAGCAAGTTTTTGTGACAGAAGGGTGGGTAGGGTTAAAAAATCAAGTGGAAGAAGGATAGGAGTGGATAGTTCATATCCAATATAGATTTATATATTCTGATATGCTTGTGATATCAAGTTACATGTAGTAGAGGGTGTCATATATTGTTGCAAAGCATACGTAGTGTGCTGAACGTGAACTTATTAAGACAGCATTGTACACAGTTTGCTGAAAATTTTGTCCTGGTATGGACAAAATATAGAGAAGACAGCATAGCAGTAGAGATCTCATGATGTTATTGTTTGAAGTCGACAACATGACAGTAGAGTATATTGAGTAATAATGCTGTTATAGATTGAAGCAGGCAGCATGGCAATTGGCATACATCATGCTCTGGCTATGCTGCAAAAGGGCAATCAGCAAACTTATCATACTGGCTATGCTGTATAAGTGATCTTATGAAGTAACTTGTCAAGTAATAAATAATGCTGATTTAGTTTGATGTAGACAGCATGCAGCATATGCTGGTTATGCTGTATAAATGATATCTCCTAGTGAAGTAGCCTGATACACTTAAATTAACCGGCAGTAATATTCATTTATCAGCCCTCCCAGAGTGCAACAGTAAGTAACAGCTGGTACATGTATATCATGTATTTATATACACAGTGTGCAGAGGCCATGCCACACTCCAGTGTTTAAACATTCTCTCTGCTCTTCTCTCGATCTGCATTGTATCTGGGAGCATTCACCTCAGTAGACATAATGTTTTTAGCAATAAAATATGATTAAAAAAGGAATAGATGGAAAAAAAAATATCAATGCTTATAATTTTAAGAATTGAAAAATATATTATTGTTAAATCTGGTTTAGAAATTAAAATTACCGGTAGTCACAGGAAAATTAATAACATATCAAGCAGATATAGATTTTTCTTTTCTTTTTAAAAAAAGGGGGTGTTCAAGTTATTAATTAGAAATTAATTAGAAACTTAAGTCTTATATATAGTGCAAAGAATTTTCATATCTCTATTGAGGTTATTATTGAATACCATGACAAATAAAAATATTAATAATGAAGAATTATTGTCAGATCACCGATATGAAATTCATAAAAGAGTTATTATCTTTATAGCTAATTTAAAGTTTACTCTATTCATACATAAATGAAATTTTTGGGTATATTCATTTATGTCTTAATTTCTTATTAGAATATTTCAGAAAATTTATATTTTTAACTGGCTATTGAGTTGAATGCTTCCTAATTAATATTATATATATATATATATATATATATACATGTATGAATATGTTTGCTTTCATTCTATTTTGTATGAAGCCTCAAAATCCATAGTTAAACTTGATCACCATTTACTGGCATCCAAAAAAACCCCAAAAAACAAAAAACCTGAAAGAGTTACAATATGATTTGTGAATTTTTCACTAAGACTTCCCTTAATATATATAATTGTAAACAGGGTGCCTTCAGTTTACTTTCTTTTAGATAATCAGGCAAAAAATCCTAACCTGTTTATCATCCTTGTACATGCCTGTAAATTTTATAAGAAATTTTGTTGTACAGGCTGGGTTCAAATTATAGAGCATGAACCTTGGACTCCATTTCTGATATTTTCTATATATAGCATTACATATGTTTGAATTTCTGTTACAATTTCCTTTACCATTAGTAAGTTTCATGTCAATACTGAAAAAGATTTTTTACCTTTATCAAAGATAATGCAACTTCATTCTTTTCTTTTTTGTTATGATTATTAATGCATTTTTTATAATATAAAACGACACTAGCTGTCATATTGAATTTTTTTTTTTTGTGAAATGGGTTTTCAAAACAAGCATCATCATTGTTTTTGGATATTAATTACCTGAAAATATTCTTGTTTGATCTAATTAATGATGATATTTAAAATGAATAATATACTTTACCCTTGAGTCTTTAATTACCTATTACATAAGAATTTAAGTTGGTTATTTCTGCTAAGTATTGATTTCATAAGAAAATCTTTTTGGGTTTGTTTGAAATTGGCTTAACCCTATATCGGGCTACCTAGCTATAAGTTAGGTACAAAGTTATTACCTGTCACCTAACATTGGCTTTATTGTGTATCAGGCTACATGAGCTTGGTACCTATGCTGTCACCCAAATTGTGTAATGTTGAGTGACCAGTCACATTTTCAATGATTAACAACTCGATAATATGTGCACACTTTTCAGAGCACGTGTTGTTTGAATTGTAATTATATTTGTCTCGACACAATTGAAATCTCTCCTTTTTTTCAGCCTATAAACCCTTTTTAATATATATATATATATATATTCCTGGATGTCATAAATCATAAAATTCAATTTAATTTGAATTACAGTAATGATTCAAGGTTCAATATATGATCTTTTTCTGAGTATTTTTAAGTTGTGCAAGTTTAACATGTTATAGAGATCATACACCATGATATGTTTGCGTAGTACAGAATTCTAAAAAGATCAAAGTCTCTAGATAAAATAAATTGATCTATACTTTGACTAGCTATTTTGAAAATTGCGGAAGAAAGATTCATATTTCATGTACATGTACCAGTATTGGCTTTTGTTTCATTTTGCCGTTTTATTTTCTTCTTCTTCAGTACCATCCTCAGCTGCCACAGTTGACTGGGAATCCTGGTTTTAATATGTCTACCTCTCCCATACCAGCCCCCAAATTCAACAAGAAACATAAATACGACCACCACCTTCCCAACATCTGACTTTTCGGCCAAGGGGTTCTGCGTCATGACAACTAGACTGGAAAGAGGCTAGCCTAGCATGATGTTCACAATCCTGGAGGCCATTTACATCGGGAGCAATGGAACTTTTGTTTGTGGTGTTACAAGTCAAACTTTTTTTTTTATATATCAAGCACGTGTGTGAAGCTTATTCTATATATATATATAATTATTTTTTGTTCAGCCATTTATATTACAGCTTCGAAACAACCTCCTTCTTGACTTCATCAGAATGAAATCATTCTATAGAGAAATAAATCGGCCATGTTTTTTTTCTCTTTAAAGTCATATTTTGATTATCAAGTAGTTTTACAAATTACTCATATATTGATACCGGTACATAATGGTTTAGGGACTTTTGATAAGCTTTTTCTCAGTTTTCTGATATAATTTGTTATTCTAAATTTTATTTACAGCAAATTTATCATGACAATTTTTTTTCTTTACTCATGACATTTTGTTGATCTGTATTGATTATTATGCCCTGTCCCCAAAAACTTTAATTTTTTTTTTCTTTAATATTCGACCTATTGATGATTATTAGAGCTCATGCATTTAATTCTATGATTTTATTTCTGTGTAATAAACTAGTGCTTGCTTCAGCAGATGCTGTTTTTATATACAAAAATTATACAGTTAGATTCATATTTATTTAGTTTTAATGTATATCAGTGCTGTCTTGTATATGTACATAAAAGTTTGGATGAGAAATTGGTACAAATGGATCCATATGTGTACATATGCATCATGTGTATATGTAAAAAAAAAAAAGAAGTATTCCGGATTTTGTCTGTAGAAATTTACTTGTTGTAAATGATGAGATGTGTGTATGCAAGACTAGATATTTCTTGTAAAGAATTCAAACAGATATTTTGAGGATTAAAGAACATTTTTTCTAGAAATAGTTTAGAATCACTCTGAAGAGTGATACCATATAATAATGTAGATAATTAGAAGGATCAAAAATAAATACATGTATATATACTAAAACATCTATTCCAATCTGGTGAATGATTTTTTTTATTTCATAATTTTTTTTAATATTTAAGTAGCATTCATTTATTCATCTGATCCGATTTAAATCCATTCTGTCATCAAGGAGGTTGTTTTGATAAATTGCACCATGTAGCTAACAAATATTTTTTAGTGTGTTGATAATTTTGAAAATTTAGTGAACAAATGAATGTTCATGAGTAGACTTTTTTGTTATGTCAACTGAAGGTATATATATTCAATAGAATAGTAAAAAAAAGAGTGCTTTAAAGGAAAAGAATGTAATTTAACTTGATCTCTGCCTATTTAGATTTTATATTTAAAAGGATACGTTAGTTAAGAGTGAATGATATATTATTTGAATGAAGGCAGAAATTGCAGATTAATAACTTTTAATGAAAAGTCATTGATATTTTAGATTTTAACTATATGCAAGTAGTTCAGGTAATATGCTTTAAATATTCGTTATAAGATGCTAGAAATTTAACAATTTATTATGTAATTAGTAAAATATTATATATACTTATTTGTTAAAATTCAGATAAACTTTTGCAACAATCATTGAAAAAAAAATTCTTTTAAATTTTTTTAATAACTTTCAAAGAGTTGCAGAAGTTTAATATATATTAACATGATCAAAATTAATAGGTAGATTGTTATTTTTCCCTTCAAATTTTTTGTCTACATTTGATTATGATACAGTGAATAATTTAATGGTTGTTAAGAGTTACAATGACTGGAAATGGCAATTGAGGGAGTATAGGGATCTTTTTAAATTTTTTTTTTTTAAATTTTATTCTACCATTTTTATGTCAGAGCAAACTTCTCTATAAGCCATTTGTCTAAATGGTAAAAATAAATTAATATGAACTTTAGTAGTCTAATTATTATGTCCAGGAAAACAAATTTCAAGTTCAATTTGATATTAAAAGTTTAAAAGTATCATTATTGAGATACAATGGGAAGAGTTTATGGGGAAAAAAACCTCAACCCTATAAAAAATGTCCCAATATACCATATATAGGAATCCGGGTTTGATGTTTGTATAGTCTGCTCTCAACGCTTCATTTGTTCTTCAGCAGCTGACACCTTGCTTTATAGAGTGAAATTTTCAGGCACCTCTATTTTGTGTACTACTAACTCCTGTCCCCCCCTCCCCCCTTCACGGCACTAACCTCTCTCTCAGCCTTTTTTCTCTCTCCGTTGCTTCCGACGTTGCCTCCCCCAAAGAAAAAACAAAAAAAGTTTTCATTATTGCAACGACATGTCAATTATGGTGTAGGTGAAATATTTGTTTGAAGTTTTTCATTTTATAACCATATAACATTCCAAACTCCATTTACAGGTCTTGTTTTTATTATTATTATTATGATTATTAATTATTGTGTTTGGACTTCATCTGCCATTTTTTGATCATGTAAATAATATGCTTTGTGTAGAGAAAATATTAAGTATATATACTTGTTTATAACCTTCATGAATTTCAATGTTCTTTTTATTTTCTTGTGGGTACATGTAGAATTTTTCCATCTCATATGGCTAATGATGTAAATAAGTTGGAATTTTGGCATGTACTTTATATATACATGTATATATATATAACACAAGTACACAGTATACTCATGGATCATAACTGGTTGTATGGTGGTCGATCATTGCGATCTGAACAGCTTTAATACTTTTTCCCCTTAGTATATAATTATTATTCATGATTGTGAAATTCCGACTTTTTTTTTTCTCTTTTTTGAAAGCCCTTAAGAAACCTTACAAGGTTTCGTGTGTGGTTGAGTGGGAAATGTCCAAACCAAATACGAGTTTGAACATTTTTCTTTTGACATATAGAATACATGTTTCCAGAGTTTTAGACATTCCAAACCAGAGAGTGAAAGATAGACATAAGTAGTCTCAGGAAATTATTTTTTTTCTTGTTCATTTTAAATATGTGAACGGAAAATCATTTTGAAGGTGATGTAGTATCAGTTCTTTTGTTTTTCATATATTTTTTTTTTTCTTATGAACAAAATATGAAGGATCTGAGAAAGTTTATAATCTTTGTAGAATAATGAGTTATTATTAAGTGTAGAAATACTATTTGAGATGATTGTTGGTCAAAAATCAAATATGTGTATTTTATGTACTGATTATTTCTCATTTTTTTTTCTGTCATGCATTAATTATCAAAGTCTGTTAAGCTTATCTCTCAATTTTTATTTTAAAAGACATTGATCACATATTTTCTTGTACTCTTTTACAAAATATCTTGTAGATGTAGACATTTTCGAAAAAAAAATATCTTGTTTCTGCTTATTTTGATAGTAAGAAATAACTCTAATGGGATAAAAGAGGGTTCCAAAATTTTTGTTGTAAAGCTGAGAAAATAAAATATTATAATATAAAATTATACACGTAGAAAACAGTTAAATGTTTATTTTAAAAAAGGGAGACAACCATGTAACAGACAACACATGTGCTACATCTTTTGTTTTTTGTGTATTTTTTGGGGTTCTTGTCATATTGTGACTGTATTTTAGTCCAGTAGGCACCTGGTCTAGTTATAATAGTTTTATGGCCAAAGGTAGAAAGGGAATTTATTATTATCATTATATTTTCTGATATCAGTCTTTATATTTTTTTCAAATACGTAATAATAAATCTTTCATTTGAAATTGTTATTTGTATTTAGAAATTAAATGTTATCAGTACATTTGTCTGGAGATTTGTTTTTTTTTTTATTGTGTAATGAAAGGATGGAAGGACATGAATTGGGACACAAAGTTTAAAATCAACAATAAGATATTTGTGTTAAAAATACCTCGACAACTCAAACCATTTATTACCAGATGGAAACCAGTTTCTCTACAGTAGAAAAAGAATTTGAGAGTTGCCACATTATACTTGTAACACTGAAGTACTTCAATATATATGGCTGACATTGCTTTAACTCCGATCTACCTGCCTGTGCATGTACTATGATTTGAAAGTCAAAAAGAAAAAAAGTTGGTCATAACCTGAAACTTAGGTTGCAAATATATCAAGTTATTTGCATTTTATCAGTACCTGCAACAAACTATATGGAAGATAAATCTTATTATTCATGGAATTACTGTGGTTAAGAACCACAATTTCTGGTTGCTAATGAGTCATAACCTGGGCATTTTACTTATTTATACTTTGCTGAATGTAGAGGGGAAGACAAAATTTAGCTCACCTGAACCTAGGATATACAGAGTATGCAAAATAAGATTATGAAATCATATCCCATTATTGCAGATTAAACAGTTTCAAACTGCAATTCTTGGACCAAAAGGGGGGCCTATGGTATGATGCAAAATTCAGTAGGTACCGGTATATGACAAGGGACATTGGTAAAAACCTCCTAATAAGAACAGCATTTGTTATTTATTATGGAAGCATCATGATGTACTTTGATTTTAAATTGTTCATGCTGTGTTCCAAGGAAAAATACTTTCAAAATATGTTGAACCCCTGACTTTGAACCAACAACAGAGGGTTGCAAAAACTTTTACGGGGCATGGTCACGACTTTTGTCAAATTCTATTTTTCTGTGTGTATACTATTTATAGTACTTTAGGAATGCATCTTTAATGATCAAATGAGTTTTGAGAGTTCATCGTAGAGTTATAAGCAAGATAACAGAGATCACAATTCCTTGTCATGTAAACAAGGCTCGTGCCCTGTTTTTGTTTACATAGGTTCAATATACCAGTAAAATCTTTTTCAAGCTATTTGTCTATCTTTTTATTCAATTTAAGCATAGACAAACAGTTACTAACTTTTAACACAATCATTTTTAAGGCTAAAACAGGAATTTTCACCTCAACATTCAATTTGTAAACAAAAGCTTTGTTTACATAACAGAGACTTGTAAGCTCTGTAACTCGCTTATAACTCAACAAATGACACTAAAAGTTTGGTTACCTATTGAAAATGCCGTACAGAAGCATTGTGATCATTAGAACTAGAAAAAAAAAATTGACTGAAATCGGGAACATGCCTCTTCAATACATGTACATATAGGGAAATTATTTAAAATTTTGGTTCAGAACAGATCAGCATGCTACTGATGTTAAACTATGATGAAAGACTAAGATTCAAAATTGTTGAATATTTCTTTAAAATACAATCTATAATTTGTAAAATTATAATAAAAGCATCTTGATATATTGTAGATTAAATTTTTTTATATAACCCAGGATAAAAAATAGGGTGTCTTTAAGGATATTTTGGAAATAAGGGCCATAAATATTGGAACTGATACAAAAGCAATTTTGAATAATAAAAGGTACTCATGATCATCCTTATCCATGAGGAAAAGAGAGGAAGGGATTGTGTGTATTGTGTAACATATAGTACATAACAGTTGGGATGGAGGGGGTGTTCTATTTTAAGGAGGCTGGGGGGTCAAAATATAATATAATATAAAACCATCAGATTTATTTGAAAATTTTATATGCGATTTCTGAAGCTATCAACTACTATTTGATAAAGAAAAATTTCATATATTTTATTAAAATTTTTTATCATTTTCCATGATCCTTATATGGAGCTCTTCTTTTAAAGGAGATCAATATTGTCTAAAATGGCAGCCACCCCCAGCCCCCTTAAATTGCTACTTGGGTTAGATTTAAACATTTCATCTCAGGTGAGCAATGTGGCCCATAGGCCTTCAGTTAGAGTTTCATGATTTATGTAAGATGTAGATATTTTCAAGTATAACTGAAGAAGGGATAAAATGGTAACCTATGATAATCTTTCTGTTGAACTGCTCATCCTTCTTCCAAGTCTGATCCACAACTTTCCTGAGAAGTATTAGAAGCACATATTTGGCTCAACCTGAGGACGTGTCATGGTCCTAATTTAAGGTCACTGACTATGGTCAAAGACACAGTTTAATCATCCTCACCATCATCAACATCAATATGACACTTATCTGAAAGAGGTCCCAAGAGTCTTAAGTGGACGGTTCTAATTCAATTTACTAGTATTTTCAAAAATACAGTGAAGATCTTCAAATCCATTGTGCAAAAAAGAAAAAAAAAACATTACTCTAAATTTATTACTCTTCATAAAAAAGAAATTGCTTTATAATATTCATATTTTCATCATCTAATTTTGGCTTCAGATTTGTCATCATATGAAATGCAATAAACATCTTATAACCTTAAAAGATAAATACAAGAACTTACATTATTTCTATATGTGCATGTACATGTATCAAAAGTAAGAAAACAAAATTTATTCAATAACTTAATAAACGACATACTAAGCCACAGTTAACAGTGGAGCATTAATGCCAGTTCTTATCGTCACCTAAAAACATTATAGGTTTTGAACTTTAATTCTATGGATACACAAGTCCATTTGTAGTATACTTTAATATTTTTCCCAATCTCCAAATCCAATCTAAATAGCTAAAGGGTAAAAAATGTAATTAAAGATACATGTAATTATTATTGTTTACATGTATGCACAGATTATATTTAGACTGGAACATGATACAATTACAACAATCTGCATCCTGTTGTAAAATGTTACACATGTGAATAATGCATATCAGTAAACAACACACATGCACAATATATACAACAATATTTTGTAAAATGATTTTTTCAATACATGTGTACATGTATTACACGGTCACAATCCTATTAGGTAGATTAACTGAATATGGCATTTTTTTCTTATCAGATAATCAGGAAAAAAATTTAAAGGAATATGTAAGAAATGGTATGGTGTTTTATTATTATATCAGAATAATGGAAATATCAGTTTAACCGCTATCCGATTAAGTGGAGCCCTCTGTAGGTGTTTCCCAATATTCAAAAAATTTGAATTCATAACTAATTCTATACAAAAGTCAGTCAAACTATGGTATATGGAATAGCACGGATATGTCCAAAAGATTTCAAGGTCCCTGAAACTTTTTATACCTCAATAACAAATACCCTTAGCTCTTAAGTTTTCTCTTGGACCTCTCCAACATGATGAGTTTGAGATTTTAATGTTTACATGTATGTGTATATTAAACTCTGTAAGCAATCTAAAATGTACTGCCAGTGGAGGTAATAAACTAATACATGTATATAGTTACACACATCAACACAGTACAAAAATATGCCCAGTTTTTCAATCAATATCACACCAGGTAAGCATACAAGTGTAAATATGGTAAACTGTGCTGTGAAGATTTTTGCAGATTTTACAAAGAAACCAAATTAAAAACATTCATGAAAATTGTCTACTGGTGAACAATACAGGAATTTGTCATTGGTGAAAAATAATGGGTATGGTAATTTTGTTAATACAGAAATTTGCTGTTGGTAAAATACACTAGCATGGTAGATTTTAAAGTTATTTATTACCTTCAAAAGCATACAAACAGTTTGCAACCATAAAATCAAACAGACTTATCTCTGACCAATAAGCTTTAAAACAAAAAAACAAATGTCAGAGATAATAGTTGAACATTTTTATTCGACTTAAATACCACTTGTTTTACGGTACATGCTATAAGGTAATGCAGAAAATTGTTCCTTTTCCATACAGTTCATTGTAAAATTTCTGTGGTTGAGTACACATTCGGAATTTTAACAATAAATGCAATAAATGTTGCAATAAATTAAAAATAAATTCTGGTTAAACAAAAATTTGAGATGATGAACATTGATAAGGTATATGTACATCTTTAGGCTAATATTAACATGAAATTATATGTACATGTCCATCGAAAAAATTTGAATTTAAAGACAAGACGGCAAACACTGATTACAGACATCATATTACACAGACTTGAAAGACTTTCATTCCCTTCAAATGCAGGGAACATTCCATAACCTACTCTATACAATTCACATACCCAGTAATCCAAACCATTTTCTTAACGAGGCTACATTTGAATTTGTATTTCTACAACACAAAGTGTCACAGAGTAGCATGTTTGTTGCTTCAACTAAAAAGAAAAGGTATTTTTCTCTCACAACTTATCTTGATTTACAGTCATATGGAAATGATTTTGTTCAAATAATTGCTGTTACATATTCACTACACAGTTCAGTAGCGCTCTCTGAACATCCATTACGATAGTACACATCCACTGAAATTGCCGGGGTCCTTCTCCGACATGGGGGTCTCTTTCTCCTTGACAGGGGGCAGCTCAGCGGGTTTATCCTTCTTTTCTTTATCCTAAGTTTACATAAAATCATGTTATCAATATTCATGTACCCGTCCGGTAATATACAATTTATTTATGATTAGGTGCCAACAACCATCCAAAACGTCTGTAAAATTCATCATAGTACATCATTCAATACATATTGGTACATCTTGATCATTCCTGTATAGTTTACATAATATACTGCACTCTGAAAAGTTCAAATTCTATATATCTTCTCTTTAATAAAACAGATTTTCCTCTACAATGTTTTTGTTTGCGGAAGCGAACTATATAACATGATGGCTGTTCCATGTATGTTTCATACCCCTGACTGTGAGTGTATATAATGGCTTTACAGCGACAATACACATATATTTCATACAAATAGACATAAGTATGAAGATAAGTATAAGAATAAATATCAATGCTTATTTTTGGATTTCGTTCGTCCTGTACACACCAAGCAGTGCAGACATATATTGAATACCGAACATTAGCGTGGTATGATAATTTGTCTGCACCGCTTTGTGTGTTACAGGACCCACGAAATCCAAAAAAAAGCAAGCATTGATTTCATTCTTATATTTATCTTCATACTTACATGTATGTCTATTTGTATTGTGGCTGCAAAGCCATTATATACGCTCTCATATATTATATACATCCAAAAAATAAGCATTCAATACTGAAATGGCACATTTCTATGACATTGAAACAGTATTAAAGAGCTAGCTATCTGCACTTTTATGTAAAAGTTAGAATAAATTGCAATTTATGTTAGGACATCGTTTGTGTTGAATTGATGCATTCTTGACATTGATTGATTTCATCTATTACCGGTATAATTATGATGTATTCTCTTCATATCAATAAGCAAAAGATTATAAAAAAGTGATTCCTGTTCTTTAATATTTTGGTTTTCCTCCTTATGTTGAAAATGAATTGTTAGTACATGTACCTTATATATGGTAAACTAAATGTGTAAAAATTTATGCAATAAAATGTTTTATCTTTAATCTAACGCTTACTTCTTGAGGCTTGGGAGCCATTTTGGAGTTCATTTTTTCATAAACCTCCTTGCTCCACAGAGGGTTCAGGGCTGGCGGGGTATATGGCTCGGGGGCTGCGAGTCCATAAGTGGCCTTCAGTTCTAAAATTGGGGGATCATATGCCACTTTCTGATGGTAACTGTCAGAAAAAAACAATCAGAGGGTAACAAGGGGGATAAATTCACTGTATATGTACATCTTAACCTGCAAGTCCTTTTAACTTCATTGGAGCCATACATAAAAGACATATCTATCATACTTATAAAACATTTATCAAGATTTAAATTCAGTAGGGTTGAATGTATTAGAATTCAAGTTTTGAAACTCACATTTTCAAAAAGATTCCACGTACAAAACAATATCAAAGATTTTTAAAATTCAATTCCTTGATTATAAAAAGTTAATAAGAATCTTAATCTCAGAACTAATTAAGAAATAAAGTACGAGTTTTCGTGAATGTTGCAGAATAACCTCCGAGGTCGAGAAATGTTGTTTTGAAATATAAAAGCCGAGGCGTTAGCCGAGGCTTTTATATTTCAAACAACATTTCGAGACCGAGGAGGTTATCCTGCAACATTCACGATAACAAGAACTTTATTTCTATTCTACTAACAGCCCAGTATATCTACGGATCGTTTCTCCTATAGAGAGACGATCTAGGTCATTTTGACGGCTGTTCCGTGTAACCCCAATGGTTTTGTTGGTAATGTTTACATGTGTATCGATCAAAGGAATCACATGCAGACGACAGAAATTTCTTTGGTTTTTTAATACTCTTATCTTATTTATAAAATATCTTTGAATCATGTTCCTAATATTATAAAGGCAATTTAATACGATTATTACTACTACACGATATATATTTGATGTAAAAACATGCAGTGAAAAAATGCTAGGGAGGTGCTAGGAACAGCCGCATTGATCTCTTAAAAATAAACATTTGAGGCAATACACATCGTTTTGACTGGAACTAACACGTGAAACTGACATGGTTTTAAAACTTTTTACGGTTTGAAGTTGTACTTTCATAGTCAGTGCGAGACAAATAGGTATTTCTGATCTGATAATTTACTGATGACGTTCGTGGTATATTGGAGAATAATGTCCGCGGCATCTCTTTGATCTCGGCAATAACTGTAGTAGAATAAACATTATCTTGTTTTTTAAAGTTAATTTTGGTTCAAGTAAAAGATCACCGTTTAATCTTACATCATTCCATTTTCTCTTTCACATTTTTCCAGTGTTCTCTTTAAGACCGGCCCAAGCTTCCTAAAGAAGAGATGATTGGCTGGTCGGGCAAATGTTCCCAGCCCCTTAGCACTAGCATACTCTCTGCACAGTGCCTCAGACTTCTCGTAACCTGTAAGAAATATCATAAAAATGAATTCCATGGCTAAGTTAAAAAAAGTTTGAATATTAATATTCATGAATAGGTCAATATTAATAAATGGGTTGACACAGTTTACAATTTTGTATAATTTGTTAAACAGTGCAACTTTGATTTAAGCAATTTCAGTAGGAATAAATATATGTGAACAGTTAAATAAATTATCTCAAAAGAGAAAAAATAATATTGCAGTTTTGGAGGGCTGGGTTATCATTTAATTCAGGAATGCTTTCCAATTTTTAAATATAGGACTACTTCCTTTAATTAAATTCAAAATATTTTTCTCTCATGTTATTGGTATATAAGTACCTCTGTATAACAGAGGTGGCAAAAAATGGGTATTATTTTAATTTGGAATAATTTTCTCGGAATTTGTAACTTCAAATTGTGGAGAACTGCATATATATTCTAATGAACCAAATAGAAATCTGTAGGTTTTAAGATTTTTGAAGTTAAGTTTTGTCCCAAATCTATTATCTTTAAGCTATTAATTCACAATCATGGATAATTTGTTGATTGATTAGCATTATTGCAAAGTCAAACAGATTTTCCTTTTAATTTAAAGCTTTAACTTGAAAAAGATTTAAATAATTTTTTTAATGTAAAGGAAGATAACTCTGTAATGCATAATTACAGCGGTTTTGCACAGAACTGTGTTTTACTAGACCTTTATAAAATACTGATTAAATAATCTAAAATTTGGCAAAAAAACATTAAGAAATAAGTTTAACATAAATTAATGAATAAATTTGATTGATAATTTTGTATGTGTAAATAAAGCATTTATTATAAATTCCGGTTAAACCAACCCAAGCAAAGGGAGAATTGATCAAAACAAAGGGATTGCTTTAGTATAATAACCTAAGCAAGCACAACAATTCCTGCATCCCGCTATAATGTAGTTTTATTTGATCCTTCCTGGATTTGATCCTTTCCTGGTGCCCCTACAATGTAATTATATTTGACCCCTTCCTGGAGCCTGTTACAAAGTGATTACATTTGATCCCTTCCTTGAGTCTGCTACAATGTACTTACATTTGACCCCTTCCTGGAGCCCCCGTCAACATACTTACATTATTTTGACCATATCCTGGAGCCCCCTCCGAAACATACTTACATTTGACCCCTTCCTGGAGCCCCCTTACAGCCTCCCCACATTTATCCTGGGCCAGCAGTGTCTCACCCTGGTAGCAATAAGCCTGTTCAACACAACAAAAATCAAAATGTTACATATACATGTACTACCATTCTTTCTTTCTTTGGTCTACCAATTGTAATTATAAATCATTTTGAGGTCTGGGATAATACATCATAAAGAGTATATTGATCTATGTGTACTTACATAAGCCTTATAGAATTCACACTTCAACTGAAAATATTTTCTCCACTTGCCAACAACTTTAATGTCAAGACTCTGTAGAGCATCATCTAATTTAAAAGGACAAAAATCAAAGTTCTTTTATTACATTGGAAAATAATCATTTTGTTATCTTTATCAATTTTTCCCTATGCAGATGCATTGAGAGTCTATTTGATAAAAGAGGTGGAATACTGTCGAAACACACATAATGTAAATGAAATTAAATGAAAACCCTGATATGAAAAACCATACAAAATATTTAAAATTAGGCATGAATCATTTAGTGACAACAATAAATGTAGACTCATCTGATACTGACCTGCTTTTTGATAAAGTTGAGATGTCTCATGAGATAGTGCAGCTATCAAGCTTGCGGAATGCTTCATCTCAACAGCTCGAGCCAGTGTGACTGTAATGGAAGCGTTGAAAGGGAAATCATAAATTCACTAAATCTCCATTTTCCTTCACAACAAATCATTCAGAATTTATTTTCCATTTCCGTAATTCCAATTATGTTTTAAAAGAGAAAATAAAAAGCTAAATTTATTAAATCTTTATTCTCCTATACAAAAATGTATGGGGTATTGGGATGGGGTTATTACCTTCCTGAGCCTCCCCTGTGCACTGTCCAATGTATGCATCCAGAACTCGGCTGTCTGTGTCTATTGCATTCTCTGTATTGTCAGAGAGTCGTCCAATCAAATCATCCTGTTCAAAGCATGTACAATAAGCATATTATTCACATCATTCATATCAATTGAACATATCTTATATACAAAAGAATCAGAAACATCATTTATATGTATAACATAAATACCACAGAATATATGGTCTATTAACTTTCACCAAGTTGAAGATGAAAATAAATTGTTGATATTAAACTGTAAAATAAAGCCTAACAACATAATGTGTACTGTTCTTGTAACTTGCATTTGTCATATTGTAGCCTTGAGGAGCTTTGATGGACCTCCAAACTTACCTTCACATATGTAAATACTCCTGCTGCAATCTTCAAACACTTGTGAACCTCTTTCGCTTCTTCCATATCAGGTCTGTAAGTTGTCATACATTTATCAATTATGTATTACACAATTTAGAAAAATAACGAATGATCACTTGGCAATGGCTAATGCAAGTTAACATATTGATTACTCTTCAAGTATGATTTTGTTTACAGTCAAACTTCGTTATCTCGAACTACATGGGACTGTTTAAAAACTTCGAGATATCCGAGTATTCGAGATATCAAGGGTAAAATACTTTAAAAGATAAGTGAGTGGGACTTACAAATCACTTCGACATATGCATTGTATTCAAGATATCAGGGTTCGAGATATCGAAGTTCAACTGTATTTGGTACACATGTCCAAGTTTGCAGTAGATTTTGTCTTGCAGCATAGCACAGGTCAACTTACTCTTCTTTAGCAGCTAACTTGGCAGCATGCTTGGTGTACCACAGTCCCACATTAATGGCCATGCTGGCAGCTTCATACACAGAATCCTGCTGTTCCCTGCAAACAAAGCAATACAGTATTATACTAATCAATACAGTATTATACTAATCACAAAATAAATTTAATAACAGTAAAACATATAGCTGCAGGACTGTAGCTCCCGGTCTGAAAAAATTCGGATGGACGACCTGGGAGCTACAGTGCCTCCCATAGTAAAAAACTGCAATTTACGGCGCACAAAAAATTGCGCTAGTTTTGGACTTATTAACCTTATTTTCATACAAATTCTGTAAAAATAATAAGTACCATTAAATTCTTCAGCAAATTTACTACTGATATCGTCACTACACTTGCCTCAGATCTTCTCTTAAACATGATAACCGACCTCGGAAAAAGAAGGATGCTAATTTACGTCGAGATCGAGAGTCGCCATTTTTAAATGTAAACAAACTTGCACCTCTTTAATTTACAGGGCTGGTGATGGTGTTTAAAAGACTATCAGAAGTAAGTGAAGTGACGATATCTGTAGTAAAATGTCCGAGGAATTTTTTGGGATCAAAGATTTGTACAGAATTTGTATGAAAATAAGGTTAATAAGTCCAAAACTAGCGCAATTTTTTGTGCGCCGTAAATTGCAGTTTTTTACTATGGGAGGCACTGTAGCTCCCAGGTCGTCCATCCCAATTTTTTCAGACCGGGAGCTACAGTCCTGCAGCTATAAAACATAAAGATTAATCATTCAAATAAATGAAAAAAAACCCCTCAAGATATCACTGATATATTGTGAAATAAATGACAATTTCAACACAAATTGTCTGTGGGAGCACTATAGCTGTAGGTCTGTTACTTGCCTCTGGTATTCTTTTAAACAGCCCCGTAAAGTGAAGTGGTGCAGATTATTTACATGTAAAAATAGCGACTCTCAATTTGCATGTGAATATAACATAATTCGATCATTTTCTGAGGTCAGTAATATAGAGTGTTTAAAAGAAGTCTGAGTAAAAAGATGATTAAATTGCCTGAAGAATTTCTAAATTTTTCCACAGAATGTGTTCTGAAACAAGGTTATTCAGTCCAAAACTAATAAATGACATTTTTTAATAGTTCAGGTAATCCATCTAAATCTTTTCCAAGCGGGAGCTAAAGACCCGCAGCAATGGAAAAACTATGAATCATGACTTTTTACTTTTTAAAAACATTAATTCCTTGCAACTCTGTTTTCAAACTCTGAGAGAGAGAGAGAGAGAGAGAGAGAGAGAGAGAGAGAGAGAGAGAGAGAGAGAGAGAGAGAGAGAATAAATACATACTTGACAACAGTTCCCAAAAGGCTGTTGGTCCATCTGTATTTAATGGCTCTTCTCAGTTTGTTTTCAGATTCATTTTCCTCAAATGGTTGTATTAAGCCAAGTAATAAGGAGAAGTAGTCATTGACAGCTTTCTCCATAGTTGTCATGTCATGGTTTGGGTCGGTTAACATTTCAAGCAGTTTGTTCCTGGTTTGCCTCATCTGACTAAGGAAACAATAGAAAAATCTCTAACAAGAATTCATAATCCTTAAAATCTTAAACATATAGCAGTTTAATTTAATTATCTTCTGTCTATCAAACATTAATGACTCATTGTCATACAACTTACGCGAATATCTGCCGTGTTTTATCATCAGTTGATACACCTGCCAACTCAAAAGTAAGATTAGACGTTGCCTTAAGAGGATTTCTGTGGAACCAATAAGACATCGTGGATGATCAGATATGTTTCACAAGTTAAACTTTAACTGTCAACAATTTTTCGATTCTCTATTGCGAAAGCGCCATCTTTGTTGTCCTCTCGATTTTTCCGAATCACGATCCCGATGCATAACCTTGCAGTTCAACTTCTTCAAGTTCTTGCTGTAAATGTAATTATGGTATGTATATAAGATCTTAGTTTTACACAGTTTGCCAGTCGATAAAGTGTTCATTAATGTTTTTCCATCATTTTAAAGATAAGAACTTTCAACTTTCATACATCGATTTCAATAGTTTTGATCAGTTAATCTTACACCAGCATTCCCATTTGATTCCATATATGAGCTCAGATCGCGAAGCTCATAAATGATGGTTTAGTGAATATGGAAATAAATATGCAACATTTGTCCTCTGTTTGCAGTTATGTTAAGCTAATTGTCCGCATGTATATATACTATATATGTACATGTGTCTATATAAACAGGGAGAAAGTAAATTAAATACAGTAGGTAAATATTAGCTTGAAATTTAAAAGGACCCTGCACAATCACCCAGGGAATAAGGTTTATGTCTGAATGCAATGGGATTTAGGATTTTTAAAAGTTGTCAACTTTAAGGTTCAATATAACTTTGAAATATTAATTATGGAATATATTTTGGCTTTTGTGTTATAGAGATGTGATTGTGTAGTAAATTAAAGTTTTTGTTATACTTTCTGTAAGTTTGTCACTATATATAATCAAGAATTATTCAATTTTATATAGTATATTGAATGGTATGTTTTAAATATAATGCAAGCATACTACATGTAGTATGCTAAAATAGTGCATGCCCAGTTTAAATCCAAAAGTACAGTGTGGCGCGGGAATCAAACTCTAGACAATTTGGGTGCTACCTCGCAATTTCACTATAGCAGACTTCAATCATATATTACTGGTTTTTTTTTTTTTAAATGTTAAACAATCCCTGTTACCTATGTTTGATGCAGAAACAATTCAGAAATATATTTTTTGCAAAAAAAGACAATATTTACAAGGATTTCAATGTGAAAGTTTCTATTAATTTAACATCTGTACAAATTGATGAAATATTTTGTTAGGAACTGTTACCGCTGAGTCATGAAAATGCTTTTTAATATGGCGCTTAATCAATACAATGTTGATAAATAAATCTCATTGATCTGCTGTTCAACTCCATTTACAAGTAAAAATCAATTACCTTGGAAAAGACAACGCCTCATTTCTTGGAAAGAACAGTAACATTTGTTGATTTTTTTGTGATTGTACAGCAGCATGTTGATTAAATACCATTATCAATCAAATAAATAAATTGATAAAGCAAAGGCTTTGCTTTACTTGGATTTTTTATTTACCAGACAGTTAATAAACAGTCAGACATCACAGTTACTTATCTTATGGGACCCTAGTATGCAACAGCCAGCATAAATACATGTAATAACAATTATAGTGCTGTGTTAATTGTGCATGTACTAAGCCTGTAATAATAGTCAGGGTTTGATACATTGTGCAGGCACATCCGGCTCTATTAAGACCTTGGGATTGTATTCACTGCATGAGCATCCCAGAATGAATTGACATTTAATTTATAAAATAGTTTATTTTTAATTAGCAATTGCTACTTGCAAGTGACCATCAAAATATATATTTGCAGTTTCTATAGCTAGCATCCAACCATTGCTGCCTTATCTGCCACAATTAAATCATGAAGAATGAAGAAAGGATGGAGAAAAGAAATCCTCCAAATTTTGGGAATATTGACATGTGCTTATTTTCTGATTATGTGTTTGATGGCAATGCAACTACATGTACAGCACGGAAATGCTGATTTGTTTTATGAGGATCAGGATCATGAGGTATGAATTTAATATGCGCTTTGTACATAAACTCTGAAAAAAAAAAGAGATATGCAACAAATAAGTGAATAACTATTCATGGCATGTATAAATGTTTTTCTTCATTCTGTCATAAGACATGATAATTGCAGAGTGTTTGGGAATTTTGAAAATTATCTTTCTATTTATATAGATGCCAATATACATATACTAGGAATGAATGTAGATTTGAAATATAGTCAGACTTCATTATCTCGAACTAGATGGGACTGTTTAAAAACTTTGAGATATCCGAGTATTCGAGATATAGATAATACAGATGATTTATGATACATGTTTCTTGTATTTCATCCTAGCATATTCACTTTTCCCACACTTCTGGTTATTGCTACAAAGGACCATCCATCTCTCAGATTGCTAGACAAAATGCTAACTTCAGTACTGAACAAAGCATAGAATCAAGGATCCTGGGGAGCTGCACCACACCAGTTAGTTCTGCAGATGTAGAGGTACTTGATTGACACACACAATTAATTTTTTCTGGAAGTGATGTCTTTTCAATTTCACATGCTATCTATAGAAGGGTTTGTGTGTTGAATTTTTTTTAGTAACTATTGGTTGTCATATCTTACAATATTTTGCCCCTCCATTAAACAGATGGATGCACTGTGGAGAACTCTGGATGTATCCTACCCTCTGGCACTATCAGTCAGTGGATGGCTGGATGTGGTGCAAGTTTATTCTTGGGTTACCAAACCTCTCACCGTTATCATAGTACCCCATTCCCATCAGGATCCGGGTAAGTGAAATCTTAAAAAGTATAACTGGAAGGGAAATGGGTATCTATATTTCATGAATATCAAGCATTTCATCTAGTAAATACTTTGAAAAAAAATAATTTGCTGTAAAGTCAAAATAGATATTGCAGTCTAATGAAAATTGGATTTTAATGGATCAGCTTGTATACTTGCTCCACAAATGTTGCCACTGCTAGTATGTGTACTATAAACAAATCCAATATTAAACTTATATTAGATTGAAAAATGTTGTCTATGGGGATAATATGGATATAAAAAAATTCAGCACCAAATTATTTCTTTCACGATTGAATGCAAAAATATATTTGTTTATTTTCAGGATGGCTGTTCACTTTTGAGTACTATTTTGAAACATATTCCAACAAAATAATTAATCTAATGGTGGAGCAGCTCACCAAGAATCCAGCCTGGCGATTTGTGTGGTCAGAAGTATGCTGGCTAGAGAAATGGTGGGAAAAGGCCTCTCAACCACAGAAAGATAGCTTTACAAGGTTCAAGTTTGTTTTTTGGTATTTTATTATGAACATGTTGGGTTTCAATCAACTACTCACAATTCTGCATTTAGCATGTAGGTATGAAAATTTTGACAAAGCTGAATCTTTTAGGCAATAAATGTTTATTTTTTGCTTCTTGGGCATGACCTAATCAGATAGTTGGCTGTTGCATTGATTAATTCTTTTGCCATTTTGTTAAGGTATGTAACTCAGTTTTTCAAATTTTAAATTGAAAAAAGAAAACTTGAGCTATTCCTCTTTGCAAACCCTGCAATTAAAATAAAAAAAATATCTTTCAGCATTATCAGTATAAATTTATTTTGATATTTTTGGCATGAGAAAGTTATGATTAAAGTTTATTGACCTACATACGCATGTAATTTGAAATTTTAAAATTTATTGAGGAATAAATTGATTCTGTTGAGAATTATCTCCCATGTCAGATGAACATTTTACCTAGTTAATTGAACAAACGCTGTGACACTGGTTACAATAGTTGTCAAAATTGGTAGAAAATGGAGATTTTAAAATAAAGTTTTGTCAAGACTCCAAGATAGTTTTTAATCATTTTTATTTCAACTAGGTTTGTTTCATGGAATTAGTAATTTAATTATTAACCACTGTATAAAAAGATTTAGAGCGAACAGTTTCACATCAATATACTGGTAAATGATTGGTTGATCTCTGTGTAGATTGGTCAGGAATGGTCAGCTGGAGATAGTGTCTGGTGGCTGGGTGATGCCAGATGAAGCTGTGGTCCATTACAGCGCCATGTTGAACCAGCTGATTGACGGCCATCAGTGGCTGATGACACATGTTGGTAAGTCTCGTGTCTGTATTTGATGGACAATGTAAAAATGTTTGGTAAAAAGTGTAAATAACTACTAGTTTAGCAAACTTAATGCCATTTTATCAGAGCTATGTTTCTATTTCAATTAATACAGCCAAAATGGCATTTTATCAAAGTCTGCTCTCTCTCTCTCTCTCTCTCTCTCTCTCTCTCTCCTCTCTCTCTCTCAATGTAATCTTTATGACAGAATCTGATTTCAAAATTCCTTTGATAGGAATTACACCAAACATCAGTTGGTCCATTGACCCCTTTGGACACTCCCCCACCATGGCCTACTTCAACAAGAGAAGTGGAGCCAAAGCTATGGTCATCCAGAGAATTCACTTTGGAATCAAAAGACATTTGGCCAAGATCAAGACAATGGAGTTTCAGTGGAGACAAATTTGGGGTAAACTGGATATCCTTTTTTACACAGACATAGTGAAACAGATACTTACTTGTATACATTTTCAGATAAAAATGTACAATCAAGAATATTTGTGAAGTTGTAGACAATTTTGATGAAGTCTTGATTCTATACTTACTTACTTAGAGGAACTTTGCTAAAACTATGCAAATTAAGTACATGTACTGTAAAAGTGGTTATTTAAGCTGATGTTTAAGTACAAATTACCTGGTGTTTAAGAATGGGTAAGTAAGAACCGCTAGTCAAATAATATGCATAGGTATTAAATGCATGATTTACCACACTAAATTAAGTTTTGATTTTTTTTTCCGTACGGCGAAAGTATTTTCCGCGGTTTTAAGCTTACCATGTACCTAGTGTAAATTTCCCCATCCATAAATAACCACTTTTACAGTAAGAAGATTGAAATAAATTTTGAGTGTGCTAATTTATGTACATTAATAAGGAATCATTCTTTAAGTATTATGAGGTTATAATTTCGGTCATTGCGTGACAAATCCAATAAAACTGGAAGGGCTTTATGATATTTAAAGAATGATTCCTTATTACTTATATTTACATAATTTGCATACAATTAATTGTACAATAAAATATTTTAATATAAATAAGCAAACCCTGCTTTTGCCTCAATTATACCTCATTTGAATTTATTGGACCGTGTAATACAAAATCAATTTGTAGCGTTATCACAAGCAAAGACACTGAAAAATGTAAATATTAGTAAATAAAGCAGTCTTGCCAAAATATAGAGAAGCTAAAAGAGTTTGGGAAACTATTTTAATTTAATTTACACTGTGTTGAGAGCTCTTTTTTTTTTTCAGACTCTGGATCCAAGACTGATATTATGACTCATGTTTTGCCTTTTTCATCCTACGCCATCACCCACTCTTGTGGACCTAACACCCATGTGTGCTGTCAGTTTGATTTTTACCAGAAGAAATGTTATTATGGCAAAAAGAGCATCCGCAGTGAAGAGATCAATGAAAGAAATGTGAAGGCAAAGTAAGTTGCATTTTATTCATTGCATGGTAAATTAATGTACAAGTACATGTTCCATGTTTAACATGGGAATTTTGTAATGAATGCAACCATGTTCATCCCATTTAAAGCCATATAAATATGTACTGTGTACTTTGAAATAAAAGGGATGAAAAGGATGCAAGACTTGTTGTTTTTTAAAAAATTACTTTGTTACAGTGTATATGTATCAATATGAAAGCTAGACATGCGCATAGGATTACACTAGCAGTTATTGCATTTGTAGATTATAAACATTTATCCTCATTCCTAAAACACATGCACATTGATATTGTTCAGGGCCTGGCTACTGTGGGAGCAGTTTCAGAAGAAGTCCGAGCTCTTTCGAGAGAACGTCCTGTTGGTGCCCCACGGAGACGACTTCAGATACAGCGATCCCAGGGAGTGGGAGAAACAGTTCCGTAACCTGGAAAAACTTATGGCTTACATAAATAGTAACGCAGAAATGAATACTAAGGTACTGCAGGGTTTTCTCTTTGTTATAAAAATTAATCATAGCACTGAAGTTTTTTACCAACTTTATATATTTTACAGGTATATATGCTCAATTTACCCTCGAAATTCATGTTACTATATGTGATATCATATTTCCTGGTGTTTTTTTTTTTTTTTGCCAAATCAACAGCAAAACCTTGTATAATAGTACATGTACTTGTAATTGTTTCACTATAAAAAGAGTAATTTTGATTTCCAACATTAAACGTCTTTAAGAATGATACTTTGCCAATTAATGTTCATTTTAACAATCAATCTTTCTCAATTTTATTACTAAATGAACAAATTGTGCTACCGAAACAAATACCATGATGCGATGTGCAATTTCACTTGTCATGTTTGAATCTGGTTTCAAATTGTTTGTTTGATTTCTTTTACATACACCGTACCATTTTTGATTGAGATGTGAACTTCTACTGTTCATTCTCGCACAATATGTGCAGGTTAGATTTGGAACACTCTCCGAATACTTTACGGAGCTTGAGAAGTCACAAACCAGACCTTTTCCAACCTTTACTGGAGATTTCTTCCCATATTCAGACAGATCAGACCAGTATTGGACCGGTTTTTATACATCTCGACCACACCTTAAATACCTTGCTCGGAGAATTCAAAGTCTTCTCAGGTTATACAGCCAATATTTTGTGATGACAATATTATGATAAAATTCAAAAGATATTATATATCATTAAGTATACATGTATATAAGACTTAAAGCAATATGAGCAGCAATTTTCATGTTGAATTTTTTTTTTACAAAAATGTTATTTTCTGCTTAAATGACAAAAAATATCATGGTTTTTAAATTTCAGTTAGCTTTATTTTAGTGGGAAAAACAGTTAAGAAGCCTTAATTGAAACAAAATTGAATTATTGTCATCCTGTATAAAAATTGATTTGCTATATATTCCTTAGAAGAGAAATCTTTCTTCTGACAAAAATTAATGATTTTTTAAAATCTTATTTATCATTAAAGTTAAAGTAGCATGCAGACTTATATTTCTAACAGATTTTTGTACCAAAAATAGAATTCTAAAAAATACAGCTCATATTGCTTTAAAAGTGTACACTCAGTTAATTTTACTTAAGTCCCTTCATGAAAATGTCCAAGACTTATACAGTATACACGAACATTTTTATTCCATGAATATCAAAATACCTGTGATATTTAATGAGAAAACAAACTTTGTCTTTTTTTTCAACAGAACATGGTGGATGCTAACTATGAACTCTTGCTCTAATTGTTCTCTTCTTTATAAATTGTGACAGGTCTGTAGAAATCTTGTATGCTGCAGCTGTTGCCAAGGCCAACAAGATGTCGGAACAGTTGTACAGTTTGCTGAAACTTCTGCCTGACCTGAATGTAGGGAGACAGGAATTGGCATTGTTCCAACACCATGATGCAATCACAGGAACATCACGGAAAACGGTCACAGAAAATTACAAAGAAAGGTAATGTACGCTAATCAGAAAAAATCATTTTGGAAAAAATCAAGTATTGATGAAGATTAAGTGACAAAAATGAACCTGCACTCATTTTTAACACCATGCAGTGCTGATTTAGTTAAATTACGTTATAAATTACATGTAATGTAAAATATAATGTAATGAATTTGTTTTATTGTAAATCAAGGATACAGCATGGTACATATATTTTTCTTTTATTTGATACTTAAAAGATTGATGATGAAGTCTCATTGTATCATGACATGATATTTTTTTATTGTCCCGTACAGGTTTAAAATGGCCTAGACTTTGAAATACACTGTATATATTTAGATATAAATCATCCTTATCTTGTGTTGTAAATGGGTTGAAATCAATGAAGGGTTGTTTTCAAAGATAACTTTTCCAAGTATTGAAATAGATGTGATAGATTGGTAATAATTTTTAGCCTTGTTAATCTAAACCAATGTTCCTGAAATTTATATAATTATGTAGTTATGTATAAAAAATGATGCAAGGACTAAGAAAATTATAGGGACCCAATATGGTTTGCAAAGTTTAACAAAGGAATATATAATGGGAAGAATCTTTTCCAAGTCTAAACTGTTACAATATGTGATATCATTCTTGATACTTATAGGGTTACATAGATACGTAGAGAAACCTCTTTGAAAAGTGTAACCACCTACCACATGACTAATAAAATAAACTCAGATGTGGCCCATTATTGGTTTTGTGTTAATTATTTTTCTAAGTTTAACACAGTTATCTATTTTGAAACAGGTTGCAACATACATTCAGCAAACTGAAACCTGTATATGAGAAAGTTACACAAATTTACCTGGAACAGAGTTTAAGTGTGACTAAAAATCACACAGTTACAATGGTATTATTGTGTATTTTAAAGTATATTGTGGGAACTTTCTTAATATTCGTCTTTGCACTGTGATAACAAATCATACAGTTATACACTGGGTAGATCTAACTACACTTTATTTCATTTAACTGTAATATATGACTGCTCCGAAGGAGAGGGGGATATACTGTTTTACCCTTGTTGGTCTGTGTGTCTGTCCGTTTTAAATTTCTGTCGCATTTTCTCAGCAACTATTCATTGCAGATGCTTGAAATTTTAACACACTCTTTGTTTAGCTAAACCATATAGCGGGATCCATTTTTGTACCAATCAGACTTCAACTTCCAGGACGACTTTTTTTTTTTTAGCCTAAATTTTCAAACAAATTTTTGTCAAAGATTTCTGTGCAACTATTAATTGTTGATGCTTGAAATTTTAACACACTCTTTGATTGGGTATGGCATATGGTGGGATCCATCTTTGTACAAATAGGCTGTTAACTTCCTTGTAAATGAAGACTTTTTTTTTTTTAAGCCTAAATTTTCAAACAAATTTTTGTCAAAGATTTCTGTGCAACAACTTATTGCAGATGCTTGAGATTTTAAAACACTCTTTGTTTAGGCACATTATATGGTGGGATCCATTTTCACAATAATCAGACGTCAACTTCCTGAAAAATAATGACTTAGTTTAAATTTTGAACAAATTTTCATCAAAGATTTCTCAGCAACTATTAAACACAGATGCTTGAAATTTTAACACACTTTTTGATTAGGTATGGCATATGGTGGGATCCATTTTTGTACCAATAGTCCGTCAACTTCCTTGTAAATGAAGATTTTGTTTATTTTTAGCCTAAATTTTCAAACAAATTTTCATAAAAGATTTCTCAGCAACTTATTGTTGATGCTTGAAATTTTTTCACACTCTGTGTTTAAGTATGTCTTAGATATTAATTTTTGAACAAATTTGATATCAACTTCTTGTTAATTGTTGACTTTGCATCAGAGCAGGGGTATCACTAGTGAGCATTTGCTCAAAGATATCTTGGTGATTGTTTGTCCAATGAGTTCTTAGATCATTCTTTTGGTGATTTGTGTCCTAAAAATAAACCATATGTTTGAGTAATTAAGTTGCAATATCTTTAACTATTGGCTATTTTATTTGTTTTCAATTGCAAATTAAGTTTTAATATGTTCAGTCTGTTTTGGGCTTATTTTCTAATCCTTGTTTCAAGTGAATGTTTTCTTGAGGAGGTTTTAAAGGTCTTTTGTTAACATCTAATAGTGGAAAACAGTTGTGAAATGTCTGAATTTGAGAATCATCTAGTATATAACCCCATTTCAACTTCTTAAATTTGTTGGTAGCCTTTAAGATTAATGTCATATTACATCAGCTTTTATTAAAGAATCATAGTGATGTTATCTTAGCATTTAAATGTCGATAAACAGGTACATGCAGTCAAATTTTTCTTTTGGAGTTTCGATAGTATAACGTTAAATTAGTACCTATTTTGCTTTTGGAGTATCTTTGCGCCTTTATTTGTTAGTTTCTGTGATGCAGGTGAACAATGCTCCTTCTTGGAAAATACCATTATGTTGGATTGTTGTCAATTTGAAACTTGAATGACTGCAATAGTGGTCTAATGGCTACAATCGACCATTGAAGATATATTTTATGCACATGAATTGTTTCATCCGTCAATCTCTCTGTTATAGTCATATTTCGTAATGATATACGATTCTTGCATCAGGGGAATAAAATGCTTTAGCTAAGTTAAACTATTTGACTATTATGGCATTCTGAACTTTGCCACTATAATTACTGCAATTGGTAAACTTTCCACTGTATAGATATTTACTCTTATTACAGTAATCTGCACAAGTTTGCTATGTTTGGCATACTGAAGTGTAATGCCTATAGATCTCTTTCTCAGCTATGCTTCACTCAAATTCACAAATATAGATGGGCATTATGTGTGCCTTTTGCTTTGTCTTTTAAAATAATGATGTACATTTCCCTATGCATCGTATTTTATATTTTCTAATACATACTATGAACTTGTAGATATGTGTTTCACTTAGTGTTTTGTGTGATTTAATTGCCTTTTTCTTATATACATGTAGTACATTATGTACCTGTAAATGTCTTTATAATTCTGTATGCACTACACTTTTCTACATCTTTAAATCTATTTTTCTGTGTGTCACAAATTGACATACATGTATGTAATGTCATGTTTATATATAACATGTTCTCTAAAAGTATTTGATTAATGAAAAAGCATGGAGTATTTTCAAAAATAAATATACACGAACCTTAATTTATACTGTATATATTAATTCTTCAAACTTAAGATAAAATTTTTGCATGTAGGTCATTTAGCATGGCGGCATGCTTGATTGTACAATGAAATAAATTGCAAAAATCATTCTTGATATTTTTGCTTGTATGCTTCTTTTGTAATAAAATGTAACTACCCCCTGTCAAGTTGCCTATTTTATTTATGCATCAAACAATTTACCGGTAAGGCAAAAACACTTGACAAAGCCATATCTTACTCCTAGAAGCATGCAAATTTTATTGATTTTGTTTTAAAGTGACTTATAGATCTGTTGGGAAGGGTGTAATGATATTGTATTCGTAAAAGGAATTTGTAATTACAATGTAATATGTAATACATAAAATATTTACTTATTGTAAGCTTTGGATTAATATCTGTTTAGATAAGTGACTGGATGAGTATGCCATTGAAGGAGTTGAGGAAAAAACTTGTCCATATTTCTCAAAAAAGGCAAGACTTTCTTCTTCTTGTTCAGATTATATATCAGTTGAATTATTTAAGCATTTAATGCTTATTTTTGGATGTTGTCGGTCCTATGACACGTACACCAAGCGGTGCAGACAAATTGAATACTGCGAGTTAGCATGAATAAGCAAAGTGTATTCATAGAAAATTGAAAGTCGCATATTTCCAGTGCAAACATAAGGGGGAAATATACACTGAATATAGATATTAATTAATACACAACCACTGTCACAGTGGTTTCATCATTATTATTGTTGGCTCAATTTCTGGGGATTTTGAGTGTTATACCCTACCCACATATTAACAAATCCCAACTCAGTTAATTATGAAACACATTGCCAGCAAATCTCTACAAACCATTTAAAAAGTTGATAATTTGCGAAGATTGGTCGCCCTTTGAATAATTAATTAGTAAATAAAATGATTTGAATGCCATTGCACCAAACCAATTTTTTTAATTTAAAGTTGTTTTTTTTTAACAGAAAATTAGTTATTTTCAATCCTCTTGGACACAGTAGAAGAGTGGTCCTGACCTTGATGGTAGATAAACCCAATGTCAAGGTCACTAACTCTTCCACTACCTTGACAATTCCCCATCAGATTTCACCAGTTTGGGAGAAAGCTGGTTTTATTGAAGACCTATATGAAGTAAGTTATCAGTAGTCAATCTATATTATATATTAGTTTATCTGGCTATTAACTCAGTTACTATATATAAGAATTATTATGTCTTATTAATTTCAAATTCTGAGGTATCTTAATTGTGAAGATTTGCTATTCATTCAGTACTGTATTGGCATACTACATGTACATGTATATGGTATACAGCGTAAATACAAGAACAAAGAAGTTTGAAATATATTTTATGAATAAACATCACTGAGCCTAATTAGCTTGTAAGTCACTTTTTTTTTTCAGCTGTCCTTTGAGGTCAACTTGCCAGCATTATCTCTGTCAGAAGTGACTGTTGAAAAAGGGGAAGCAACTCAGAACACTAGACTGGTCTTTTACACACAACCAGACACATTCTTCATGAATATTACGTAGGTCAATGAAGAGCCTAAAATACATGTAGTGGGTTTTTAAATTTTTATTGTTTTTTACCAAAACATATTCTTCCTTACATATCTTTATAAACAGACATGCCAAACCATTTGTGTCATGCAAAGGCATATATATTAGTCTTGGAATGTTACAATATTATATATTCTGAGAATGCCATATTTGGTAATTGTAAAAAAAATTGTTTTTCTTATACCTGCAGGCATTAAAGTTGTATAGATAACTAACATTTGAAAAAAAATGTACATTAGATAGAAGAAGTAAGGATTTTTTTTAATTTGCATCTATATAACTTTTTGGTTTAAAAAAAAAAAAAGGAATGGTATTAAAACAGAGTGGGGTGTTAATGAGAATATAGGAATGTTTAGCATATTTAGAGACAAGCATGACTGGCAACATTTACATTGTCTACAAAGACAATTAAAATTTTTTGGTGAAAATGCCATTTTTTGTTACCCAGATTACCAGGAATAAATATACATCAGGAAAACTCCCCATATTTCTCTGTCAGCAATGGTTATTTGACTGCCTACTTTTACACATGCAACGGAAGACTACAGGTACATATATATACATATATCCAATTCAAAACTTGTAATCTAGAAATTTTGTTAGAAAGATTTTATTGGTTAATATAGGGGTAGCGGTATTTAAAAAATCAACCATAAAGTTAATATGTAAATCATTTGCAATGTGATAGAATGCTCTTATTAATTAAAAAAAAAACTTTCGGAAATATATTCTTACTTTTTACAGAGATAGAGTACATGTGTTTGTATTTTGTGGGATTTTTTATGTTTCATTTTGTCAATATCTTTATGCAATACATAATTTATTGATTCCAGTACGTGCACTATAAATCTACTGGACACCTCTGGAGGTCGGAGGTCAAGGTTGTGACCTACACCTCAGGGAAAACCTGGTCTACAATGTTCAAGGACAAAGGTGGAGCTTACACATTTGTTCCTGATGGACCTGCAGAGGTTAGAGTTACAAACCTTAAGATTTCATATACGGTCAATCCACTGATGGGCACATTTAACTCACCTCAGCAAAGTTGGTGAATCTTGCTTGATAATTTCATTGTTACAATTGGAATTTCAGGTTTAAAGTTTGCAAAGTAGATTGATTTAATATGTGTTTATATAGTTAAAGATTTTGAATTTTTAGTATTAGTATTTTGTTTTACAAAGATATTATAAATCAGTGTATGATAATTGACATTCCCATAATTGTATTCAAATACAGGTAACTATTGAAATTTCAAATTTCAGTGATTAAGAACTACCATTAGTGATTAGTTTAAGAAACCGACAGGCTTTTATTCTTTACTATCATAAATATTGTTGTTTCCAGACTTTATCAGAGCCAGTGGATTCACTCTTTCTCATCGATGGACCACTCTTTTCACGAGTGGTTACAGTCCAACCCACCATTACCCAAACTGTAACAATCTACAAAACACACAGTAAATGGGTTTTTGTTTTCTAAGTACTGCGGAATCATTAGAATTCGTGGTGGCTCAGTTTTCGTGATTTTCGTGGGTAGCCCTCCCCCACAATTTACGTCCTCCCAAAAACAAGTTTTGAAAGAGTAACTTTTCTTACTTAAACTGAAAACCAACACATCCACAAAATTACATCCCCACGAATAAGCAAAAAACAAACAATCCACGAAAATTGGCCCCCACGATTTTAAATGATTCCACAGTAATTAATTTCTTATAAGAATTTTCTGCTAGAGTTGCATTTTCATGCTGCAAACTTTGTTGAGTTTTCATCAGAAATTAACGAGGCCGGGTCTAATTCGTTCTGCCCTAGATTTTTGAATACATTTTTTTACATGAATTTCTACTGATATAATTATTATTTTAAGACTAAAAAATAAGACATTTACCACACCGTTTGTTTAGGGGGTCATCTCAAAGTTTGTTAATCTTCAACATAGGACCCTATGGGATTTTGCTTGAAATGTATCAATTTTGCACATTTTTTACATTTTTTTAAAACTTCTGCCCTAGGGATTTCTTTTTCTGTTCTACATATTAAATTTATTGCTAAAAAGCATCAAATGGTCAAATAAAAAAAACCTTTTACCTCCTGGTTTGTTCCAGGGGTCTTATCAAAGTTGATTTTTGTATGCCCTATTTCCCAGATTTGTCAAATAATGGCTATTTTTTATTTGACAAAGGCGGAAAAGGTGATCTTTATAGTATTATTAAAACATTCAGACATATTTAAGTAATAAAAAAATATAAAACATCACATTTTAAGGGTCATTAATATGAAAAACATGGTTACTGTCTTGAAATATATGAATTAAGCTATATTTAGGCGGGTTAAGAAAACGTAACAGAGGGCTAGGCTTGCTGAACCCTCTTCACGTTTTCTACCCGAGCCCAAATATAGCTTATACTTCGAGACATTTATGTTTATTCCACAATAAACATTAATTTTACGCTTCAAACGAGCCATTTTCAACAAATTTTGCTGAATATCTGCAGTTGAAACTATCACGCCATGGCGTCAACCAAGCAAAAAGATGACGTCACAATACAAATGAAACGCTGCGCGAAAGCATGCGTACTCGTTCTGTACTCGGCCTCGTTAAGGGTATCATCACATGAATATTAACATTTGAATTAGTTGATGGGTCTTATAATTAAGTATGTTATTTTTCTTTAAAAACTTTATGATTAAATTAGGCAACATGGCTAAAGGAGTTCACATAGAGAACAAAGTTAACATGCAGAAACTGGACAATACAGAGCTGATGATGAGAGTGGAGTCTGACATCGGAGAATCAAGGGCGGAAATGTGTGTGGATCTAAATGGATTCCAGGTAATATTAAATATTGGGAAAATGTGTTAATTGTTATTATTATAATTTCATGTTAAATACTAAAATCTGATTGGTTTAGACGCAGTTGATAATTCGTTCTATTACCCTCAGCGTTAGCTACATACTTAGTAACGGGTAACACAACAAATTGTTACATGTGCGTAAATTATGCGTGTACGTTTCGCTGTAGAATTCATGTCATTTCTATATAAAAGTAGTAAAAAATTCCCTAAAATTAAGACATTCAGTATAATAAAATAAATAGTGCCTGTTTGGGAGGGTAACAGTTGAATTTGACACCCCTCGAAAACCATTGTTAACCTCCGCTTCGCGTCAGTTGACAATGGTTTCCTAGGGGTGTCAATTTCAACTGTTACCCTCCCAAACAGGCACTATTTATATAATATCAGTTTTTTAAAGACTTAATTTTGAGAGATTCCAGTCCAAGATTTTGTCAGGCTGACCAAATTGGAGAATTTTTTATAGTAATGTTATAAATTAAACATAAAACAGCAAAATTCTCTTAACTGTCATAACTATAACTGAAATCAGAGAGATTTGTAATATGACGGTCTTGTATTTCGCGTTAAGATTAACTATTAAGTAAGCACTAACTAGTTCTTGTGAGATAACTGGATAATAGTCACTGTATAAATTAAAATGTTACACTAATCTTGAACACCCTAGAGAGAATTTAAAAGTAGGAACAAACAAAACCATTTATACAATTCCTCCATTAAATACTCAGGTTTTACACAAAAAGTTGTTACAAGGTAATCATTGCAAGTTTTGATTTTTTTTTGTCTACCCAAAGTGCTGAATTCATTGTAGAATAAATTTTCGACTCCCCCCCCCCCCCCCCCCTTCCATTAGCTCAATGAGAATGAAAAAAAAATCTCATAAGTGACATATGAATATCAAACATATTTATTAAAATCAATTAAAGTAATTTATTTCATCTTAATTGGCACTAAATACATGTATTAAATAAATGATGTCAACATTACTGTAACTTGTAAAAACAATTTATCAACAGCACAAATTTATAAATATACACAGATGTCAACATTACTGTAACTTCTTAAAAAAATTTAAACAACAGCACATTCAAATTTATAAATTTTTGAAAAGAGGAGATTTTTTCTTCAGCCATTAACACAGATTGGGTCATCTATTTTCTTCCAAAGAACTTTTTGAGCCAGTTTCTCAAACCTCGTCTACTGGTTGGATTTGTGTTGGCCTGTAATAGCAAATGAGAAATAACTGAAGTGAAAATCATCAATACAATTTTAATACAACAAAGTTTTCAATAATAAGTAATTTCATAACATCTGAACATCAATTTCCATTGGGATGTACCTTTGAGAGAGGTGCCACTGATTGGCAGCTGTCATATTTAGGTTCGATTGAAGCTCCTTCATTTTTCGGTTTCATCTGTGGCTCACACAGAGGCTAAGGAGAGTCATGAATAGGAAAAAGTATTAATGATTTTAGGCAATTCAACAAAAGCACTATGTTTAAAAATCATCTTTTAAAACTCTTTTACCATTGCTACATCAATGAAAAATGAATGAATACAAGATGAAGTGGAAATGAAAAAGTTATAGTTCAATTAAATTATTAGTTTACATGAATGCGCATTTTAAAACATACCATTGGAGGACAGACAAATGTGTCGATGTTAAAAAGAAATAACTTTCTTGGTACAAAGCATTCATTTTCATCCTGTTTCTTTCTGTGGTAACTCTGTAAACAGAAAAACATTTTTTTTATTATGTTGATAATCAAATTGCAATTTAAAAAATCAGAATTAAATCAAAGCTCATACCCCATTCCCATGTAATTAAGCCTTTATAAAAAATACCATTTGCCATATTGCATTATTCTTAATCATAATATGTTAATTTGCCGTATGAAGGACCAGTACGGTCCAGTTACAGTAAGGGGTTAATGCTACAAAATCAATATTGAAATATAGTGAAAGAGGTATGTATTTCATATACTGATTAAGATGGGGATAACCTATTATAATAGAAATTATACTGACCATCAACTCGTGCTGGCAAGCCCTTTTCAAATTGAAGAGCCTTTCTCGTTATTTGATTTTTTTCTATCAAAAAGTTAAAAAATTAACATCAAATAAAAGGTCAAATGTATAGTAAACATATTTGTTTATTATATATATATATAAAATACTAACCATCAACTCGTGATGCAACTCTTCTCTCCGTCGGGAAATCTCCTTTTTTTCTTCCATTTTTGTCTTTTAAAAGATAAGTATATAATCTTATAAAAATTTACAGTAGAATTCAGCCCAGGAGTTACAGACGTGCAGCAACTTAAAATTGAGATACAAAGTGTCTATATAAACATGCACTTATTTCTTACATCACATACTCACCATCAACTCTCTCAGATATATCTCTTTAATCTGTTGAAGTATCTCTTTTTCTTCAAACTTTGTCTATCAAAAGATATTGAAATAAATACATGAAACTTTTTTAACAACACTTTTTATTTTGAGATAATTTTCATTTCATTTTCATTTTCAAAAAAAAATTCCAAAGTATCAAAATGCATGTACTAACCAACAACTCCTGCTGGTAGGTTTCTTTAACATGTCTAAGCTTTTCTCTTTCCTTGATTTCATTATTAAAAAAGAATATACTTTGATGTAACGTCTTTTATTAATTGTCGATAATGAAATTAATTTTAAAAATCTTAGGTATGATAGTCTTGACCCAAGACATAGTAACATGAGGGAAGTAGAGCAGTAGGTCTTATCACTTAGTGGACAATTATACAAGCTCACTGTGATTGTTTCAACTATTATACAGTCAAACTTCGCACTAGATGGGACTGTTTAAAAACTTCGAAATATCCATCTTCCCTTGCCAAGTGTCTTTGATCCGCACCGCTTTTCAGGAACGTTTGTGAGAAGCAGTGCGGATTGGAAACCCTTGGCTAGCGAAGATGCATAATATCCATGTATTTGAGATATCAAGGGTAAAATAGTTTTTAAAAAAGTGGTAGGGACTTACAAATCACTTCGACATATCCATTGTATTTGAGATGTCAAAGTTCTAAATATCGAAGTTCAACTGTAGTTATTAAAACTATTGGCCAGGGGGAAACAGCCCACAAAGCTTTTATATTAAACAATGTACCGAGGTAGTCACTTGTGCATACTCACAATCAGTTCTACCCCATTCCCATGTAATTAAGCCTTTATAAAAAATACCATTTGCCATATTGCATTATTCTTAATCATGATATGTTAATTTGCCATATGAAAGACCAGTACGGCCCAGTCACAGTAAGGGGTTAATGCTTTAAAATCAATATTGAAATATAGTGAAAGAGGTATGTATTTCATATACTGATTAAGATGGGGATAACCTATTATAATAGAAATTATACTGACCATCAACTCGTGCTGGCAAGCCCTTTTCAAATTGAAGAGCCTTTCTCGTTCTTTGATTTTTTTCTATCAAAAAGTTAAAAAATTAACATCAAATAAAAGGTCAAATATTGTATAGTAAACATATTTGTTTATTATATATATATATATAAAATACTAACCATCAACTCGTGATGCAACTCTTCTCTCCGTCGGGAAATCTCCTTTTTTTCTTCCATTTTTGTCTTTTAAAAGATAAGTATATAATCTTATAAAAATTTACAGTAGAATTCAGCCCAGGAGTTACAGACGTGCAGCAACTTAAAATTGAGATACAAAGTGTCTATATAAACATGCACTTATTTCTTACATCACATACTCACCATCAACTCTCTCAGATATATCTCTTTAATCTGTTGAAGTTTCTCTTTTTCTTCAAACTTTGTCTATCAAAAGATATTGAAATAAATACATGAAACTTTTTTAACAACACTTTTTATTTTGAGATAATTTTCATTTCATTTTCATTTTCAAAAAAAAATTCCAAAGTATCAAAATGCATGTACTAACCAACAACTCCTGCTGGTAGGTTTCTTTAACATGTCTAAGCTTTTCTCTTTCCTTGATTTCATTCTGTAAAAAGAATATACTTTGATGTAACGTCTTTTATTAATTGTCGATAATGAAATTAATTTTAAAAATCTTAAGTATAATAGTCTTGACCCAAGACATAGTAACATGAGGGAAGTAGAGCAGTAGGTCTTATCACTTAGTGGACAATTATACAAGCTCACTGTGATTGTTTCAACTATTATACAGTCAAACTTCGCACTAGATGGGACTGTTTAAAAACTTCGAAATATCCATCTTCCCTTGCCAAGTGTCTTTGATCCGCACCGCTTTTCAGGAACGTTTGTGAGAAGCAGTGCGGATTGGAAACCCTTGGCTAGCGAAGATGCATAATATCCATGTATTTGAGATATCAAGGGTAAAATAGTTTTTAAAAAAGTGGTAGGGACTTACAAATCACTTCGACATATCCATTGTATTTGAGATGTCAAAGTTCTAAATATCGAAGTTCAACTGTAGTTATTAAAACTATTGGCCAGGGGGAAACAGCCCACAAAGCTTTTATATTAAACAATGTACCGGGGTAGTCACTTGTGCATACTCACAATCAGTTCTACCCCATTCCCATGTAATTAAGCCTTTATAAAAAATACCATTTGCCATATTGCATTATTTTTAATCATGATATGTTAATTTGCCATATGAAAGACCAGTACGGCCCAGTCACAGTAAGGGGTTAATGCTTTAAAATCAATATTGAAATATAGTGAAAGGGGTATATGTATATCATACACTGATTAAGACGGGGATATCCTATTATAATAGAAATTATACTGACCATCAACTCGTGCTGGCAAGCCCTTTTCAAATTGCAGAGCCTCTCTCGTTCTTTGAATTTTTTCTATCAAAAAGTTAAAAAATTAACATCAAATAAAAGGTCAAATATTGTATAGTAAACATATTTGTTTATTATATATATATATAAAATACTAACCATCAACTCGTGATGCAACTCTTCTCTCCGTCGGGAAATCTCCTTTTTTTCTTCCATTTTTGTCTTTTAAAAGATAAGTATATAATCTTATAAAAATTTACAGTAGAATTCAGCCCAGGAGTTACAGACGTGCAGCAACTTAAAATTGAGATACAAAGTGTCTATATAAACATGCACTTATTTCTTACATCACATACTCACCATCAACTCTCTCAGATATATCTCTTTAATCTGTTGAAGTTTCTCTTTTTCTTCAAACTTTGTCTATCAAAAGATATTGAAATAAATACATGAAACTTTTTTAACAACACTTTTTATTTTGAGATAATTTTCATTTCATTTTCATTTTCAAAAAAAAATTCCAAAGTATCAAAATGCATGTACTAACCAACAACTCCTGCTGGTAGGTTTCTTTAACATGTCTAAGCTTTTCTCTTTCCTTGATTTCATTCTGTAAAAAGAATATACTTTGATGTAACGTCTTTTATTAATTGTCGATAATGAAATTAATTTTAAAAATCTTAAGTATAATAGTCTTGACCCAAGACATAGTAACATGAGGGAAGTAGAGCAGTAGGTCTTATCACTTAGTGGACAATTATACAAGCTCACTGTGATTGTTTCAACTATTATACAGTCAAACTTCGCACTAGATGGGACTGTTTAAAAACTTCGAAATATCCATCTTCCCTTGTCAAGTGTCTTTGATCCGCACCGCTTTTCAGGAACGTTTGTGAGAAGCAGTGCGGATTGGAAACCCTTGGCTAGCGAAGATGCATAATATCCATGTATTTGAGATATCAAGGGTAAAATAGTTTTAAAAAAAGTGGTAGGGACTTACAAATCACTTCGACATATCCATTGTATTTGAGATGTCAAAGTTCTAAATATCGAAGTTCAACTGTAGTTATTAAAACTATTGGCCAGGGGGAAACAGCCCACAAAGCTTTTATATTAAACAATGTACCGGGGTAGTCACTTGTGCATACTCACAATCAGTTCTACCCCATTCCCATGTAATTAAGCCTTTATAAAAAATACCATTTGCCTTATTGCATTATTCTTAATCATGATATGTTAATTTGCCGTATGAAAGACCAGTACGGTCCAGTTACAGTAAGGGGTTAATGCTACAAAATCAATATTGAAATATAGTGAAAGAGGTATGTATTTCATATACTGATTAAGATGGGGATAACCTATTATAATAGAAATTATACTGACCATCAACTCGTGCTGGCAAGCCCTTTTCAAATTGAAGAGCCTTTCTCGTTCTTTGATTTTTTTCTATCAAAAAGTTAAAAAATTAACATCAAATAAAAGGTCAAATATTGTATAGTAAACATATTTGTTTATTATATATATATATATAAAATACTAACCATCAACTCGTGATGCAACTCTTCTCTCCGTCGGGAAATCTCCTTTTTTTCTTCCATTTTTGTCTTTTAAAAGATAAGTATATAATCTTATAAAAATTTACAGTAGAATTCAGCCCAGGAGTTACAGACGTGCAGCAACTTAAAATTGAGATACAAAGTGTCTATATAAACATGCACTTATTTCTTACATCACATACTCACCATCAACTCTCTCAGATATATCTCTTTAATCTGTTGAAGTTTCTCTTTTTCTTCAAACTTTGTCTATCAAAAGATATTGAAATAAATACATGAAACTTTTTTAACAACACTTTTTATTTTGAGATAATTTTCATTTCATTTTCATTTTCAAAAAAAAATTCCAAAGTATCAAAATGCATGTACTAACCAACAACTCCTGCTGGTAGGTTTCTTTAACATGTCTAAGCTTTTCTCTTTCCTTGATTTCATTCTTAAAAAAGAATATACTTTGATGTAACGTCTTTTATTAATTGTCGATAATGAAATTAATTTTAAAAATCTTAAGTATAATAGTCTTGACCCAAGACATAGTAACATGAGGGAAGTAGAGCAGTAGGTCTTATCACTTAGTGGACAATTATACAAGCTCACTGTGATTGTTTCAACTATTATACAGTCAAACTTCGCACTAGATGGGACTGTTTAATAACTTCGAAATATCCGTCTTTCCTTGCCAAGTGTCTTTGATCCGCACCGCTTCTCACGAACGTTTGTGAGAAGTAGTGCGGATTGAAAACCCTTGGCTAGTGAAGATGCAAAATATCCAGGTATTTGAGATATCAAGGGTAAAATAATTAAAAAAAAAGTGGTTGGGACTTACAAATCACTTCGACATATCCATTGTATTTGAGATGTCAAAGTTCTACATATCGAAGTTCAACTGCAGTTATTAAAACTATTGGCCAGGGGGAAACAGCCCACAAAGCTTTTATATTAAACAATATACCGGCGTAGTCACTTTGTGCATACTAGTACTCACAATCAGTTCTTCTTGGAGTTTTTGGAGGTTTATCTTAAGTCCCTCTACTTTGTCCTAAAAATCAGAATTAATGTTGAAACCAACTACTAGTATTTTATGAAAACATGACATATTTAAGCAGATCCAATATGCAATATATTACCATCTATTTATAAAATGTGTTAAAGAAATTAATCTAAATAAATTCTCACCATCATTTTTCTGGCCATCTCAGGATTTCGAAACCTTCTCTCAGTCTGCAAAGATGTATATTTCATTATATAGTGTTACTAGTACTCAGTTACAGAAAAACAATATTTGAAATGATATAAACAAAACAAAAGCTTTAGACAGTTTGTGAGATTGATTGATTTATTACCCATAAGTCCTCATGTATTTGGTTCACCAGCCTCTTTTTGGACTCGGTGTTCTACAAAAAGAAAATAAATGAGGAAAAAGCTATTTTCAGTAAAATCAAATGCATCTTGTAAATACATGCAAAGGGATTCTAATTCATAGCATTATTATTGCCTTATGTTTCCATGTTAATTAAGAATACTGTTTTAATAATTACCCATGCTTCTTGTATCTTTCTTTTTGCGTCCTCGGTCTCTTTCTGTTAATATTCATGTGAAATCGTTACAAATATACACTGATTGTTTTGAATAATTAGAATAATTATGCATTTCACGTTTAACCCCTTAACTGTAATTAAAACTTAATATAGAATGTAGTTTTTGCATGGGATTTGATAGTATGTTTAAAAAAATTTAAAAACCTCGAAACGTACATGTAACTTGTTTAACACACTAAACCCTATACCTGTAACTGTGCGATGGACTCAGTTAGCAGTGTGTCCTCTCTCTGAATAAACTTTGTCTGAAATGAAAATAAACGCAAGCTTTTTCAAGATTTATATATTCCTTTATGGTATATATCGGAGTAATATAATGGTTTAGTAACAAGGCTAAAGGTAAAAAAAGAAAGAAAAAAAGAATGAAATTCCATGAAGAAAAGGGAATTAACTTACTATCAATTCCATCTGAATATTTCGGACAATATTTCGACGCCGTTCGGCACCAATCTGTTAAATAAATTCAAGTCCTCATCATTTTCTGATAACCAATACATATATAAACGTATCATGGATAAACCTTTTTAAAATGATTTCTTTCATCGATGTTTAAAAATTTTAATTTCCTACAATCTAACATATAAAGCAAAGTGTATGAGAAAAAAATCATATCAAGCTCTGATAATAAGTGACTGTAGTTAAAATAAAATACCTCCTGTTTTTCTGCCTCGTACTCTTTCAGAAACAATTGGAAATTGCGAACGATTTCCATCCGAGTTTCTTCCTGTAATAATAAGAATTCTTTGACTGAGGATAAAGTTTTGTTGCAACGTATCGCATAAAATATTAGAAAAAAATTCATGAAGACAGTAATGTAAATTTATATCATGAACAATTGTTTTTAACAAGTACATATTAAGATATCCCGAATTAACATACCATATATCTCAAAGCCTTTTCTATGAGACTAGATCTTTCATCCATCTTTAAAATCAAGAGAAATGAGGGGAAAAAATAAGTATTAATTCTCCAAAATATGTTTCATTTGAACGGGATAAAATTTTCATAACAACAGATAATTTTATCACAATTGTACATACCATGCTGCTCAAAGCTTCATAGCCAAAACACATACGATGATCCATGTTTGTATAATCTAAAAAATTATCAATTTTGAGGTTAATTAGAATTTATTTTTCGCATATTTCATGAAAAGAAACTTCACGATACAAAAACTCATTGATGCAATGAATACCTTGCTACAAAATGTTCCTTACTTTCGCCACTTCTTGCGCTGAGTTTTGTTGATAACAACTGGTCTGACGTCACTTGTTTTGTGACGTCACATGCATTGTCACGTTGTATTTAGAACATATAAGGGATGAACGGAATCCGGCAAAATACCAAATGATATAACAATTATGTATTTAAGGAGTGAATTCAATATTTATTTGTTTTATACGATATAAAATGGTTTGTGGCAGTTTACGCTTTATAAATCGCGGAGCGGTTTATAAAAAAGCGTAAACTGTTTTAAACCATTTTATATCTTATAAAACTAATTAATATTGAATTAATTGCTGATAATTTATTTTTTTACTCTTCATTGTATAAAAATGTCATTTGACCTTTAAAATGACGTAAAAATTGTACAAGATTCAAACGTAACTTCAGGCGTATTGATATGTTTATGACGTTAGTCTTACTATGACGAAGGCAAAATTTTTTATACGATATAAAATAATTTTTTTAGCCAATCAGAAAGGGCGCTACAACCAGAATTAAATTATTCGCATAAAGGATTAAGAAATGAAGATAATACTTTTTCTATTGATCGACGTTTCAAAGAAAAATTGACCGGAAAACTTCATCAATGCGCGTAGCGCATTGATAAAAAAGTTTTCCGCGGTCTTTTTGTCTTTGATACGTCGATCAATAGAAAAATTATCTTCATTTCTTATCATTTAATAAAACATTTTCAAATAAAAAAAATGTGAAGTGTCATTGATCAAAAATGTAAATAATGTAAATGAAGCGGCGCGTATGAATACAAAACAACAACAGCAACAATATTCAAAATGGATGCGCTTTCAGCTGATGCAGAGCTATTGAGCTGAATTTAATGGATTAAACACAAATAGTGAGTTAAACTCTGAACCGGCTGAATTGAAAACGAAAGGAAAATACATGCGATAGTTTGTTATATTATTCACTGCGATGAAAAACTCGTAATAAAACTAGTTTTCATGTGAGATCGCTGGAATATGCAACTGGACATAACCATCCAAGGAAAAGCGATCGTGGACGAAAATAGCTGATATGTCGACAAAGAATAGTATGTCAGTGCCAATTTCGACTTTTTCCTGACAAGTAAAATATTAAAATCGTTAAAAAAAGACAAAAACCGCCAGATATCTCGGACTTCGTGTGTAAGAAATTAATGCCACTGTAATTACAGCTTAATTTAAGTGACCATAAATATTGTACTGCTGTGGTTAAACAAGGAGCTTCCAATTAGTACTTCTTTTTTTTTTTTTTACAAAAAAAAAGCTTTAATTTTTGTGCCGAAGTACTGGCACTTGCAATTGCGCTTAAATTCGCATGCGGACATCTATCGATATTAATGTGGAGTAAAGTACATTATATTTAAAATACTCTTACGGGTTTAGAATTTTAAAATTACACAATATTTAACGAAAAAATACGTTTTAATTTTTTTCAAAAAATCCCAAGCTGGATTCGAACTCATGACTTACAGATTCGTAGTGAACATTCTAATCCACTGCTCTACAATGGTAAGTTACGATTTCGGGAAAGACACTATTTATAAAATTACACTTGATTTTATTGTTTATTTCGATGATAAGTACGTCACAACATGGAGGCGTCACATAACACCTAAAACCGACATTGGTCCTTTACAAAATAATTAAGGTAGTCCGTTCATAACTAAGGCGAAAATAAATTTATTAAAATCAATTAAAGTAATTTATTTTTTAGCCGGGCTCTGCTGAAAGCAAGAGTCCTGGCTATAGGCAGGCAAATCGCCAATGTTACTGTAAATAGCACAACTTCGAAAGTAGACAAAAAACCAAACAGCGTCAAGGTAAAGCTTCCGCTATACCAAATAGTTACACAAAGAGCCACGTTTTGTCAAAAGTGTTGGCATTTTGTTTCTTTTTTTTAAATTTCGAATGAATTGTCTATCTTTTTTAGTTTTCTTATTAATAACGTGTTTTTAAAACATTACTATGCATTTTGGACACATACAATGCGCATGAATTTCCATGAACTACTTTGCTGCGCGATGAAGAAATGGGGATTGAATATAAAATGCTTGTTGCAAAATTCAAGGCAGCAACTGTTGAACTTTTTAACTTCTACTAGACAGACATATTTTATTGTTTATAGCCGCTTACAAAATTTGGTCGCTCTCTGACGCTTTGCCGACATTAAAAGCATGAGAGAGAGAGAGAGAGAGAGAGAGAGAGAGAGAGAGAGAGAGAGAGAGAGATTTTCAGTCTTTACTACACACTATGCATAAAGACACACCAAAAGAGCCCGGCTTTCAGTACTTCAGTACTTTGATATCTTAAATGGCACTAAATACATGTATTAAATAAATGTTCTAAAAACAATTAATCAACGGCAAAAATTTATAAATACACACAGATGTCAACATTACAGTAAGTTCTAAAAACAATTTAATCAACAGCACAAATTTATAAGTATACACAGATATCAACATTACTGGAAGTTCTAAAAACAATTTAGTCAACAGCACAGATTTAAAAATTTTGGAAAAGAGGAGACTTTTTCTTCAGCCATTAACACGGATTGGGTCATCTATTTTCTTCCAAAGAACTTTTTGAGCCAGTTTCTCAAACCTCGTCTACTAGTTGGATTTGCGTTGGCCTGTAAAAGCATATGAAAAATAACTAAAGTGAAAATCATCAATACAATTTTAATAAAACAAAGTTTTCAAAAATAAGTAATTTCATATATGAGCATCAATTTCCTTTGGGATGTACCTTTGAGAGAGATACCACAGATTGACAGGTGTCATATTTAGGTTCGATAGAAGATCCTTCATATTTCGGTTTCATCTGTGGCTCACATTGAGGCTAAGGAGAGTCATGAATAGGAAAATGTATTAATGATTTTAGGCAATTCAACAAAAGCACTATGTTTAAAAATCATCTTTTAAAACTCTTTTACCATTGCTACATCAATGAAAAATGAATGAATAAAAGATGAAGTAGAAATGAAAAAGTTATAGTTCAATTAAATAATTAGTTTACATGAATGCGCATTTGAAAACATACCATTGGAGGACAGACGAATGTGTCAATGTTAAAAAGAAATAACTTTCTTGGTACAAAGCATTCATTTTCAGCCTGTTTCTTTCTGTGGTAACTCTGTAAACAGAAAAACACATTTTTTTTATTATGTTGATAATCAAATTGCAAATTAAAAAAAATCCAAATTAGATCAAAGCTCATACCCCATACCCATGTAATTAAGCCTTTATAAAAAATACCATTTGCCATATTGCATTATTCTTAATCATGATATGTTAATTTGCCATATGAAAGACCAGTACGGCCCAGTCACAGTAAGGGGTTAATGCTTTAAAATCAATATTGAAATATAGTGAAAGGGGTATATGTATATCATACACTGATTAAGATGGGGATAACCTATTATAATAGAAATTATACTGACCATCAACTCGTGCTGGCAAGCCCTTTTCAAATTGAAGAGCCTTTCTCGTTCTTTGATTTTTTTCTATCAAAAAGTTAAAAAATTAACATCAAATAAAAGGTCAAATATTGTATAGTAAACATATTTGTTTATTATATATATATATAAAATACTAACCATCAACTCGTGATGCAACTCTTCTCTCCGTCGGGAAATCTCCTTTTTTTCTTCCATTTTTGTCTTTTAAAAGATAAGTATATAATCTTATAAAAATTTACAGTAGAATTCAGCCCAGGAGTTACAGACGTGCAGCAACTTAAAATTGAGATACAAAGTGTCTATATAAACATGCACTTATTTCTTACATCACATACTCACCATCAACTCTCTCAGATATATCTCTTTAATCTGTTGAAGTATCTCTTTTTCTTCAAACTTTGTCTATCAAAAGATATTGAAATAAATACATGAAACTTTTTTAACAACACTTTTTATTTTGAGATAATTTTCATTTCATTTTCATTTTCAAAAAAAAATTCCAAAGTATCAAAATGCATGTACTAACCAACAACTCCTGCTGGTAGGTTTCTTTAACATGTCTAAGCTTTTCTCTTTCCTTGATTTCATTATTAAAAAAGAATATACTTTGATGTAACGTCTTTTATTAATTGTCGATAATGAAATTAATTTTAAAAATCTTAAGTATGATAGTCTTGACCCAAGACATAGTAACATGAGGGAAGTAGAGCAGTAGGTCTTATCACTTAGTGGACAATTATACAAGCTCACTGTGATTGTTTCAACTATTATACAGTCAAACTTCGCACTAGATGGGACTGTTTAAAAACTTCGAAATATCCATCTTCCCTTGCCAAGTGTCTTTGATCCGCACCGCTTTTCAGGAACGTTTGTGAGAAGCAGTGCGGATTGGAAACCCTTGGCTAGCGAAGATGCATAATATCCATGTATTTGAGATATCAAGGGTAAAATAGTTTTTAAAAAAGTGGTAGGGACTTACAAATCACTTCGACATATCCATTGTATTTGAGATGTCAAAGTTCTAAATATCGAAGTTCAACTGTAGTTATTAAAACTATTGGCCAGGGGGAAACAGCCCACAAAGCTTTTATATTAAACAATGTACCGAGGTAGTCACTTGTGCATACTCACAATCAGTTCTACCCCATTCCCATGTAATTAAGCCTTTATAAAAAATACCATTTGCCATATTGCATTATTCTTAATCATGATATGTTAATTTGCCATATGAAAGACCAGTACGGCCCAGTCACAGTAAGGGGTTAATGCTTTAAAATCAATATTGAAATATAGTGAAAGAGGTATGTATTTCATATACTGATTAAGATGGGGATAACCTATTATAATAGAAATTATACTGACCATCAACTCGTGCTGGCAAGCCCTTTTCAAATTGAAGAGCCTTTCTCGTTCTTTGATTTTTTTCCATCAAAAAGTTAAAAAATTAACATCAAATAAAAGGTCAAATATTGTATAGTAAACATATTTGTTTATTATATATATATATATAAAATACTAACCATCAACTCGTGATGCAACTCTTCTCTCCGTCGGGAAATCTCCTTTTTTTCTTCCATTTTTGTCTTTTAAAAGATAAGTATATAATCTTATAAAAATTTACAGTAGAATTCAGCCCAGGAGTTACAGACGTGCAGCAACTTAAAATTGAGATACAAAGTGTCTATATAAACATGCACTTATTTCTTACATCACATACTCACCATCAACTCTCTCAGATATATCTCTTTAATCTGTTGAAGTTTCTCTTTTTCTTCAAACTTTGTCTATCAAAAGATATTGAAATAAATACATGAAACTTTTTTAACAACACTTTTTATTTTGAGATAATTTTCATTTCATTTTCATTTTCAAAAAAAAATTCCAAAGTATCAAAATGCATGTACTAACCAACAACTCCTGCTGGTAGGTTTCTTTAACATGTCTAAGCTTTTCTCTTTCCTTGATTTCATTCTGTAAAAAGAATATACTTTGATGTAACGTCTTTTATTAATTGTCGATAATGAAATTAATTTTAAAAATCTTAAGTATAATAGTCTTGACCCAAGACATAGTAACATGAGGGAAGTAGAGCAGTATGTCTTATCACTTAGTGGACAATTATACAAGCTCACTGTGATTGTTTCAACTATTATACAGTCAAACTTCGCACTAGATGGGACTGTTTAAAAACTTCGAAATATCCATCTTCCCTTGCCAAGTGTCTTTGATCCGCACCGCTTTTCAGGAACGTTTGTGAGAAGCAGTGCGGATTGGAAACCCTTGGCTAGCGAAGATGCATAATATCCATGTATTTGAGATATCAAGGGTAAAATAGTTTTTAAAAAAGTGGTAGGGACTTACAAATCACTTCGACATATCCATTGTATTTGAGATGTCAAAGTTCTAAATATCGAAGTTCAACTGTAGTTATTAAAACTATTGGCCAGGGGGAAACAGCCCACAAAGCTTTTATATTAAACAATGTACCGGGGTAGTCACTTGTGCATACTCACAATCAGTTCTACCCCATTCCCATGTAATTAAGCCTTTATAAAAAATACCATTTGCCATATTGCATTATTCTTAATCATGATATGTTAATTTGCCGTATGAAAGACCAGTACGGTCCAGTTACAGTAAGGGGTTAATGCTACAAAATCAATATTGAAATATAGTGAAAGAGGTATGTATTTCATATACTGATTAAGATGGGGATAACCTATTATAATAGAAATTATACTGACCATCAACTCGTGCTGGCAAGCCCTTTTCAAATTGAAGAGCCTTTCTCGTTCTTTGATTTTTTTCCATCAAAAAGTTAAAAAATTAACATCAAATAAAAGGTCAAATATTGTATAGTAAACATATTTGTTTATTATATATATATATATAAAATACTAACCATCAACTCGTGATGCAACTCTTCTCTCCGTCGGGAAATCTCCTTTTTTTCTTCCATTTTTGTCTTTTAAAAGATAAGTATATAATCTTATAAAAATTTACAGTAGAATTCAGCCCAGGAGTTACAGACGTGCAGCAACTTAAAATTGAGATACAAAGTGTCTATATAAACATGCACTTATTTCTTACATCACATACTCACCATCAACTCTCTCAGATATATCTCTTTAATCTGTTGAAGTTTCTCTTTTTCTTCAAACTTTGTCTATCAAAAGATATTGAAATAAATACATGAAACTTTTTTAACAACACTTTTTATTTTGAGATAATTTTCATTTCATTTTCATTTTCAAAAAAAAATTCCAAAGTATCAAAATGCATGTACTAACCAACAACTCCTGCTGGTAGGTTTCTTTAACATGTCTAAGCTTTTCTCTTTCCTTGATTTCATTCTGTAAAAAGAATATACTTTGATGTAACGTCTTTTATTAATTGTCGATAATGAAATTAATTTTAAAAATCTTAAGTATAATAGTCTTGACCCAAGACATAGTAACATGAGGGAAGTAGAGCAGTATGTCTTATCACTTAGTGGACAATTATACAAGCTCACTGTGATTGTTTCAACTATTATACAGTCAAACTTCGCACTAGATGGGACTGTTTAAAAACTTCGAAATATCCATCTTCCCTTGCCAAGTGTCTTTGATCCGCACCGCTTTTCAGGAACGTTTGTGAGAAGCAGTGCGGATTGGAAACCCTTGGCTAGCGAAGATGCATAATATCCATGTATTTGAGATATCAAGGGTAAAATAGTTTTTAAAAAAGTGGTAGGGACTTACAAATCACTTCGACATATCCATTGTATTTGAGATGTCAAAGTTCTAAATATCGAAGTTCAACTGTAGTTATTAAAACTATTGGCCAGGGGGAAACAGCCCACAAAGCTTTTATATTAAACAATGTACCGGGGTAGTCACTTGTGCATACTCACAATCAGTTCTACCCCATTCCCATGTAATTAAGCCTTTATAAAAAATACCATTTGCCATATTGCATTATTCTTAATCATGATATGTTAATTTGCCGTATGAAAGACCAGTACGGTCCAGTTACAGTAAGGGGTTAATGCTACAAAATCAATATTGAAATATAGTGAAAGAGGTATGTATTTCATATACTGATTAAGATGGGGATAACCTATTATAATAGAAATTATACTGACCATCAACTCGTGCTGGCAAGCCCTTTTCAAATTGAAGAGCCTTTCTCGTTCTTTGATTTTTTTCCATCAAAAAGTTAAAAAATTAACATCAAATAAAAGGTCAAATATTGTATAGTAAACATATTTGTTTATTATATATATATATATAAAATACTAACCATCAACTCGTGATGCAACTCTTCTCTCCGTCGGGAAATCTCCTTTTTTTCTTCCATTTTTGTCTTTTAAAAGATAAGTATATAATCTTATAAAAATTTACAGTAGAATTCAGCCCAGGAGTTACAGACGTGCAGCAACTTAAAATTGAGATACAAAGTGTCTATATAAACATGCACTTATTTCTTACATCACATACTCACCATCAACTCTCTCAGATATATCTCTTTAATCTGTTGAAGTTTCTCTTTTTCTTCAAACTTTGTCTATCAAAAGATATTGAAATAAATACATGAAACTTTTTTAACAACACTTTTTATTTTGAGATAATTTTCATTTCATTTTCATTTTCAAAAAAAAATTCCAAAGTATCAAAATGCATGTACTAACCAACAACTCCTGCTGGTAGGTTTCTTTAACATGTCTAAGCTTTTCTCTTTCCTTGATTTCATTCTTAAAAAAGAATATACTTTGATGTAACGTCTTTTATTAATTGTCGATAATGAAATTAATTTTAAAAATCTTAAGTATAATAGTCTTGACCCAAGACATAGTAACATGAGGGAAGTAGAGCAGTAGGTCTTATCACTTAGTGGACAATTATACAAGCTCACTGTGATTGTTTCAACTATTATACAGTCAAACTTCGCACTAGATGGGACTGTTTAATAACTTCGAAATATCCGTCTTTCCTTGCCAAGTGTCTTTGATCCGCACCGCTTCTCACGAACGTTTGTGAGAAGTAGTGCGGATTGAAAACCCTTGGCTAGTGAAGATGCAAAATATCCAGGTATTTGAGATATCAAGGGTAAAATAATTAAAAAAAAAGTGGTTGGGACTTACAAATCACTTCGACATATCCATTGTATTTGAGATGTCAAAGTTCTACATATCGAAGTTCAACTGCAGTTATTAAAACTATTGGCCAGGGGGAAACAGCCCACAAAGCTTTTATATTAAACAATGTACCGGCGTAGTCACTTTGTGCATACTAGTACTCACAATCAGTTCTTCTTGGAGTTTTTGGAGGTTTATCTTAAGTCCCTCTACTTTGTCCTAAAAATCAGAATTAATGTTGAAACCAACTACTAGTATTTTATGAAAACATGACATATTTAAGCAGATCCAATATGCAATATATTACCATCTATTTATAAAATGTGTTAAAGAAATTAATCTAAATAAATTCTCACCATCATTTTTCTGGCCATCTCAGGATTTCGAAACCTTCTCTCAGTCTGCAAAGATGTATATTTCATTATATAGTGTTACTAGTACTCAGTTACAGAAAAACAATATTTGAAATGATATAAACAAAACAAAAGCTTTAGACAGTTTGTGAGATTGATTGATTTATTACCCATAAGTCCTCATGTATTTGGTTCACCAGCCTCTTTTTGGACTCGGTGTTCTACAAAAAGAAAATAAATGAGGAAAAAGCTATTTTCAGTAAAATCAAATGCATCTTGTAAATACATGCAAAGGGATTCTAATTCATAGCATTATTATTGCCTTATGTTTCCATGTTAATTAAGAATACTGTTTTAATAATTACCCATGCTTCTTGTATCTTTCTTTTTGCGTCCTCGGTCTCTTTCTGTTAATATTCATGTGAAATCGTTACAAATATACACTGATTGTTTTGAATAATTAGAATAATTATGCATTTCACGTTTAACCCCTTAACTGTAATTAAAACTTAATATAGAATGTAGTTTTTGCATGGGATTTGATAGTATGTTTAAAAAAATTTAAAAACCTCGAAACGTACATGTAACTTGTTTAACACACTAAACCCTATACCTGTAACTGTGCGATGGACTCAGTTAGCAGTGTGTCCTCTCTCTGAATAAACTTTGTCTGAAATGAAAATAAACGCAAGCTTTTTCAAGATTTATATATTCCTTTATGGTATATATCGGAGTAATATAATGGTTTAGTAACAAGGCTAAAGGTAAAAAAAGAAAGAAAAAAAGAATGAAATTCCATGAAGAAAAGGGAATTAACTTACTATCAATTCCATCTGAATATTTCGGACAATATTTCGACGCCGTTCGGCACCAATCTGTTAAATAAATTCAAGTCCTCATCATTTTCTGATAACCAATACATATATAAACGTATCATGGATAAACCTTTTTAAAATGATTTCTTTCATCGATGTTTAAAAATTTTAATTTCCTACAATCTAACATATAAAGCAAAGTGTATGAGAAAAAAATCATATCAAGCTCTGATAATAAGTGACTGTAGTTAAAATAAAATACCTCCTGTTTTTCTGCCTCGTACTCTTTCAGAAACAATTGGAAATTGCGAACGATTTCCATCCGAGTTTCTTCCTGTAATAATAAGAATTCTTTGTCTGAGGATAAAGTTTTGTTGCAACGTATCGCATAAAATATTAGAAAAAAATTCATGAAGACAGTAATGTAAATTTATATCATGAACAATTGTTTTTAACAAGTACATATTAAGATATCCCGAATTAACATACCATATATCTCAAAGCCTTTTCTATGAGACTAGATCTTTCATCCATCTTTAAAATCAAGAGAAATGAGGGGAAAAAATAAGTATTAATTCTCCAAAATATGTTTCATTTGAACGGGATAAAATTTTCATAACAACAGATAATTTTATCACAATTGTACATACCATGCTGCTCAAAGCTTCATAGCCAAAACACATACGATGATCCATGTTTGTATAATCTAAAAAATTATCAATTTTGAGGTTAATTAGAATTTATTTTTCGCATATTTCATGAAAAGAAACTTCACGATACAAAAACTCATTGATGCAATGAATACCTTGCTACAAAATGTTCCTTACTTTCGCCACTTCTTGCGCTGAGTTTTGTTGATAACAACTGGTCTGACGTCACTTGTTTTGTGACGTCACATGCATTGTCACGTTGTATTTAGAACATATAAGGGATGAACGGAATCCGGCAAAATACCAAATGATATAACAATTATGTATTTAAGGAGTGAATTCAATATTTATTTGTTTTATACGATATAAAATGGTTTGTGGCAGTTTACGCTTTATAAATCGCGGAGCGGTTTATAAAAAAGCGTAAACTGTTTTAAACCATTTTATATCTTATAAAACTAATTAATATTGAATTAATTGCTGATAATTTATTTTTTTACTCTTCATTGTATAAAAATGTCATTTGACCTTTAAAATGACGTAAAAATTGTACAAGATTCAAACGTAACTTCAGGCGTATTGATATGTTTATGACGTTAGTCTTACTATGACGAAGGCAAAATTTTTTATACGATATAAAATAATTTTTTAGCCAATCAGAAAGGGCGCTACAACCAGAATTAAATTATTCGCATAAAGGATTAAGAAATGAAGATAATACTTTTTCTATTGATCGACGTTTCAAAGAAAAATTGACCGGAAAACTTCATCAATGCGCGTAGCGCATTGATAAAAAAGTTTTCCGCGGTCTTTTTGTCTTTGATACGTCGATCAATAGAAAAATTATTATCTTCATTTCTTATCATTTAATAAAACATTTTCAAATAAAAAAAATGTGAAGTGTCATTGATCAAAAATGTAAATAATGTAAATGAAGCGGCGCGTATGAATACAAAACAACAACAGCAACAATATTCAAAATGGATGCGCTTTCAGCTGATGCAGAGCTATTGAGCTGAATTTAATGGATTAAACACAAATAGTGAGTTAAACTCTGAACCGGCTGAATTGAAAACGAAAGGAAAATACATGCGATAGTTTGTTATATTATTCACTGCGATGAAAAACTCGTAATAAAACTAGTTTTCATGTGAGATCGCTGGAATATGCAACTGGACATAACCATCCAAGGAAAAGCGATCGTGGACGAAAATAGCTGATATGTCGACAAAGAATAGTATGTCAGTGCCAATTTCGACTTTTTCCTGACAAGTAAAATATTAAAATCGTTAAAAAAAGACAAAAACCGCCAGATATCTCGGACTTCGTGTGTAAGAAATTAATGCCACTGTAATTACAGCTTAATTTAAGTGACCATAAATATTGTACTGCTGTGGTTAAACAAGGAGCTTCCAATTAGTACTTCTTTTTTTTTTTTTACAAAAAAAAAGCTTTAATTTTTGTGCCGAAGTACTGGCACTTGCAATTGCGCTTAAATTCGCATGCGGACATCTATCGATATTAATGTGGAGTAAAGTACATTATATTTAAAATACTCTTACGGGTTTAGAATTTTAAAATTACACAATATTTAACGAAAAAATACGTTTTAATTTTTTTCAAAAAATCCCAAGCTGGATTCGAACTCATGACTTACAGATTCGTAGTGAACATTCTAATCCACTGCTCTACAATGGTAAGTTACGATTTCGGGAAAGACACTATTTATAAAATTACACTTGATTTTATTGTTTATTTCGATTATAAGTACGTCACAACATGGAGGCGTCACATAACACCTAAAACCGACATTGGTCCTTTACAAAATAATTAAGGTAGTCCGTTCATAACTAAGGCGAAAATAAATTTATTAAAATCAATTAAAGTAATTTATTTTTTAGCCGGGCTCTGCTGAAAGCAAGAGTCCTGGCTATAGGCAGGCAAATCGCCAATGTTACTGTAAATAGCACAACTTCGAAAGTAGACAAAAAACCAAACAGCGTCAAGGTAAAGCTTCCGCTATACCAAATAGTTACACAAAGAGCCACGTTTTGTCAAAAGTGTTGGCATTTTGTTTCTTTTTTTTAAATTTCGAATGAATTGTCTATCTTTTTTAGTTTTCTTATTAATAACGTGTTTTTAAAACATTACTATGCATTTTGGACACATACAATGCGCATGAATTTCCATGAACTACTTTGCTGCGCGATGAAGAAATGGGGATTGAATATAAAATGCTTGTTGCAAAATTCAAGGCAGCAACTGTTGAACTTTTTAACTTCTACTAGACAGACATATTTTATTGTTTATAGCCGCTTACAAAATTTGGTCGCTCTCTGACGCTTTGCCGACATTAAAAGCATGAGAGAGAGAGAGAGAGAGAGAGAGAGAGAGAGAGAGAGAGAGAGAGAGAGATTTTCAGTCTTTACTACACACTATGCATAAAGACACACCAAAAGAGCCCGGCTTTCAGTACTTCAGTACTTTGATATCTTAAATGGCACTAAATACATGTATTAAATAAATGTTCTAAAAACAATTAATCAACGGCAAAAATTTATAAATACACACAGATGTCAACATTACAGTAAGTTCTAAAAACAATTTAATCAACAGCACAAATTTATAAGTATACACAGATATCAACATTACTGGAAGTTCTAAAAACAATTTAGTCAACAGCACAGATTTAAAAATTTTGGAAAAGAGGAGACTTTTTCTTCAGCCATTAACACGGATTGGGTCATCTATTTTCTTCCAAAGAACTTTTTGAGCCAGTTTCTCAAACCTCGTCTACTAGTTGGATTTGCGTTGGCCTGTAAAAGCATATGAAAAATAACTAAAGTGAAAATCATCAATACAATTTTAATAAAACAAAGTTTTCAAAAATAAGTAATTTCATATATGAGCATCAATTTCCTTTGGGATGTACCTTTGAGAGAGATACCACAGATTGACAGGTGTCATATTTAGGTTCGATAGAAGATCCTTCATATTTCGGTTTCATCTGTGGCTCACATTGAGGCTAAGGAGAGTCATGAATAGGAAAATGTATTAATGATTTTAGGCAATTCAACAAAAGCACTATGTTTAAAAATCATCTTTTAAAACTCTTTTACCATTGCTACATCAATGAAAAATGAATGAATAAAAGATGAAGTAGAAATGAAAAAGTTATAGTTCAATTAAATAATTAGTTTACATGAATGCGCATTTGAAAACATACCATTGGAGGACAGACGAATGTGTCAATGTTAAAAAGAAATAACTTTCTTGGTACAAAGCATTCATTTTCAGCCTGTTTCTTTCTGTGGTAACTCTGTAAACAGAAAAACACATTTTTTTTATTATGTTGATAATCAAATTGCAAATTAAAAAAAATCCAAATTAGATCAAAGCTCATACCCCATACCCATGTAATTAAACCTTTATAAAAAATACCATTTGCCATATTGCATTATTCTTAATCATGATATGTTAATTTGCCATATGAAAGACCAGTACGGCCCAGTCACAGTAAGGGGTTAATGCTTTAAAATCAATATTGAAATATAGTGAAAGGGGTATATGTATATCATACACTGATTAAGATGGGGATAACCTATTATAATAGAAATTATACTGACCATCAACTCGTGCTGGCAAGCCCTTTTCAAATTGCAGAGCCTCTCTCGTTCTATGATTTTTTTCTATCAAAAAGTTAAAAAATTAACATCAAATAAAAGGTCAAATTTATAGTAAACATATTTGTTTATTATACATTTATATAATACTAACCATCAACTCGTGATGCAACTTTTCTCTCCGTCGAGAAATCTCCTTTTTTTCTTCCATTTTTGTCTTTTAAAAGATAAGTATATAATCTTATAAAAATTTACAGTAGAATTCAGCCCAGGAGCTACAGACAAGTGGCAACTTAAAATTGAGATACATAGTGTCTTTATGAAACATGCAATTATTTCTTATAGAACATCAAATACTCACCATCAATTCTCTCAGGAATTTATCTTTCACTTGTTGAAGTTTCTCTTTTTCTTTAAACTTTGTCTGTCAAAAGATATTGAAATAAATACATGAAACTTTTTTAACAACACTTTTTATTTTGAGATAATTTTCATTTCATTTTCAAAAGAAATTCCAAAGTATCAAAATGCATGTACTTACCAACAACTCCAACTGGTAGGTTTCTTTAACATGTCTAAGCTTTTCTCTTTCCTTGACTTCATTCTGTCAAAAGAATATACTTTGATGTAACGTCTTTTATTAATTGACAATAATAAAATTAATTTTAAAATTTTTAAGTATAATAGATTTTGCACTAGATGGGACTGTTTAAAAACTTCGAAATATCCATCTTCTCTTGCCAAGTGTCTTTGATCCGCACCGCTTCTCACGAACGTTTGTGAGAAGCAGTGCAGATTGGAAACCCTTGGCTAGCAAAGATGCATAATATCCATTGTATATCTATTGTATTTGAGATGTCAAAGTTCGAGATATCGAAGTTCAACTGTTGTCACAGACAGATTCTGTGTCAGACACAGTAGTTATTAAAACTATTGGCCAGGGGGAAACGACCCACAAAGCTTTTATATTAAACAATGTACCGGGGTAGTCACTTGTGCATACTAGTACTCACAATCAGTTCTTCTTGGAGTTTTTGGAGGTTTATCTTAAGTCCCTCTACTTTGTCCTAAAAATCAGAATTAATGTTGAAACCAACTACTAGTATTTTATGAAAACATGACATATTTAAGCAGATCCAATATGCAATATATTACCATCTATTTATAAAATGTGTTAAAGAAATTAATCTAAATAAATTCTCACCATCATTTTTCTGGCCATCTCAGGATTTCGAAACCTTTTCTCAGTCTGCAAAGATGTATATTTCATTATATCATGTTACTAGTACTCAGTTACAGAAAAACAATATTTGAAATGATATAAACAAAACAAAAGCTTTAGACAGTTTGTGAGATTGATTGATTTATTACCCATAAGTCCTCATGTATTTGGTTCACCAGCCTCTTTTTGGACTCGGTGTTCTACAAAAAGAAAATAAATGAGGAAAAAGCTATTTTCAGTAAAATCAAATGCATCTTGTAAATACATGCAAAGGGATTCTATTTCATAGCATTATTATTGCCTTATGTTTCCATGTTAATTAAGAATACTGTTTTAATAATTACCCATGCTTCTTGTATCTTTCTTTTTGCGCCCTCGGTCTCTTTCTGTTAATATTCATGTGAAACCGTTACAAATATACACTGATTGTTTTGAATAATTAGAATAATTATGCATTTCACGTTTAACCCCTTAACTGTAATTAAAACTTAATATAGAATGTAGTTTTTGCGTGGGATTTGATAGTATGTTTAAAAAAATTTAAAAACCTCGAAACGTACATGTAACTTGTTTAACACACTAAACCCTATACCTGTAACTGTGCGATGGACTCAGTTAGCAGTGTGTCCTCTCTCTGAATAAACTTTGTCTGAAATGAAAATAAACGCAAGCTTTTTCAAGATTTATATATTCCTTTATGGTATATATCGGAGTAATATAATGGTTTAGTAACAAGGCTAAAGGTAAAAAAAGAAAGAAAAAAAGAATGAAATTCCATGAAGAAAAGGGAATTAACTCACTATCAATTCCATCTGAATATTTCGGACAATATTTCGACGCCGTTCGGCACCAATCTGTTAAATAAATTCAAGTCCTCATCATTTTCTGATAACCAATACATATATAAACGTATCATGGATAAACCTTTTTAAAATGATTTCTTTCATCGATGTTTAAAAATTTTAATTTCCTACAATCTAACATATAAAGCAAAGTGTATGAGAAAAAAATCATATCAAGCTCTGATAATAAGTGACTGTAGTTAAAATAAAATACCTCCTGTTTTTCTGCCTCGTACTCTTTCAGAAACAATTGGAAATTGCGAACGATTTCCATCCGAGTTTCTTCCTGTAATAATAAGAATTCTTTGTCTGAGGATAAAGTTCTGTTGCAACGTATCGCATAAAATATTAGAAAAAAATTCATGAAGACAGTAATGTAAATTTATATCATGAACAATTGTTTTTAACAAGTACATATTAAGATATCCCGAATTAACATACCATATATCTCAAAGCCTTTTCTATGAGACTAGATCTTTCATCCATCTTTAAAATCAAGAGAAATGAGGGGAAAAAATAAGTATTAATTCTCCAAAATATGTTTCATTTGAACGGGATAAAATTTTCATAACAACAGATAATTTTATCACAATTGTACATACCATGCTGCTCAAAGCTTCATAGCCAAAACACATACGATGATCCATGTTTGTATAATCTAAAAAATTATCAATTTTGAGGTTAATTAGAATTTATTTTTCGCATATTTCATGAAAAGAAACTTCACGATACAAAAACTCATTGATGCAATGAATACCTTGCTACAAAATGTTCCTTACTTTCGCCACTTCTTGCGCTGAGTTTTGTTGATAACAACTGGTCTGACGTCACTTGTTTTGTGACGTCACATGCATTGTCACGTTGTATTTAGAACATATAAGGGATGAACGGAATCCGGCAAAATACCAAATGATATAACAATTATGTATTTAAGGAGTGAATTCAATATTTATTTGTTTTATACGATATAAAATGGTTTGTGGCAGTTTACGCTTTATAAATCGCGGAGCGGTTTATAAAAAAGCGTAAACTGTTTTAAACCATTTTATATCTTATAAAACTAATTAATATTGAATTAATTGCTTATAATTTATTTTTTTTACTCTTCATTGTATAAAAATGTCATTTGACCTTTAAAATGACGTAAAAATTGTACAAAATTCAAACGTAACTTCAGGCGTATTGATATGTTTATGACGTTAGTCTTACTATGACGAAGGCAAAATTTTTTATACGATATAAAATAATTTTTTAGCCAATCAGAAAGCGCGTTACAACCAGAATTAAATTATTCGCATAAAGAATTAAGAAATAAAGATAATACTTTTTCTATTGATCGACTTTTCAAAGAAAAATTGACCGGAAAACTTCATCAATGCGCGTAGCGCATTGATAAAAAAGTTTTCCGCGGTCTTTTTGTCTTTGATACGTCGATCAATAGAAAAATTATTATCTTCATTTCTTATCATTTAATAAAACATTTTCAAATAAAAAAAATGTGAAGTGTCATTGATCAAAAATGTAAATAATGTAAATGAAGCGGCGCGTATGAATACAAAACAACAACAGCAACAATATTCAAAATGGATGCGCTTTCAGCTGATGCAGAGCTATTGAGCTGAATTTAATGGATTAAACACAAATAGTGAGTTAAACTCTGAACCGGCTGAATTGAAAACGAAAGGAAAATACATGCGATAGTTTGTTATATTATTCACTGCGATGAAAAACTCGTAATAAAACTAGTTTTCATGTGAGATCGCTGGAATATGCAACTGGACATAACCATCCAAGGAAAAGCGATCGTGGACGAAAATAGCTGATATGTCGACAAAGAATAGTATGTCAGTGCCAATTTCGACTTTTTCCTGACAAGTAAAATATTAAAATCGTTAAAAAAAGACAAAAACCGCCAGATATCTCGGACTTCGTGTGTAAGAAATTAATGCCACTGTAATTACAGCTTAATTTAAGTGACCATAAATATTGTACTGCTGTGGTTAAACAAGGAGCTTCCAATTAGTACTTCTTTTTTTTTTTTTACAAAAAAAAAGCTTTAATTTTTGTGCCGAAGTACTGGCACTTGCAATTGCGCTTAAATTCGCATGCGGACATCTATCGATATTAATGTGGAGTAAAGTACATTATATTTAAAATACTCTTACGGGTTTAGAATTTTAAAATTACACAATATTTAACGAAAAAATACGTTTTAATTTTTTTCAAAAAATCCCAAGCTGGATTCGAACTCATGACTTACAGATTCGTAGTGAACATTCTAATCCACTGCTCTACAATGGTAAGTTACGATTTCGGGAAAGACACTTTTTATAAAATTACACTTGATTTTATTGTTTATTTCGATGATAAGTACGTCACAACATGGAGGCGTCACATAACACCTAAAACCGACATTGGTCCTTTACAAAATAATTAAGGTAGTCCGTTCATAACTAAGGCGAAAATAAATTTATTAAAATCAATTAAAGTAATTTATTTTTTAGCCGGGCTCTGCTGAAAGCAAGAGTCCTGGCTATAGGCAGGCAAATCGCCAATGTTACTGTAAATAGCACAACTTCGAAAGTAGACAAAAAACCAAACAGCGTCAAGGTAAAGCTTCCGCTATACCAAATAGTTACACAAAGAGCCACGTTTTGTCAAAAGTGTTGGCATTTTGTTTCTTTTTTTTAAATTCGAATGAATTGTCTATCTTTTTTAGTTTTCTTATTAATAACGTGTTTTTAAAACATTACTATGCATTTTGGACACATACAATGCGCATGAATTTCCATGAACTACTTTGCTGCGCGATGAAGAAATGGGGATTGAATATAAAATGCTTGTTGCAAAATTCAAGGCAGCAACTGTTGAACTTTTTAACTTCTACTAGACAGACATATTTTTTTGTTTATAGCCGCTTACAAAATTTGGTCGCTCTCTGACGCTTTGCCGACATTAAAAGCATGAGAGAGAGAGAGAGAGAGAGAGAGAGAGAGAGAGAGAGAGAGATTTTCAGTCTTTACTACACACTATGCATAAAGACACACCAAAAGAGCCCGGTTTTCAGTACTTCAGTACTTTGATATCTTAAATGGCACTAAATACATGTATTAAATAAATGTTCTAAAAACAATTAATCAACGGCAAAAATTTATAAATACACACAGATGTCAACATTACAGTAAGTTCTAAAAACAATTTAATCAACAGCACAAATTTATAAGTATACACAGATGTCAACATTACTGGAAGTTCTAAAAACAATTTAGTCAACAGCACAGATTTAAAAATTTTGGAAAAGAGGAGACTTTTTCTTCAGCCATTAACACGGATTGGGTCATCTATTTTCTTCCAAAGAACTTTTTGAGCCAGTTTCTCAAACCTCGTCTACTGGTTGGATTTGCGTTGGCCTGTAAAAGCAAATGAAAAATAACTAAAGTGAAAATCATCAATACAATTTTAATAAAACAAAGTTTTCAAAAATAAGTAATTTCATATCTGAGCATCAATTTCCTTTGGGATGTACCTTTGAGAGAGATACCACAGATTGACAGCTGTCATATTTAGGTTGGATAGAAGTTCCTTCATATTTCGGTTTCATCTGTGGCTCACACTGAGGCTAAGGAGAGTCATGAATAGGAAAATGTATTAATGATTTTAGGCAATTCAACAAAAGCACTATGTTTAAAAATCATCTTTTAAAACTCTTTTACCATTCCTACATCAATGAAAAATGAATGAATAAAAGATGAAGTAGAAATGAAAAAGTTATAGTTCAATTAAATAATTAGTTTACATGAATGCGCATTTGAAAACATACCATTGGAGGACAGACGAATGTGTCAATGTTAAAAAGAAATAACTTTCTTGGTACAAAGCATTCATTTTCAGTCTGTTTCTTTCTGTGGTAACTCTGTTAACAAAAAAACACAATTTTTAAAACTATGTTGATAATCAAATTGCAATTTAAAAAAATCAGAATTAGATCAAAGCTCATACCCCATACCCATGTAATTAAGCCTTTATAAAAAAAAATACCATTTGCCATATTGCATTATTCTTAATCATAATATGTAAATTTGCCATATGAAAGACCAGTACGGCCCAGTTACAGTAAAGGGGTTAGTGCTATAAAATCAATATTGAAATATAGTGAAAGAGGTATGTATTTCATACACTGATTAAGATGGGGATTACCTATTATAGAAATTATACTGACCATCAACTCATGCTGGCAGGCCTTTTTCAAATTGCAGAGCCTCTCTCGCTCTTTGAATTTTTTCTATCAAAAAGTTAAAAAATTAACATCAAATAAAAGGTCAAAGGTATAGTAAACATATTTGTTTATTATACATTTATATAATACTAACCATCAACTCGTGATGCAACTCTTCTCTCCGTCGGGAAATCTTTTTTTCTTCCATTTTTGTCTTTTAAAAGATAAGTATATAATCTTATAAATATTTACAGTAGAATTCAGCCCAGGAGCTACAAACATGTGGCAACTAAAAATTGAGATACATAGTGTCTTTATGAAACATGCAATTATTTCTTATAGAACATCAAATACTCACCATCAATTCTCTCAGGAATTTATCTTTCACTTGTTGAAGTTTCTCTTTTTCTTTAAACTTTGTCTGTCAAAAGATATTGAAATAAATACATGAAACTTTTTTAACAACACTTTTTTTTTTTAGATAATTTTCATTTCATTTTCAAAAGAAATTCTAAAGTATCAAAATGCATGTACTTACCAACAACTCCAACTGGTAGGTTTCTTTAACATGTCTAAGCTTTTCTCTTTCCTTGACTTCATTCTGTCAAAAGAATATACTTTGATGTAACGTCTTTTATTAATTGACGATAATGAAATTAATTTAAAAATCTTAAGTATAATAGTCTTGACCCAAGACATAGTAACATGAGGGAAGTGGAGTAGTAGGTCTTATCACTTAGTGGACAATTATACAAGCTCACTGTGATTGATTCAACTGTTATACAGTCAAACTTCCTACTAGATGGCACTGTTTAAAAACTTCGAAATATCCGTCTTACCTTGCCAAGTGTCTTTGATCCGCACTGCTTCTCACGAACGTTTGTGAGAAGCAGTGCGGATTGGAAACCCTTGGCTAGCGAAGATGCATAATATCCATGTATTTGAGATATCAAGGGTAAAATAGTTTCAAAAAAAGTGGTTGGGACTTACAAATCACTACGACATATCTATTGTATTTGAGATGTCAACGTTCGAGATATCGAAGTTCAACTGTAGTTATTAAAACTATTGGCCGGGGGAAACAACCCACAAAGCCTTTATATTAAACAATCTACCTGGGTAGTCACTTGTGCATACTCACAATCAGTTCTTCTTGGAGTTTTTGGAGGTTTATCTTAAGTCCCTCTACTTTGTCCTAAAAATCAGAATTAATGTTGAAACCAACTACTAGTATTTTATGTAAACAAGACATATTTAAGCAGATCCAATATGCAATATATTACCATCTATTTATAAAATGTGTTAAAGAAATTAATCTTAATAAATTCTCACCATCATTTTTCTGGCCATCTCAGGATTTCGAAACCTTCTCTCAGTCTGCAAAGATGTATAGTATTTCATGATATCATGTTACTAGTACTCAGTTACAGAAAAACAATATTTGAAATGATATAAACAAAACAAAAGCTTTAGACAGTTTGTGAGATTGATTGATTTATTACCCATACGTCCTCATGTATTTGGTTCACCAGCCTCTTTTTAGACTCGGTGTTCTACAAAAAGAAAATAAATGAGGAAAAAGCTATTTTCAGTAAAATCAAATGCATCTTGTAAATACATGCAAAGGGATTCTATTTCATAGCATTATTATTGCCTTATGTTTCCATGTTAATTAAGAATACTGTTTTAATAATTACCCATGCTTCTTGTATCTTTCTTTTTGCGTCCTCGGTCTCTTTCTGTTAATATTCATGTGAAACCGTTACAAATATACACTGATTGTTTTGAATAATTAGAATAATTATACATTTCACGTTTAACCCTTTAACTGTAATTAAAACTTAATGTAGAATGTAGTTTTTGCGTGAGATTTGATAGTATGTTTAACGAAAATTAAAAACCACGAAACCTACATGTAACTTGTTTAACACACTAAACCCTATACCTGTAACTGTGCGATGGACTCAGTTAGCAGTGTGTCCTCTCTCTGAATAAACTTTGTCTGAAATGAAAATAAACGCAAGCTATTTCAAGATTTATATATTCCTTTATGGTATATATCGGAGTAATATAATGGTTTAGTAACAAGGCTAATGGTAAAAAAAGAAAAGAAAATTCCATGAAGAAAAGGGCATTAACTTACCATCAATTCCATCTGAATATTTCGCACAATAATTCGACGCCGTTCGGCACCAATCTGTTAAATAAATTCAAGTCCTCATCATTTTCTGATAACCAATACATATATAAACGTATCATGGATAAGCCTTTTTAAAATGATTCCTTGCACCGATGTTTAAAAAATTTAATGACATACAATCTAACATATTTAAAGCAAAGTGAATGAGAAAAAATTCATATCGAGCTCTGATAATTAGGGATTGTAATAAAATACCTCCTGTTTTTCTGCCTCGTAATCTTTCAGAAACAATTGGAAATTGCGAACGATTTCCATCCGAGTTTCTTCCTGTAATAATAAGAATTCTTTGTCTGAGTATAAAACATTTCTGTTGCAACGTATTGCATAAAATAAAAAAAAAATTCATGAAGATAGTAATGTAAATTTATATCATGAACAATTGTTTTTGACAAGTACATATTAAGATACCCCGAATTAACATACCATATATCTCAAAGCCTTTTCTATGAGACTAGATCTTTCATCCATCTTCAAAATCAAGAGAAATGAGGGGAAAAAATAAGTATTAATTCTCCAAAATATGTTTCATTTGAACGGGATAAAATTTTCACAACAACAGATAATTTTTTCACAATTGTACATACCATGCTGCTCAAAGCTTCATTGCCAAAACACATTAGGTGATCCATGTTTTTAATCTAAAAAATTATCAATTTTGTGGTTAATTATAATTTATTTCTAGCATATTTCATGAAAAGAAACTTCCCGATACAAATAATCGTTTGATGGAATGAATACCTTGGTACAAAATATGTTCCTTACTTTCGCCACTTCTTGCACGGAGTTTTGTTGATAACAACTGGTCTGACGTCACTTGTTTTGTGACGTCACATGCATTGTCACGTTGTATTTAGAACATGTCAGGGATGAACGGAATCCGGCGAAATACCATATACCAATACGCTATGTATTCACATATAGAATCAATGTGAATGGCACATTTACTGAAATGTGTATCACGTGACACCGATGGTCAGACAAGTAACATTATACGAAAACTGTTTTGGGGTCAGTTTATGGGGCTAGGTGGTCATCAAAATAACCATCATATATATTCCCGGGCCCTTAATTGTTAGATATGGTGTTTTTAACTATAACCTATCATTTGATAATTAGTATTATATGATGAAAAAGAAAAAATTCCATATTTTAGTTTTAAAATTTGAATATTTTGCTGTTTAATATACAAAGCTCTTCTTTTAAAGGAGATTTATAGATTAAATAAAAAAATGGCTACGATCATCCAGCCCCCTTAAAACAGCTTGTTAAACACATTTATTGAACTGTCGAGATTTGTTTTGATTTCGTGCGTTTTGAAATCTCGCGAGATAATAAGATGTACTACAATTGTTTATCAGTGTGATTATCAAAATACGGAGGATAATTTTTTTTTAAGCGGCATTTGTGAGTTTTGAATATATATTTACAAGAATGGCGCCATCAGATGGAAATCTCCATCATCTTAAAGTGCAGATTTCGACTTTTTCCTGACAAGTAAAATATTAAAATCGCTAAAAGAGACAGAAAACGTCAGATATCTCGGACTTTGTGTGTAAGAAATCAATGCCACTATAATTACAGCTTTATTTAAGTGACCATGAAAAATTGTACTGCAGTGGTTAAACAAGGAGATTTCAATTAGTACATTTTTTTTAACCAAAAAAGCGCGTAATTTTTTGTGCCGAAGTACTGGCACTTGCAATTGCGCTTAAATTCGCATGCGGACATCTATCGATGTTAATGTGGAGTAAAGTACATTATATCTAAAATACTTTTACCGGTTTAGAATTTTCTAATTTTACAACATTTAACGAAAAAATACGTTTTAGTTTTTTTTTTAAATCCCCAGCGGGATTCGAACTCATGACTTACAGATTCGTAGTGAACTGCGCTCAATGTTAAGTTACAATTTCGGAAAAGAAATTATTTATAAAATTACACTTGATCTTATTGTTTATTTCGATGATTAGTACGTCACAACATGGAGGTGTCCCATAACACCTCAAAACCGACGTTGATCCTTTATAAAATAATTAAAGAAACAAAAAATCGTCTTTACAATTAGTTATTCTTTTTTGCACTATTTTATTTATTGTTTTTTTTTCTTCAGATGCACAGAAAAACGACTTTTCCAAAGAGACACATCCAAGGCAATTTCTATCCCATGACAACAATGGCGTTTGTTGAGAACGGAACTAGCAAGCTAACTCTGCTGACAACATCCTCTAGAGGAGTTGCAAGTCTTTCACCAGGTTAATTACAGCAATCCAGTTTTTGTTTTAGATTTATCGATCCTGTTCATTCAGATAATCTGTTTAAGGTACTTTCCAATAGTTTAGCTGCTGGACTAGTTCCGTAGCTTCTGGTCTGTAGGAACTCGGATAGACGACCAAACGACCAGGGCCTCCATCCGAAGTCAGACCGGAAGTTACAGTCCTGCATTTACCAATAGTTATGCCCAAATCATAGGATGGGAAGATTCCAGTGATGTTCGGTGCTTTAAACAAATTGAAAATGTATCTGACCGAAAGAAATTTTTTAATGATGGCAAAAGAATTGCGGCAAATAACTACTGACGAGTAAAAGACAGGCGTTTTAAAACTTATTGGAATAATTATGTGAATATTATATTTATGATCTAATATTCATCCAGTAAGATTTTACGACTATACCGAACGTTGCATGCACTTTAAATGATCTATATTAATACAGGATGGTTGGAGGTGGGTCTGGATCGTCGAATGAACCAGGACGACTGGCGAGGACTCGGCGAGGGCGTGACCGACAACGAGGCCACTACCAGCTCGTTTATGTTGGTGTTCGAACAGAAGACTTCCAACACGGTCAGTTGTATTTGTTATTACTGCTTGTTGAGAGAGAGAGAGAGAGAGAGAGAGAGAGAGAGAGAGAGAGAGAGAGAGAGAGAGAGATAGATCGAGATCTAGTATCAATATAGTTAACACCAATGTGTAACATTATTGTAAAAAAAAGATGGTTCAGCCTATCAATGTTATGGGCTTGTCTCTGTATTTCAAAATGTTACTGCCGATGTGATAAAATCGTCGGTCGGAGAAAATCGGGAATGAATGGCATTGCTTACCCTGCGTAGTTTGATTATTTAGAAACTCTATACAGTTCCCTAAATAACAAAGACAATCCATGATTTTAAAAAATTAAACATTGTGCATGCCTTTTACTTCATTAATGTTTTTTGTTAATTTATATTAACAATGTTCAATGTAAAATTATAAAGCATACTGACTTATCGAATTGGTATTATGTATCGGGTGAATGTGTAATACATGTATGTTAGTTGAACTTGATCATGAACGTGCGATGTACGTGATTTAGCGGAAACCCTTTCGCCAAAGGATTTTAAATAGAACACACAGCCAAATATAATATGTTTAGAGTATGAAACCATTTTACCAACAACAACAATAAATGCAATATAAATTATAGATTAGAATTATGCTGTAAAATGTTTTTTTTTTCAGGTTTCGGGTGTTTGTTTCCCATCATCATTGACCAGTCAGCTTTCTGATGAACTGGAAAATCCATGTATCATAGCAGAGACGAAGTATGAACTTCAAAGTCGTGTCCAAATTGAATTGATAAAACGAAAACTGCCCTGTAATATCTATCTAGTCAATTTCAGACTCGCTATCCAAGAAAGACTTGCAATCCAAAAAATTAGAAGTTTAACAAAAGTTCAAAATATACCAAAACTTGCTAATTTAACAGCAGCATTCTTGCTGGTTTTGCAAAACAAGCAAATTGATTGCAATATTAAGCCAGAAAACAAGGATTGCCATGAAAATCTCCAAGAACTAAGATTAGACGACGTGTTTATAGACTGTTCTGTAGCACAGGCATGGGAGACAAATCTGTCTGGGACCGTTCTTGTGAAAGAAATTAAGCAACCGTATGCTGTAACTGTTGATCCTATGGAAATTAAGACATTTAAAGTGACATGTAATTAAAAACTTGGTGCGTGTTCTAGAATGGAGTTTTGTTTTCGCTCTTAAGTCTCATGGGAAAATAATTTTTGAGAACAGGGAAGTTGGAAGTCATATGTCACATGATATGCACTGCAGCCGACGCGGGTCCCGTATTTTCCTGCGACATCGTCATGGTGTTTTAAAAATAATGCTTTCTGCGATACTTCGTCACGAAATTCGCGGAATCATATGTTTACCGCGACGTAGTGAGGTATCATGCCAGGAATACCGATGTACATGTATTGCAAGTTTTCTGTATGTTAAAATTAGATGTTAGATCCACTCGCTTATCTGTAGCGAGTAAGCGAGTGTATGTAACATCTAATTTTAATTACAATTTTTATTAATATGAACTATATTGAATATCTATTTTAAAATTATTATGAGGCCGACTTAAACCAAACTTGGGAATATGTATGCAGTCGATTAAATGAACTTTTATAAAGAGGTGCCTGTCCCTTGCAAAAATTTAAAAATTTCAATTATTAAAAATATACATGTACAGTAAATAATGAAATTTTTTAGCATTGTCAAAGAAAAGGAAAGCTTTTGCAATTTTTACCAAGAGATTTGTGCGAAAATTATTTGTACTATAAAAATATATATAAATGCATTTTTGCCATAGACTTCAATGTTAACTTCAAGATGGGATAAATTTTTCAATATTAATTATTTTTTACAAATTTAAAAGATGAATCTTTGTTATAAAAAACTCCTTAAAACCACACTAAGAGTTTTGTCATCAAACTTGCAATCTATTAGATACGAAATATGATAGTTATGGATGGACTACCTTAAAATCCAAAAAATTACTCATCAATATTATGTGTAATATACTGGTCTAGAGTTATCGTTCTTCTATTCTTTATTATTTCCCTTGTGTTTACCGAAATAGTGCAATCTTGAATCCTATGTTAAATGCCTGTGTTGCAGATAGTTGATATTAAATATTTATGAAACATTAATTTTAATATATTGCAACATCGTGATGGTGATTGTTAGTGATTCGTATTGGTAATGATGTGGGTACACCCTATGGCGAATCTACAGTTTGGTATTTTGGTGAAGAAGAAAACGTCAATAAATAGCACTGATTTCGATTCGGTAAACAATTTATTCTTATAAACAATAACTTGGTTATTTATATGTTTCTCCATGTATGTTGCTCGCATCTCATAAAAAAACGTAATTTCAAAGTACAGAAGTTGTCACACATTGCATAAACACTGGAAACTCCAAACTTCCAGTTGTGGTGTTTGGTTAAAGTCACCAAAATAGGTGACGTAATTCTAAGTATTATGTCATTATTTTTGTCACAGGATTACTAGTAGTTATTTTAGTGAATTATTCACCATATTTGCGTTCATTTATTTCAACATTTCATGTTTTCATTTCCCATTGTCATTTGTTTACATTCACGCCGCTTCATTCATTTATACAATCATTCATAGGGTGCGTTCAGAGTATTTCCAGTGGTACCAATACCTGTGATGCCAATGGTAACAATTTGTTCCATTGGTGCCATTGGACCCATATGTACTCTGAACGAGTTTGAAAGAGGGTACAAATAGTAAGAAATTTACCAATATTAACAATGGTACCTTTGGTGTACCATTGTTAACACTGGATGATTATTTAGCGGAAAATATCAAACCAAGATGCCATATGTTTGCCTCGTTGATCATTTTGCACCAAAAGGATACATTCAGAAATATAATTTGTGTACAGTAAATCATTTTTACTTCTGCAAAACGTGCGTTGATCTTTGAAAAAACATGCCTAGAATGAGTCTAGATTGCTACCATATACACCGATGAAAGTAAATGCTATGCATGGTTAATGCCAACAACAATCTATAGGGACCTACCCCTAATGTTGAAAAGGCTCTGTTGGTTTTTTTGGAAACTACGTTTGAGAGCTTTCGATATATGGCTGATCGGTTTTAGAACATATATAAAAGGAAAGTTTAAAAGAGTATATTCTCCTCCTTGAAAAATATTAAGGCCGAATAGAAAGCTTTCATCAGAAGGAAAACAATTTAGAAAACTTTCAATTTCAAAATGTTTATGGTGCTTTAAATAGAGAAAGTCATATTCCAACCAATGTCCCTAAACACCTGTCTACATATACAGAAAGATATTTTATTCAGCTGTACTTCTGGCATGTTACAGTGCTTAAAACGATTTGTTCAGCTACAACAAGGTTTAAGGTGGAAAAACTGTGAAATAAATATGTTGCCTTCAATGCATACACAATATCCGCCACTTTTGTGATGTCATAAAAAAGTTACCATCGCTAACAGAGCTCTAGATCGTCTGTAGAAATGTCAACCTATAGTAAATGTTATCGGCAAACACTGGTACCGTTGGCATACCAATGGAAAAAATATTACCAGTGGTACGCGGCAGTACTCTGAACGCACCCATAGTGTGATAGTAGGACGAGAGGTCACGTGGTTACGTTTGGAGGGTGGATCGGTGAATGAATGGGTGTGTTAGACGGGTTTATCGGGCTTGAGTGAGTGAGTGCGCATGTTAGTTTGTATAATCCAATTTTTAGCACGAACTTTGAGATTTCATAAAACAACGCCACCCAAGACAGACGGTTGATGACTCGGCTTCATAGCTTGTCAATCCGACTATTATCTATACGTTTATACTGCTGTAATACTTGGTGATTTATTTTAATCAAATATATGTTATTTCAATACTATTTAACTAAAGATAAATTTATTGAGTGAATGCAGAGAATTGGAGTGTTCTAGTAATATTATAATTGTATATGATTATAGATCACCCGTGGAAACCATTTCATCATTATTGGAGTTCTGTTTCCCAATTTAGCTATAAAAATATTATATATCAGCTACCCCTTGACATTTATATTGGTGACATAAAAGGCTATATAAAGTAGGCGGATCCAGAGTTAGGGGGTCAATCAGCCTAGTGTAAGCAGAGAGATTGAGATAGAAAAGGAGAGCAAAATGCAAGTTTTGGTAACCCCAACACCAAACTGAAACTAACGGGTGCCAGCCGATCCCCTTTTTATATCCGTGTTTTATATTTGAAAACAACAGCTCCGGATTACACAAATTATATAATTATATAAAGTCAAATTAATCATACATGTTCACATTCATTATCTTCAACAAATAAATTCACTGAACTTTTTACATTGTGTTTTGTTTAACCAAAAAAAAAAAAAATCCTCGGACGATACACAGTTTTTGGTGGCAGCGGGGAGATCCGGTATATTCTTTCGTATTCTGCGGTCGAACTTACCCTTGTTCTGTTCTTACCTTGAGAAGTTGAGTTAATTTTTGTTCGAGATGACAATGATGAGCAGCTATATAATAACACTGAGTTATGATGGCACTGCATGAGCATTTATGCCACTTTCAGGTTTGCTTAAAATTGGGTAAGTGGGATAAGAAAAAAAAAAGCCTTTAATCTTATTAGCGACATTTTTTTTGGGGGGGGGGGGGGGGGGGGGGGAGGCAACCCATACATTTTTCTTATGAATATAGGGACATAAGAATGGAATATATACTTATGAGGCACTATTGGTGAAATTAAGTCAAAGATTCGGTAGTTTGAGACAACATAATGAGATGATTGGCTCGGTTTGAATCAAGACGCGATAACTTGGAGAGTCCATAGCAGCTCTAGGAGATGGTTTACGTCAGATGGCTTATAAAGTTTACATAGGCCTAGATTTCAATGTACAAGAAAATCGCACTAGAGATACAAGAGGCCAATAGGCCTTAACGGTCACCTTAGTAGCATATAACCCATACACAAACTTGTAAACTGCCCATATGAGAATAGATAAGATACTTTAAAATTAAATTATCTAAAAATGCCATAATTCTCTTTTAAATTATTGAAAACAATGTATATTTACCATAACATCGATTTATAATCCTTAAATATGTTAAATGATTAGAATAGGTTGATTTAAACTGGCGTATGCGTGTCAAAATCTCCAAATAGTGTCATTTTTAGAACTTCAATGCCTTTTCTTATATGGAGTGGGTCTGAGCTCCATATTTTTGTTATAGTCTATTTGAGGTTTAAAGGAAATGAAACTGATTTCAATCAGCGAAAACGTGGAGAGATGACCCACTATACTTTAGAAATGCCATTCTGTATTGCAACAATTGAACGTTTTAGAAAAAAATTTACAAGTCTTGAAATTTTAGTGGTTGAAGTCGCATATAGCATTTAACAATGGAATCTGTTGTGACTGAAAAGGCTCAGTGGTTAGAGCACCAGACATTAGGTAAGATTATAGGGCAAGGGTTTAGGTTGTGGGTTCGAAACCACCAAAAATTTATAATTTTTTTTTTAACCGTTTGTTTATTAATATTCAAAACTAAATATAGTTAAAAATTGTGCTTTTGTAAATTTGAATAATGACATAATCAATTATATTAAGTTGAAAAAAAAAATAAATTTGAAATTGTGTTTTACGACTTAACCAAATGGGCAATTGCGCTATCTTGTTTCCCCATCTTCTTTGAAATGATGACCACCTTCCTGCCTGAAATCTTTCAAAAAGAACTATAAAACTAAATTTTGGCGAAAAATTTAAAAATCTGGTCTACAAAATCACGAAGTCAGTATTCCTTTAAGGTGTGTGGGAGTAAAGAAGATAATTTTAAACATTATATGCATTAACATATTTACATCCGATTTGGACCTGCCCTAGAGTCAAAACCATTACTCCAGGGGACATGAAATTTAAAATTTTAGTAGAGGACTTCCTGGTAAACATAATAATATTATTATGAAGTAAGTTTTTCATACAAATATGTGAGAAAAGAAAAGAAAGAGAAGAAGACGATTTTAAAACATTATATGCATTAACACTATATTACCATATTAAGATTTAATACATTTTTACTATATGGCTATATTGGCCCAACCCTAGAGCCTCGACCCCTCATACAGGGGTCATGAATTTCACAATTTTGGTGGAGGGCTTCATGGACATCAATATCATGCATTTAGTTTTTAACAAATATATATGGGAGTAGAGAAGAAGATTTTCTAAGATTAAATACATTTCTACTTTATGGCCAAATTGGCCCCACCCTAGAGCCAGAACCCCTGACCCACGGGCCATGATATTCACAATTTCGGTAGCGGGCTTCATGGAGATTATAACCATGCAACCAGTTGTTTCCTCACTTGTGTGGGAGTAGAGAAGGAAGATTTTTTAAATTTGGGCTTTATTTTTGGAATATTTGGCCCCACTTGTGGTGCCCCGGGGTGGTAGAGCTACGAATTTCACAATTTAGATTTCTCTTATCATAGAGATGCCTCACATCAAAATTGGTAACCATTAGCCTTATAGTTTTTTAGAAGAAGTTAAAATGTAAAATTGTTAACGCACGTCGCCGGACGAAAACGGATAGCAATAGGTCACCTGAGTTTACTCAGGTGACCTAAAAATGCAGTTGTTTAATAGAAATTTCCAAACAGTACTTGAGGCAATAGATGTCAGAGATATATAAAGAAATACTAGGTCCACACTTCATTTCATATCTATACATAATAAAAAAACCCTTTAATTGCATTGCAGCGCACCGAGCAGGCTGATCCTAGACATTACCAAAGAAAGGGAGAGAAAAGAAGAGAAAAAAAAATAATAATCATAATAACAATTGTTTTGACACATATAACCTTTTTTCTACAGAATCCTTCACATAAACATTTTTGCTAGACACTGATTTCCATCGCCCGTGTCTTTGTAACACCTTTCATTGACACTAGCATTTGCAGCAGCAGTTGCCCCTCCTGATCTAAGGGAGTGTAGACCGATATTTAAATCCGGAGCTACAGTTTTTAAAAGATTAACAATATTTTGCTTTGCTGCAGTATAACTAAGCTTTTTATTTTTTGTCACTAATTTGGAAATACCACTGCTTCTTAAAGCGGGTTTAAAAATAAAATGATCAGAACACATATCAATTCCCGCCTCCTTTGTATAACGTAAAAACATGTCATATGGGCAAGCACTAGTAAAACCTTTTGCGATGAGTACTTCATTTCCATCTCTGTATTGATCATTTTTGCATTTTTCAATAAAAATTTGCAAATAATTTTGTTCAACAATGACATCTTTACATTTTAAGGAACTTAGTTCGTCAAATCTTAAAAAACCTGCAAAACCTATCAAAATCATAGCTAAATTTCTAAGCATAAGAACATCCGTAGTATCTGTATGCGAATCGCACAGTGTCTGTAGCATCTGACGGTCGACGGGATCCTTTCTGCGCACTGGTCTACCCGTTAATCGTTTAGCCGACTCTTGTAGTGAATTCACAAAGGAATTATCTGTGGGATCTGGATAACCACTGATTTCATGCATCCATTTTATTGAATAAATTGTAGTGTTTACTGTAGAATACGAAGCACCAGAATCTAACAGATAAGTAATATATAAAGCAACATGAATTGGCTGTGCTGGAATCTCACTGTGTCCGTGGTTATTTATGAACTTCTTCCATCGTTGAAAACCATGTTTGTAGGTCTTGTTGGTACTGTCACTCTTTGATGATAAAAGGTACCATATGTGACTGTACTCCTAGTCCTGGAAAAAATTAGTCATCACCAAAATGAAATATCTTAATATTATGAACATGTATTTATTTCTAAAACTGTATTCTCAATACCAACATCTTAAACTTCAGTGGAAATTTTGCAAAAATTGATTTATTACTCTTGCCATGCCTTATCAATTTTTTGTCAGGTAGATAATAACAAAATTTTACAAAACTTTTATAAGTTTCCCTCAAATATCAAAGGCCAATATGAGGACGACTTCCATTCCGGAATAATCAATGTACCTGTGGCCCTCTCTGCTATCATTTTGTTAATAACTCTTGGTATATAACTGGGCGGAGGAACTAACCAGTTATTTTCACTTACCCAAACCTGGGTAAACGCATCGACTGCCTCTGTACCAGGACACCAATATTTAGAATTAAACCTTTCACACTTTTTATTGTAATGTGTAGCAAATCTATCGACAGTATGCATACCCCATAGTTTTTCGTAACTGTTAAAAACATCATCGTGTACTGACCAATCGTCCATGTCCGTTACACGACTTAAGAAATCTGCTCTTTTGTTTTCATTTCTGGGCTTCCATACATTACTTACTTGAGTGCTGTTTTCGGTGCAAGTTTCAAATATCTGGCTTGCAATGATTTGCAAATATGGTTTTTTGCTTCCAACTTGCATGATTTTTGCAACGTTTTTACTGTCTGATATAACATTTAAATTTGAATTTTTTATAATACTGACTTTACTTTTCATGACCCTGTTAACAGTTTCTAATTCTCTCCATGTTGAGCTCTGCATCGCTTCTTCTGCTGTCCAATTTCCTACTACACTCCCCATAAAATCATTTTCATTGTTATCATTGATACATTCAAAATAACCACCAAAGCCTACATCCGAGGCGTCACAATATAAGAATAAGCTGCATACATCTGATGCACTTACAAAATCAATGGAACAACCGTTTCCATTCAAAATTGAAACACTTTTTCGCCAAAATTCAATTTCTCTCAAAGCATTTGCTGTTATTTTTACCTGAGCTTCCCAGCTAGCCTTGCTTGATATGCAGTAATACAAAAATCTTGTTTTCATTCTAACAATATCACCAAAAACAACTTTCATGGAAATAATTTGACCAACAATTTTTGCTAAAAATTTTGCACGAAAATACAATACATTTTTCTGTACCTCACCATGTATAGTATCTAAACACAAATTTAGACGATAAATTCTGTCGTTGCTGATGTGAACTTGACCTTTCTCTGTATTCCAATGCAAAACTTGGAATCCAATTACATTTGTCGTCTGCAAACAAGAAACCCAAATTTTGAAAAAGCATTTTTATTGAATAACTTACGTTTGATGTTACTTCGAAACTGCTGCCTGCAGCTATACCGTCGTCTAAAAATGTTATAATTTTTATTCCTTCTGATCTTAAATGCCTCACCGGTTCTCTAAGAACTTTTGAAAAAATGTACCCTGCTGTGGAAATGCCAAATGGTAAAACATTGTATACGAAATATGAAATTTTGCCATTTTCTTCCCATGAGAAACCTAAATATTGTCGGTGTTCCTCGTAAATTTCTATATGGTGATAGGCTGATTTTAAGTCAAAAGTAAACATAAAGTCTCCCATTTTAAGCATTTCTTTTGCAGTGACAGCATCTTCGTATCTAAACTTAAACTTGTGCAAATGAGGATTCACGTGCCTGCAATCCAGTACCAACCTTCGCTTACCGTTTCTATTTTTGGCCACCGTCAAAGGATTTACAACTGTAGGTTTTTCCCTTACCCGTGACACACATCCCTTTTCTATCAAATTCCTTATCTCACCTGTGACGAATTCTGGTTCCTCTCTCGCTGACCTATTGTTGTTTAATTCAATAGAAGAAGGATTTGTTTTGAATGGAATTTTATATCCTGACTTTATAATATCTAATATTGTTTTACCTGTCCCAATTTTCTCCCATTCGCTGTAACGTGATCTTAAACGACCAACTGGAGATATGATACTACTTATATCATTAAAAAGCGCCAAATTTGAAATAGGCAAAAATTTTTCTAAATTTTCACTTATCTTGTTTGCTTTGTCACCTTTCTTCGTACAATCCCGACTCCAATGTCCCTTAGCTCCGCAGTCAAAACATCTGCCGGGTTTTCCACTGCTCGTTGATCTTTCATCTGTCTCCATACGGGAGACGGTCGCTGGTTTCTTCTGATAGGGTTCGAATCTCTGACGTTTTCTCCCGTTGAAAACTTTCCGCTCGGCTCTCATCTGTGCTCTGTACATCTTCTTCTCATCGTCCGAATCGTCTGCTATGGGGTTGGCCTGATACTCCTGGACTACTTTCCAACCAAGCTGAGACGAATCTGCCAACTTAATCACTTTCTGGCGATTTTTAACCATTTCAATACCTTCAGCGATACTGCTCTTTGCCGACTCCACTCCATCGTCACTCCCGCAGTTTAAATGTTCCCTGGCCTCCTTTAACTTCGTGAGCACTCGGGCTTCATGCTTATACTGATTCTCGTTTCCTTTTTTACGAAACACATAATGTTCATTCAAATTGTCCTCAATTTTGCATATTTGAGACGCGGAAATTTGTTGAATATTTTGTTGAAAAACTGACAAACGACTGTCCATCATATTTTGCAAACTACTTAACAATTCGGACTGCTGACGTGAAACAACTCTGTTTACTTCTTCTGAAATTGAGCTTTGTATTTGTCTGGCGTCCATGACGAAAAACACGACTTGCTCGGGACGGCGTGCGCTAGAAAGTGAACCTTACTGACAACCCATGAATCAATTCAAACACGTACACTCAATACTGAAATTTCATTGGCTAAATACTCCATAACAAGGTAAACTTAGTAACCCCACACTTTCGTAATTGTTTACATGTCGTCAGGACAATTATTTTTCGCTATACTTCGTAACGCGAAAAAATTCTAGAAACCAATCTCTAAAAAAAAGCCAGGGGCGCACTCGATTGGGACCCTTCTTATTCCGGAATAATCATTCCGTCCGCTCGATTGGGTTGGTAGGTAAATGGTTATTACACTTGGAAGGCCTACTGAACATTTTCGGAATCTCAGACACCAGACAGAGGACTTCGGACTGCGGACCTTTTAGTTGATGGGACATGTCAAACACGAAAATTGAAGAAAATATGTGTTCAAAAAATTGTTTTCATTGAACTTAATTTTTGACTTCGGGTGCGTCGTTTATAAGAATAAGCATGTTGATTTCTTTCAATTATGATATTTTTAAAGATTAATTTCACGTAATTTAAGGTACACGTATATAATGTATAATATTTTTTATGTTTTCGAAGTAATTTCAAGATATTCCATAATGATACTTGACGACATATTTGACCGAAACGTTATCAATGTTTAAAAAAATACCGCAACATTGTTTATACATATTATAACAAGTAGAGGAAATGTATCCCTTTTTAATGAAATTAAAAAATATACAGGAAACGAGTTCTTCAAGTGTTTTATTAAATTAATCAGACTCGTCAGAGTCAACAGCAAGAGCTTTAAGAAGTTTTGGTACTTTTTTTGTTATAAAAATGTTATACGCCTCTTGATTTTCCCGCATAACGCTCAGAAGTGGCCGTTTGCAAACTCCTTTTTGAGATGGTGATGGTCTAGAAGTACCAGGCGTAGATGAAAATCTAGATGAACCGGGCACAGATGAAGATTTTGACCGACCGGGCAAAGATGAAGACGTAGATGTAGACGGACCGGTCAAAGATGCAGATTTTGAAGGAGCAGGCGTAGACGAATCGGAATTGGCCTCATTCAAATCCTCTTCGGAAGAGGACAGATCTTGCATCATTTGAGATCTTACATCCAATTCGTTCAAATCAGTGGTCGCACGTACCCCGGTCTGTTTTTTATGAACAGGTTGTGCTAATTTGATTTCTATGTCCCTTACCTTCTTCAATTCATTCCTAAAAAAAAACAAAAATAGTTATCAACTTTATTTATAAAATTGAAGCTGGTTGAATTTTATATGAACATTTATTTAGAAATAATTTTGAACATTACAAAGAGTTCTATTTAAACAATATATAAACTACCTGATCGTGATATTCTTTATATCGAGGTCTGATACAGACAGCAATTTAGATAACTTTGTAGAAAGCCTATCTTTTATTTGTTTTGCATTAGAGGAATTGTACAAATTCTGCGTTTCTAATGGAAGCTGATGGATGTTATCAATCATCGATTTGTGTATTTGGACCCAAGCACATGGATAAGTCTGGTAGCTCCTCAACATCAACAGGATTTCCTGATCGCAAAACTTTACCACCCGTTTTCGTTTTACATTTACCAAAGGCTGTTGATGTTCGAAATTATCTGCAATTAAAAAATATGATTGATAGAATTTTAAATGTACTTCAATGCTTATTAATTTTTTTTGGTTAAAAATATATTGAAATAAGGAGATGTCTTTCAAAAATTATTATTTTATATTTAATCATAGATAAGCATGAAGGGATAACGCCTCCGTCAAGTTTGCACTTGCGAGGGGTGTTCGGGTGGAAGCCTTGTCTTTAAAAAAAAAAGAGTTATTGGGCTTTTCTCTTGTGAAATCACTTGTATTTTACTGTTGCCGAGAGAGGGTCGGTTTTTATTTTATTGTCATTTAAACTTAAGCATATGACAATTCACAGTTTTGAATATTTTCGAACAATTTTCATTTTTATGATATATCTATTTAAATGTATTTAACATGTACTGTGCATGTGTTCACTATAAAAATGAAATGCACGTCGTTTTCAATAGAAAATAAAATACATATATGTATTTAGATATTGATAAAAAAGATTACATGTAAATGAAAGCTTACCATCTTGGATATCTGGCAAATCATCCATATCTAAGTAAGTCCGTGTTCTCGGAAGAAATTGAGCGGAATGAAAGAATAGGAGGAGCGGTACAAAACAAACCAAACAAACAAAAAACTAAAGGGTCATATCAAAAGTAATAAAAAATGTAAGCAAAGGTTGGTTGTATTTAGAGTAAAGGGTGTTAATTTTGTGAAGGATTTTAAATAATATTAGGTTACGAATGCAATCAATTAATCTTTTTAGGATCCGTTCAACTCAACACAAAGGATGTAATTATTTATTTCGTTTTAAATTATATTAGTAATATTATTTATTTATTATGATAGTATAGAAAAGTATATTCAATGAATGAATGCGATCATTAAGATTGATTGCGGTCTTGACCCAACTGCAACTTAAATTAGAATTACAAATTAAATGGATTTCTAAAAAAATATATTAATTTAACATAGACCCCGTAGACTTCCATAAAAACCCCAATAACCTAGAATCAATTAAATTGTGATGCCATAATGTTCTAGAACTTCGTTGGTTACTCTCACCAGCAAATAAACCTAGGGGGGTGGGTGGGGGGTGTCAAATAATATGAAATGCAAGTAATCTTCCTACATTATATGTACATGTATTAGCAAATATAACATTCTCATTAAATAGTAACAACCAACGATAATTGACCCCAATAGTTTTAATTGATTCAGTAACTCTCTTGCTACCCCCCCCCCCCCAACTTCCTCCAATCCCCCGGTAAAAATAAACTATAGAAATATAAAACAGGTAATTTTTATTAAGAATTGTTTCAATTTCAGGTAAACATGGATTTTGATGTTGTGGTTGCAGCTCTCCCAGCTTTTGCTTCGTGTCCGCCCGATTGTTTTATTGTTAAACAATTTTTATCAATATTGATGATTATCACTAAACCCCCACCTGATCCTTTGGTGGATGTGCGACATCGTCTTTGTACAGGTGAACCAGGTGTGTGGCAAGGAAGAGATATATTCTGCATGTTTTCAGACCATTCCTATGGCTTTTATGAGATAACAGGCGAGAGTCTTGAAACTTTTCTAGACCTTGTGCAGAAAATAACTAACGCTATGGGTAGGAAAATGACTGGCCATAATCTGTCACCAAAAAACCGTACGCTTTTATTTATTTATGATTTGGTTGAGATGTTATCCATCTTACAATTTCTTGTTTCAACTGTTTGATGTAAGTACCACAACAATTCATGAAGAAATTGACAAGTTAATGCCTGCTGTAGCAAATTCATTTATCACGTGGCCATCAGTTGATGAATGGCGGGATATGATACATATTTGGGCAAAATTACCAAATGCAGTTGGTGCAATCGACGGAACATCAGTCAGCAGTCCGATACATTAAAGGAAGATTTGTAGAAGAGGAGAGAAAACGTGCAGAGACAATGCACAAAGAACAGATGAAAATGCTCTCAGGACTTACAAATATTCTTGGCAAGCTTCCAGATGCAAAGAAGTAGTTATGCATCCATATATAAGAAAAAAATTATTTACTTATCAAGTTTTTTAAGTAATGGTATGGATATCATAGGTTTTGATATAAATGTACCTTAGATTCTTACATATCTAAGTAGTTTGAACCATCTAGTCATTCATTCATTCAAATATATACCGCAATGTAGTTATCTGTGGTATTAATTTGTCTGACCTTTGTTATGTTTTATGCAGCAAAGTTACATGTACCTGAGGTGTATCGCTTTGTCTGTTCTTTGTTATTTTTTATGCAGCAAAGAATGTGTCTTGCATACCTACTTTTTATTTCGAGTTTGTATTGTTACCGTTTTACATAAAAAATAAAATGTTTTAAAGCAGTCCTTGTTATGCTAATCTTTGTAAAAGAGAGAAATACACTTTGTAACCTTGACCTCTGGCTTATAAAATCTTCCCTTCAGGCTATGCATTGGGACCATGCATCAGTAGTCATGTTGTCATTAAGATAGTTGTCGGATAGTTTGACGATTATGTTGCACCAAAATGTAGAAAAATAAACAAGGAATTTCTATCAGATACCGGTACATTTAATTATGAACATATTGACAAATATATCTCTCATTGACATATTAACACAGACTAACAATAGGCATTATATTTTATGCAACACAACACATTCAAATAATACGTGTTTTAATAATCCTGTTTTTGTAGTTCCTCTTTATTGAGTATTTCACTTGTTTTTCTTGCACATGTATGCATTTCTGTTTTGCTGTTCCGAAGTTGACCTCTACTTCCGGGTCAAACTTCCTATTTTAGAGTTCACCCTCATAGATAGTCATACCCGGTGAATTCCATTGAGATTAACATCGTAAGTAAACAAAATCGTATTTTTATATTGATATTTGATTTGTTGAATGAAAAGTAGTGTTTAAAAAGTTTAACTTAAATTGTTTGTGATTTTTATTCATAGAACTATGTTATTTGGGATGTATCCCGTTTACTGTTAACAACATCTGTCTTTAGTAGACGAATTTTATAAGTGATTGGGTTTAACGGATATGAACGGAGAATATATAGCGCGAATCCGTTAATTTTCGTTAGTCTGCAATTATGGGGGGTTTAAAGATGCAAGTAATTTATTTTATCAGAAATTTAATTGGGTTTAAGAGATTAGGTTTTGATCACATATTTCCATAATTTGGAAATCTGATCAATTAATTTAAAGTTAATTAGTGAATTATAATTAATTAAGGTCACATTTTCAGATTAATATCTGAATCAGACCTTACAAACTTCTTTTGTGGGAATTTTTATCAGTGTTTATATTTTAAACTAGGATACTTAGGTAATTTTAGTTAGGTCTAAGTCACATATTCAGAATTTATCTGAATCAGACTATTTAACATTAAAGTTGTTGTGAATTTACTGGAGTTATTAGGGTATTTCAGTGAATAAAAAGGACAGGAATTTAATTAATGTTGTTTTGAGGAGGCTATCTATTTATTTTCTGTCTTGTAAGAAATAGTTGGTGTATCAATAAATTGTGAAACTTTACAGCAGACTTTATTTTATTTACTTATATTTGGGTTTGGTACTTGCCAGTAAAGTACCTGGTGTCAGAAGAACAAATCAAACCAAAGTGTAGCGTTAGCACGTTACATATTTTTGGTGTCAGAAGTGGGATCCTATAACATTTTAATTAGGATCCAGTGAAACGGACTCACGGATACAATGTATGAGACAAGAGCACACAAGAGAAGGGTAAACAATTTAGAGTCAAGTGATGTAGACCCTAAAATTGATGGGGAGTCAGCTGATGAGATATTGGTAAAACGAAATATAGGAAACAGTCCAAAGATGGAAATGACTGAAACAAGAGATACAGCATGTACATCAGACAATAATGGTCTACCTACTCAACAATCCTCCTTCATTGGGAACTCCAGTACATGTAGGGTCGGCTCAAACTCCCACAGAGGGGCAAGTGCAGAGACAGAATATACTAGTAAGACGAGGTAAGATTCGTAGTTCCATCTGTAAGGAACACCCCTACCTCTACTTGTGTAAGATCTCCACTTGACAGCTCACGACCACCATTCTATCGAGCAGAGTCAGAGAATGACGAGGCTGCTGTTGGAAGACACATGGAGAAAGCAGGGATTGTAGGTACTTTCAAAGCTCTCATTGAGGAAGTGACAACCACAATGACAGAGATGAGGTCAATGGTACAAAAGCTCAATGGGAAAATTAGTACCGGTAAAAAACCACATGATAAATTAGTTACTGGTTCTACCCATCATTCCCGTACCACAAACTCAAGAGTAAAGCGTCAGTTGACCTCTAGTACATGTAGTAAACTTACAAGGGAGGTAAGTACAGACTCCTCGCCCACTGAAGAAGATGATGATGGAAGCTGTGTTTCAACAGGAAACACATCCAGCCTAATAAAAGACGGAAGGTATAGTAAAACCTTTGGGGCCAAGTTACCCCCCTTTACAGGCACATATCCATGGAAAGTGTGGCATAACAGGTTTGAGTCAGTTGCTAATCTCAATAGATGAACATGAAAACCTACAACAACTATTACCAAGGATTCAATGCAAGGCTGCGGAGTTTGTTTATGGCCAACTAAAACCAGCAGTAACATCTCAATATAAGATGATAAATTTGATTGAACACTAAGACATGATTTAATATTGAACATTGAAAATGTGAACATTTTAACAACACATCAAGTACATATAAAATCAAATTTATTTTAGATACAAGTAAGTCATCAAGAAAAAGGAAGATTAACATCCAGGAGCTCGAAATGGAGAATTTAAGACTGGAAAACACTAAACTGCAGAAGGAAATCAAGAAAATGGACGTGGAAACAGAGGTCCTGCAAATAAAAAAGAACTTTTAGGCCAAAAAAAATTAATGATTTGTTTCTCAGGCACCGCCGCATCAGTAAAATCATCGCCGCATCAAACTTTTTTATCGTTATTTTTCCGGATTTTTTATATCTTATCATTATCGGTTTTCTCTATTATGGAATCTATGTAAACAAACGCTCAGAACAAAAGTGAAAAACGTTATTTTATCTGAAACATCTACCCAGTGACCAACCTAGGGGGCTACCTGGGCTAAATACAACTTTATGTAAATATAATTACTCGCTTTGTGGTCGGTAACTTCGCCAGAATTTCCTCATAATGAGAGAGGTTGAAGTTGCCCTGTATTCTGAGTTCACGATCGTGAAAGTTAACTCCAAATGCAATAAAATGAAAATCATCTAATTCGAAAGACATTTTCATAGCCTAAGTTAACCCCTGTTGTGATTAATAACTAGCGACTGTTTTTATAACGGTTGATGCAACTACTTACTGTGCACTTAAAATTACAACCGATGTTTATAACTTTAGGTGCTGATATTACAATTAGTTGGTAACTTGTAATTAATTAATAACTCTGCCAAGTTAGTGCTAAAATAATCATGAAACCGTTTGTCTACAATTATCTCTAACTAAAAAATTCTGTACAACATGCAAATATATGACGGTTGTAATTGGGTCAAAGGGTTGGACTAATACCTCCAAAATACACTTAAACACATAAACTGATTTTATTTGTCATTTAGCAAACACAATAAAATTATTAGGAAACATTTCAGCTACAAAATGTATGAATACACATATAATAAATTAAATTTAAAAAATTGGATAAGATTTAAAAAAAATTTAGGAGTTGTTTTATTTTTAATTGACTTGCTTCTAATCAAATTTAAATTAAGGTTGAATCTGTGTATAAATGTATTATCATTAGCATTATGCCATTGTCAAAGAATGGAAGTCTACCTGATTTCTCCCTATTTTTTGTGAGGGAGAATTTCAGAAGTGAAGTCTCCCTAAACTAAGTTTGCTCTGGGTTGGTCCCTGTTAACACAACCACTGAAATTTCTTTGTTATCTTCAGAAATTGAAGCCTCTGTGATATTGCATAGAAGCAGGAATAAAGGTCACTTGTATTGTTTGAGAATTTTATGTGACTTATTTACTTTTCCTTGATTTCTGTCCTCAAGGCACTGAAGATTGATAAGAAAACACCCCCAAATGAATGCTTTATTTGATAAATTTTTATATGGCAAATTTAACTAGTAAAATGCCATTAGAAGTCCCCTATTTCAGTTTAGACTCCTGTTATTACTGTGGAGGGGAAAGATGGGCCGCAAAATGGAGCAGGGGCATAAAGCATTTGTCTTTTTTGTTCATATGCAAAAACTCAACGTTCTAAAAGGAAACATAACAGTTTAAACTAAAAAAAAAACAAATTAAAACAAATGTTTAAACTTTGCCAAAGTATGAGCTTGATAAATATCTGCTGATGAGTACACAAATAAATCATATAATATGGGTAACCATCATTGTAAATTTTTCAAAAAAAAAAAAAAAAAAAAAAAAACCTGCCTGCCTCATCAAAATTTCAAAATTTTGGCCCGAGAATCTAATGATTAATTTTTTTTGGCCTTATGATGTTAAATTGCAGGTGATTCTTAATGAGCACCCTGAAGTTGTCGCTCAAATGCTAAAAGACAATGAATGTTAAATAATAATTCCAATCAATTCAAGGAAGCTTTTATAATCACTTTTTGTCTGGCGTCATACTGTCTGTTCGTTCATCCTTAATTGTTTTTTACATTTTCGACATCTTCTCCAGAACCACAGGACCAATTTCAATCAAACTTGGCTCAAAACTTTATTTAGTGAAGGATATTTAAGTTCGTGAAAACAAACGGCCAAATCTTATTTTAAAGGGAGATAATTAAGAATTATTGAAAATCTGTTGCTTGTTTCTCAAATATCTTTTTCTGCTTTTAATCCATTCGACCAGAAAAGCTGAAACTTATGTGGAGGATCCTTAGGTAGTCTAGATTGAAGTTTGTTCAGATCATAATCCCCGAAAGTGGATACAATTGGATGGGTGGGGGATGACATTGGAAACAAATTATTTTCAAAAAATGCAGTGTTATAACATATGGTATTTCTTAATACAAAATATTTAAACAATAAAATGCTTTCTTTGGAGATTCATACGGGTTATGAAGGTGGCAACATTGCAGAAAAAATACATAACCCATTTTTTAATACAAAATATTTTTTTGCAATGATCACTACCTTCAGAACTTGCATGAATCGTCAAAGAAAGCATTATTGTCTTTACTGTTAATATACATCAGAACAATAGCTAAAAGAAACAGCCAAACGTCTTCTATGGAAATTTGAGTCTGACTTCCTCATGACTATTTCATGCAGTTCATGAATTTTCTTAGGTGGCCGTAGATTTTGACCAATCGAGAAACAGGCCATGTAGATTTCAGTTTGGCTGTATTATAGAGCTATGAATTTCTGTAAGAAATAGAGGGAATCATACTTGGTATATGTAAATATATTGTATTACATTGTCCAGATAATTTGTATCATAATTACTCCATTAAGCTGATTTTATTATGGTTATGTTAATTAGGTGAGCAATGTGGCCCATAGGCCTCTTGATTAAAATTATTAGATAAGCTGGATGTTAATCTTTTTTCCCTTGATGTTTATCTAGATACATGAAATTCATGAAATGTCACATTCTTGAACTTGGTATTCTAATGGAATGCTTGCTAAAATTGACATTGTTGATCATAGTGGTGACATACATTTATTTTGATTGTCATAAACAAAAAAAAATGTTTTATTTTGTTTTGTTTTACATTGTTTAATTTATTATTGTACCTTTACCACATAATGACATTTTTACTCATAATTAATCATATATCCACTTCATTTTTAAAGAGTTTTTTTAAATGAACCGAAAATATAACTGAGCTTTTCTGATAAAAAAATTGTCTATTGTGGTTGTTGTCATCGTTCATGTTGTAATCTGTTCACAATTTCCTCTTCAGAACTCAAGGTCAATTTTAACCAAACTATAAACAAAGCATTTTAATATGAAAGTGGCTGCAGTTTCTTAAGATAGAAAGTTATACATGTCCTCTTTCAGAGGTAGTTAATGAAGAATTATTGTTTTTTTAAGCTCACTGAGACGAAGTGGGGGAGGGGGGCATGGATGGTGCGTATTATGATACTGATGCACCCGACAGGCTTGAATGCTAAATCTGAGCTTTTGGTTTTGGATGCTGGAGGAGGTTAAGGTTTTTAGAGCTGGATAAAGTTTTTGTTGCAGGTGCCCTCTGAAGATGAGATCTTGGTTATTACTGGTCCTAACTTCACCAAACTTGCATGGATGATGCATCTTATGTATCATAAAGGTGATGAATTTTTTTATAGGATAGAAGACAAAGTGTTATTATATCTTTTTCTGATATATGAAACAATGAAAGGTGCTTAATGTTTAATATAGATATTTGTAAGAAAAATTTGATCATCTTTGTAAACAAGACCTAAACATGTAAATTATACGTCGAGTATTTTGTATTTGATCCCATAAAGCTGACAAAGTAATAGCTAGTTATATTGCACAGGTGAGCAATGTGGCCCATGAGCCTCCTATTAATATTTACATTTACTATTTAAAATATATAGTGCCACTCTAAGCTTTGGATGATAAGCTTCCTCTTTGAAAATGAGTCATTTTTTATCTTAATGATGTGTGCATTTTAAGTCACTGTTCACTGAAGAATGTTATATGATACAATTGTGATACATTGCACTTTTAGCAATAAGAGTATTCAAGTTTATGCTAGTTTGAATTATTCATTGTAGTGTGTAATATCAGTAAAAATTATATGAAAGTTGTAATGAAAGAATAATTGTTTCATCTTAAAATATTTGACAATGATATTATTTGAGCAAGTTGAGATGATGCGCTGTATTGCTTGTTTAATGTTTAAGTAGTTTACATGTCCATCTATTTGATTGAATGGCGGATATATGTGACTACATGTATATACTTAAGTTGCTTTATCTGATTGTTTTCAACTCTATTAAATGTTATCATCAATAATGACTTTAGCACCAATAGTTGTATTTATTTATAGTCAGTGAAATACCCTGACATCCGTTAATTCATTATTATTATAATTATTCATTAATAAATTCACCATGTTAGTAATATGTATAAGGTACCGGTACATAAAGTAGTAAATTGTAAACAGTAATTTTATAATTAAAATTCTTAGATGTTGACTATGCATAGAAACGTCTTCATGAGAAGTATGTATCTCTCACATGGTCGCTCACGGTGCGTCCTACAGCGTCATCTGGAACCCTAACGTGGACGTCCATGGCCACATCAACTGCATTCGTCAAGTTTGTCTCTTTCAGAATGTCCCTCCGTTGAATCCCTATATTGTGCAGAATAGCACAGGCCGTCACTATTCGGCACGCTCTTTCTGGTTTGGTCCGAAGGCCACAGTGGAGGGCATGAAATCTCTTTTTCAAAATTCCAAATGTTTGCTCAATCGTGACTCTGAAATGTTATTGAAGAACTTATATCCAAATGTTTGCTCAATCGTGACTTGAATTAGGCCTTCTATATAGAGCAAAAAGTGTCGCAGTACTTGAAGAACATGCATTGTCCGCTATATTTAATACCCTTCTGAGCACTCGATTGCGACAAATTCCAACCCTTCTTACACTCCCTGTTTTTGAATTTATATGTAGATTTGGCGTTCCTCGCCAGGTACACACAGAGACCAAGGTACTCAATTTGAGGGCAAGCTGTTTCAAGAAATGTGTTCATTGTTTAGAATGGACAAAACCAGAACCACAACATTCTATCCTCAGAGTGAGGGACTTGTTGAACTTTCAATAGAACTTTGAAGGCCATGTTAACAAAATTTGTATCACAAACTCGGAGGGTATGGGATATTTACTTACTTTTGGTCTTGATGGCTTACAGAACTTCTGTTCATGATAGCACTGGATTTAGTCCCAGTCTCATGATGTCAGGTCGTGAGCTTGAGCTTCCCCTACATCTTCTGTTTGGGATTTTTCCTACAACAAAATCCAAATCACAAAGTTTATATGTACAAAACTAACAAAAATCCCTGTGGGAAATACATTCCCTTGCAAGTGAAGAAATGATCAAAGCAAGTGATCGACAAAAACGTTACTATGATCACAATGCTCAAAGTATTTCATTTCAGAAAGGAGATAATTCGTGGCTTTGTAATTAAAAGAAAAGTATTTACCACTAATTCACTAAGCCCCGGAAGGGCCCATATGCCATTGTTTAAAAATGTGACTTGGTCTACAAAATCCAAAAACACACAGGACGATGTCAAGATTGTGCACCACAATCTTTTGAAAATCTATCGTTGAAAATAAAATATTTAATAGTCATTCCCAGAGGACAGCTGACGAGACCGCAAGACGAAATATTTTGGTGAAAATTTATTCAATGTTCAACTATATATATAAAATTACTTTATATTTATACAGTGCAATACTCCCATTACCGAAACTCTTCATACTTATGTACAATTGATGGTTGTATTCGACATTTCAACACTGGGACACAGCTGTAGCGGCACAGGAAAGATAAACACGGTCCTAAAGAGGCGTGTCCTCACTGCAGATACGTGGTCCCCAAGAGTAGACCACACTTGATGAGAAACCATGCACTTAGAAAAAGTTCATCGCATTCATCATGATGTGCAGCCAGACAGTATCCGGAAACCACCGCCTTCTCCCACTGTACATGCAACTTTTTCAACATCTGTGGCGCCCAATGTGCCTTCAGCGTCGTCACCTCTTCCTTCCCCTGACCATGGCTCCAGGACGCAGCTGATACCTTTGCGTTTCCAGGGTCAGGATAATTCCCTGGAGCCTGTGGAGATTACCACTAAGAAACACGAATTGCTTAACTAAGTGGTAGAGGCTTCTTGAGTCTTTGACACCAAAAGGAAGATTGTAAAGAGAGACTTTTCCCCTGTGTCTGAGGTCGGCTCACCATCGCATTCGCCCCTTAAACTCCTGTAGTTCCTGTTATTTCAGCCTAGGTAAGCTGACCCAAGCACCATGGCATCTGCCCAGGCGTCCCCGAGTCTTTGGGCCAGGCCATCCTTCCTTCATCTGGTGCCGCTGGTTCATTTGCGACTGTCTGTCGCTCCTGTGCTTCATTACTTTTTCGGCAACTAGATGACATTTCCGCAGCCAGTAGGGACATGGATCCTTATGCGTTTCTGGCAGCTGACCCTCGACTATATTTCGCTGGAGCCCCCTCTGCGATGTTTCCAAAAGGAGCAGCTCAAATTCTTCAGGAGGCCCGCTCCAGAGCTCGGAGATGCGGCCAAAGAACCCTCCACCATGTGCCCCTAGGATTCAGAGCGATCCAACGTGTGGAGAGGGTTAGTCTGCCAGACGGCACTACATATTTCCTATCTGCTACCTGGACAAAGGATCCACATTTCAAGATCACGAAAGAAGCCGCCACCCAGACGTCGGAGGAAGTATCCCAGAAACCAGCTCCTCGTCCATCCTGTGTGAAGAAAGGTATACAGTGTTCTACCAGACAAACATATGTATTTCAGGACTGGACTGTATGTAGTTATGCGTGTTATTTAGTTAAGTCATGACTAATGTATTGTATTCCTTGGGAGGTCTTTACATAAATTTTTAAGTTACTCAAACATAATATGTATGATGACTTTTTTGGAATGGATCATGTTTTAGTTGTCCAATTTAAATATATATTATTGTATGTCATTAATTCCTACTTCATTTTACCTTTCATTATTACGTCCTCACCTTGTTCTTGCATTCTTGTGTCATCATCAGTCATGTTTCTATGCATTTCTAGCAAAAGAAGTGCCATATTTATCATTATGTGCATGTATGTGTTCAAAAACAATGTGTTCAATATCGAGTATATATATTGTTTCCACATTTACATGTGGAATATTACAGATTATTTTATTGTTAAATGAAGATATGTTTTTTAAGAGGGGATAGTGTAAGAGTCCCCCCCCCCCCATTGTTTATATCATAAGTAATAATGATAAATATATCATTGTATGCCTTTCTTATCATGCTTGCATAGATTATAATACGTGTAATTCTTATATCTTATTAATACAGCATTTGTAAACATTTCAAGCATAATTATATGCGATGTGTAATGTGTCGCTAGGTTTTCTTAATCTCATTTGCAAACGAGACAACATTCATCTCCAATGATTTCCAGGCTGATGATACATTGTATATTAATAGCGTAAATACCTGTTGTTTTTAGCAGAAGACAAATCATGTGGTTTGCCCTTTTGGTAATGGAGAAATGGAAGAATCTACATGTATTTATATAGGGGGTAAGGTTATTTTAAGTATCGTCCTCGAGCCTGTTTGATTAATAATGGAAGTATTATCACTGTTGTTCTACTATATTTAAAATGTCTTACCTTTGTTTTTATTATAATACATGTTTGTATTCCGTTAGACGTCACGATATTTACATTATTTATCTGTTTATTCCTTAGCAGCACTCGGTAGCATCGTCCGCCATAGTTTGTCTCTACTTTCCTTTTTGGTTAGGTAAAGCCGAGTGCTCATGTCGGTTGTTGGAGTCTATAAACACCGTCGCTAGCGACGCGTTAGTTTCAGTTCGACTTTGCAGAACGCCGGCCGCGGTTAATAGAAATAGTACGCAAATACTCTGAATCACACTCCTATTCATATTGAATACTATAATTATATAACCAATTAAGCATATAACGGAATTCACTTTCATTGGATTCATACTTTTCATACAACTTTCTTCGTGACGTCTGACGTTCCCAACCTACTGTACAGATTTGTTGGTATTGATTATTTTGAAGTTGGTGCATATTGTTCAATGAATATTTAAACCTAAATAAATTATTGTTACCCTGGAATATTTCTTGTACTCTCACTGCCTCTGACTATGTAGAAGTATACTGACCAACTTTCCCAAAAAACTTTGGAATTTGATCATCATTGGTTAACTATTGAATATATTTCCTTCATTGGAATTTTACCAACTCATCAAGTCATAGCCTATACCTTGGCACGTTACAACCAGGATGATAAATGAACACTGTAAGAGTGATAACTAGGAGCCAAGCAGAGGAAATTAAATCAAATTCTGGGCTGTAAGATGTGAAGTTTCTAAAGCGTGGGGAACCAGCTGAAATTACTCTATAACAATTTTAAGATCCTATCATTGGTCCTATTCTGATAGCCAAGGAAAAGAAGATCGAACAGCCATTGCACTCAATATCTTACAGGTCTGGAGAATAGAAGGCATTGTAGCGGTACTGGGACAGATTGACAATCACGTCGGACATTCTGTACCGTAGATTGGAAAAAGGTTGCACGTCTTGCTCAAACAAGCTTGTCGTCCGGATGATCATTTACTTTTACCATGACATACCTCCCGCAGGACATCTATCTGGACGCTTAAAAGACATTAGGAAGAATAAAACAAGGATCCTACTGGCCGTCTATAAAAAAAACCCCAGTTTTAGAAAATTGTCATTTATGTGACAACTGTGCTGCTCGGAGGCAGTCAAAAAAGAAAAATCATGCTCGAATGGGGTCATATCCTGTAGTGAATGCAATGGAGATTGTAGTCTTCGACATTCTTTACCCCCCTTCCTTAAATCAAACAAGGTGATAAGTATATATAAGTAATGGTGGAGTGATTTTAAAAATGGACCAAAACTGTTGCCCACCCAGATCAAGAAGGCACTACAGTTGTTAAAGCTTTTGTTGAAACTAGATTTTGCCATTTTGGAAGCCCTCTGCAAATTCATATAGACCTGGATAGAAATTGTTCATCAAATTGTACAAAGAAATGTGCAATTTTCTTCAAATTGATAAAACAAGGCCCCGGGACCACGAACGTCTTGAGTCGAATTCAACGGTAGAAATTTCTCAAATCCCTGGAGTTTGACACAAGAAAGTGTGCCCCGAAAATAGAGTTTCACTCAAGTGGAGAAAAGTCTTTGAGTTTTCTCAAAACATCTGAGATTGCTAAGCACTTGTCTCAAGCGTTCAACTCAGCATTCAAAATGGCTGCCAGACGTATCCTTCTGTGGAATATTATGCGAGTTCCTAGGCAAACGGTAAGAGAACGTAGCAATTCTTTAGAGTATTTGTCCGAGGATGAAATTTTCCAGAGGTATCGCTTTGTATCCACCACGATCTTCTTCATTTGGGCTTAAATTTGGACACTCTCAGCCACCAGACGCAACGAAGATGTCCCTAACCACCACTTCTACAAGTTTTAGCAGCTTTTTGGTTTTGTGCTAATGGATCTTTCTACCAGGAATCAGGGATTCCCTTTGTGTATCCAAAATCAGCTGTTGGACGTGCTTATATTCGGTATAATATTCGTTCATTTTTACAATACAGGCGTCCCATGCAGACAATTTTTTAACGTCATCAAAATATAAAAATGACGTCACAATCGATGTATTTCATACAATGAAACAAAAAATGAAAGCAAATAAGATATAGAATTTTTTTTATTATTCATTAATTATTATTAAACTGCTTGTAAAAGAACTACTGGACTTTGTGATTACTAAGATTGAGTTGACCCTCAAGTGGGTCGTTACAGATGCTTGAAATTTTAACACACTCTATGTTTAAACGTTGCGCACGCTACCGGTGTTATTTCATTAAAACACGCAGTAGAGATGAACCAATAAGGTTTATATTAGAAAATAAACAAAAGGCCCATGAGGCCACATCGCTCACCTGAGCAACAATGACTTTATATGGGCGTTCAAAGGATATTGTACCATATGGCCCCTCGGTATAATAACAAAAAATAAATATTAAAAAGTATTCGAATTTTACACTTATTTTAGCATACACTTAATCTTTGACATTGTACCTTTATGTAATACCATTTTTACCAAAAATAAGAAATTCCTATGCAAGATATAAAAATAAACTTTTGGTAGGGGTACACTGTTAACTTCCAATTCCCTATATTTTCGTTAACGACTGTTGTTTTCCTAGCGTAGACTTTTTAACTTTACTCACTTTATTGATGAATACACTCAAATGGAAAATGTTGTCACAAGACATGTAAAAGAGTTATTATAGTCAATGTATTGACAGGCATATCACTGTATTTTACTAAGACCCACCCATTATTTTCATCTTTATTCAAAACAACAAATGGTTACAAACCAGGATGATTTCACTCTGCAATACTTTCTTAGGAATAGCGATAATGCCTTTATCCCCGTAAAGAAATTTGTCAGAACTATAAAACTATGAAAATTATTTTAACGGTATCGTTTTTATTTACTCGTGTCTGAAAAATTGTCAAAAATTATGTTGAATTCATATAATTCTGAATCATTGTTGAAAGAGGGGCCCCCAGAAAGTAGTTACAACATATCATTTTTCGTACAAGTATTTAACGTTTATCGAGACATTTCTAGTGTATGATTAACCAAAATTTCAGCGTCACTCACAGAATTATAAGCAAGATACAGAGCTCACAATTTTGCTAGATTTTCAGTTTGGTATTTCATATTCACCATCTAAAATGTAAAAAAAAAAATGGCCTCATATCTGTGTACAAAGCTTTGTATTTTGGATATAATTTGAAGCTTAACATTCAATTATGGTTCGTAAATAGAAATTGAAACATTTATAAACAGATGAGACATGCATTAAAACAAAGAGCACAATTTATTTTTCAAAATGAATCATACATAATTTATACCTAGTACATATTTCCGTCAGCGTTATTAAACTCTGTTTAAACTGAATAAACTCGAGAAAATGCTGAGCATATATCTCAACAAAACACATTACATTAATCAACCATTACGCAAAAGATCATACCGAATTACCAATACAATGAATATTGTATAATTTCAGTACTTTGGTAATACATCAGATTTTGCTTATTTGCACAGGTAAACAGTCAACTGTCTGATTTACCGAAGTCTATGTATAAATTACAAAACACAGGCGATAGTTCCCCAGGTTACAAAGCATAAATAATATGAGCCGGTCCTATGATATCGCGGTAGTTAAACCTTTTTGTCGAAAAATTTATCAATACGGATATTTCCAGAAACTGATGTTATTGCGAGATTCTCTATTATTACTTTCTACATTTTTTCAATTTTAATACATTTGTTTATCTATTTAAACTGTTTGAAATGTTGCACTACTGTTTCCCGTCTTCAAGCGAGAGAGTTGTATGGGATCGTGGTATACGGATTGGCGTGATCTAAGGTGGCCTAGTAGTGTCACATTGTGGGGAAAATATAAAGTTGTTTAACTGGACTTAAAATTAATGGATTATTATGGTATTTTAATTTAAAAAAAATGTTTTTAAAATGGTGATTATAGATAAAAATACTGATCAGCTGCAGAAAGTGATAAACATTACTGAATTTTTATTCAGTTTTTTTTTTCAATTATTTTCACAATGGGGACACTTTAAAGTGTCTCCCCGCCTCAACACTCGAACAGGAGTACAATACTGAAGGCCAGTCCAATGAGCACAAAAGTCACATTTGCCCCACTTCACAAACACAACACTTGTACAGGTCCTTTGGCTGTCATTCATGACAAATGCAGCATTTTTTTCTTCCTCTGCAATGCTGTCACCATCGCTTGTTTTTTGCCACTCATCCTCTGACAGATACCCGACGTGATTGGGACTTTTTCTTTTTCCGTGATTTTTCCCTTTTCATTCATTTTGCTGGTTTGCTGGATTCAGCGGCAGCACTAGATACTGGTACTTTTTTCTGTTGCTTTGCATCAATGGATTTCAGGATGTTTTTTTTGTGTTGTTATTTTTTATTATGTAAATGTAATGATCTTATGATGCATGTACACTTTTCCTTTAATTAATGCACATATATAGAATAACACTTGTGACATTTAGCAACTAATGAAGGAGTATGGTAGCGTACTTGTTATTGAATGTGTTGTGATTTGTATAAGACAAATGTAATCAAATTAAGTAGCATAGGTTTTGAGAACTGTCAAATAAAAGGAGAGTTCATGTAAAAATTACTGGTAAGCCATTTTATACTTTGCTTTTGTACAAAGATGCATTATCGGTACAAGTTATATCACATGAGTGGAAATGATATCCATCACCTCCCGAAAAATGTCGAGTCCAAATGATTCTGAATCTCTCCTTACCACAAAGAATCTGACATTTCATTGAGTTTTAAATGTTGGCCGTTTTCTGCTTCATCCCACATTTGGCACATTTTGGAAAAGTTGCTGCTGCATTAAACGATCTGATGCTCTTGTGACACGCAATACACACGTGAGTGATGGCACAGCTCACAGAATCAATGATTAGTTGTTTCTGATTTCTTGACACTTCTTCTGTTGGTGTGTAGAGACATTTTCCAATGTCGTCAATCTTTACTACAACAGCGTTTGGACTAGTTGTCAAAAATGTAGCAGTATCTAAATGGACTTGTTTTTCTCCGTGTGACCTTTTCTCCGAGAGACTTCAACTGCGCAGTATGATCGCGCCTGAACACTGCATAACAAATTAATGCTGCACAAACAAATATACGCAAGGTTGTAATTATTCAGCTAAATCCTTTACTCTTCAAACCTTACAGTATGAAAACAACAATCAGCAATGAATACTTTTGTTTAAGATCCGTGTAAACACTAAACTTCAGTTACTTCTTCACCGTCCACATAAAAAATGGCTGAAGTGAGCCTCGATTTCATTTATTTGGTACCCCACGCCCGATCGAAAAAAACAACCAAGTATTCCTTTTAAAGGAATGATCGGCAATTATGATATATAGATAGCTAGGAGTAATCAACATGATCGGTTTGATGTAAAATAATAAAAAAAAGTACTGTATTTTTACAAAATATAGAATATTTTGAATCTGTACACCATAATTTCATCATTATAAACCGTCAACAAATTTAATTTGAAATAAATTTTGGGAAAGCCGTTCGTAAACACCTTGTCTAGTTTTATAATTTTATAAACGCAATTATTAAATGTTAATGTTAATTCTTCTTCTTCAGAATACTGAGTAGGGCTCTTCAAAGAGCATTAACACGTATACAAAGAAAGAGTTGTATTAAAATAATTTAATGCGACTGAATAACATTAAATGCCATCAAAACGTGCTATTGAGGTCGCATTATAACGTAACCTTGTTTATAAATCAAGCCGTCTTCCTAGCTACTATTATGCAACATCAATAGATCGAAGTCAGTTCATGGAGCATCTTCTTATGATAGAGGTCAGTTCATCGAGGTCAACTGCATTACTGAATGAATCTTTCGATCGAAATTCTTACGCGCGAGACAAAAGGTGCATTCTTGAATTAACAGGTCGAACTGTATTTAATGTATGTTTCAATCTCTTAAGGTAAATGAATTGAAATAAAACTTAGTAAAATGTTATATAAAAACTAAACCAAAGCTTCAAGTTTTTATAAGAACTACTTACGGAAGCGAAATGTGTGCGCAAGTGAAAGCATTTGCCGGATGCCTTATATGGACACAACAGTGATCGGCCGAACAAAGGTAAACCTAATCTGTTGATATCATTTTGTACGGCCACAAACTAGACAAAATTGAATGCGCACTACATAAAGTTGCTTGCATATAAATGTAACTAATCACAGCTCTTATGGAATCTACAAGATTTTTAAATTTTAAAGGTTTTCTGATGTATTCTTATGTAAAATTTACTCATCCATTACACCCCCACTCTTGCCCAAGGGGTCATGATTTGAGCAAACTTGAATCTACAGTACCGATCAGACCAAACCTAACACCAGAGTAAACCCCAACTAAACCCTGGGTTTACTTTTTGAAAATTTGGGTCTACTCGGGGTTTACTTGGAAATTGCTTTTTTGGTCAACTGTGCGCGCTGAAGTGTGAAACAGACTCGTAATTTATCTTACAATCCTACTACCTGTAATTCCTGCCCCTTGTGTATTCCGAATACACAGTTAGCGTCTGTTTTCAGGGGTGTACTTCTGATCGGGGTTTACTCTTTGTGTCCACTCTAGTAAACCCAGAAAGTAAACCCAGAGTTAAGTTGTGGTTTACTTTCTGTTAGGTTGGGTCTGATCGGTACTGTTACACCACCTGAGGATACTTCACTATGAGTTTCATCTTTCCTGGCCAAGTGGTTCTATATATCCACTATATATTTTCCCACTTGTTGCAACTCTTGAAATTATTTCCTTTCCATCAGCAACATAACAAAACAGGCAGTAGCAAACACTTGTTTCTAATCTTCCGCTGAATCACTGAATTTGTGTTCATGATATCTCTGAAAATTATCGCTGTACAGAATTGAAGCAACTACAAAGTTCACACTTTCAAAGGACGAGGTACATGTATCAATCTACGTCACCATTATACATTGCCATGCTCTGCTTGATATAGATGGTGTCGAGAGTTCAGAGGGGAACCCAGAAATTGTCGCTGAACAATTCTGAACAACAGCATGACCCGTACTTCATCCACGAGGTTCGACAATCTATTGCCGATTACTTTTCTTCAATCTCCTACCGAGTAGAAAGCATGCATAAATTTACGGATGGATGTGCAGCCCAATATAACATCGACATTGCTTTGAGGATATCAGTAACTCTTGTAATGACTTTGGTTACAAGAATTTCACCCGAATTATTTTTGAGGCTGCACTTGCTAAAAATAATATTTTTTTAAGAGTACAACTGTCACATGTATCATATGTACAGTTTTTAACGGAGCATGACCTTTAACCTTTTTTAAAATGTATGTTAAAGGCACGTATCAGGCATGGGGTAATGCTAAATGTAATGGTAATGCATTGCAATGCATTACATGTTTTCAAAGTAATGCTAGTAATGTGTAATGCCACAAAATTAGCATTACAAGTAATGGTAATGTAATTCATTACTTTCCAAAACTGAGTGTAATGCTGGCATTACATGGCATTACTTTGCATTACCATGCTTATTTAAGCATGTTCACTTTAAAATAATTCATTACTTTCCAAAACTGAGTGTAATGCTGGCATTACTTTGCATTACCATGCTTATTTATGCATGTTCACTTTAAAATATTTGATGAATAAATGAATAGCTGAAACTGAATTTGATTAACTTTATTATAAAGAAGAAAGAAATAATTCTTGAAATAAAAATGTTTTAGTTGTATTATTAAAAAGTTTATAAAATTTCATTTTTAAATTGTTCATATTACTATAGATATAACAACGCAGTTTCATAACATTTTTATGAGTGTTGTTATTAAAAGTTTTAAATCATTTAATCAATTTACTCCAATTAGTTTGCACTTCAATAAAGATGTGTCAACAACACACTATGCCCCCAGGATAACCTGAAGTATCAAAACAATCTATTGTTATAAGAAGTGCTAAACATCCCAATCCCCTTCCCTATGCCATGTCCCAATAGAATAGAGGACAGACATGCACCTTTAAGGGCAAAATGAATGCACTGTCCATCCATGATGGAAATCTAAATCACTTCCAATAGTATAACCCATTTGAAAATACTCTCTCTCTCTCTCTCTCTCTCTCTCTGTTGTATATTAAGTACATTAGTTTGGACTGATAAAAAATACAAGATTCATGTATTTTTTTTCTATTTTAGCACTTTATCCTAAGATAAAGATTGTCAAACAATCTTTCAGTCCCAGCTTCCACTGCTCCTGTAGAACGTTTATTTAGTATAACTTGGAAGATTTTTAAACTAATAGGATGCAGCATTGTCTCAATTCTATTTCCACAAATGTTTGTGGAAATAGAATGGACACAAAACCTGTGGTTTGAGGCGATGAGGATGCAGTTAAAAGATGAACCTTTGATCATAAAGTGCAATCTTTTGTCTTAAAGTGTCCTCAGCATCAAGAAATCCGATTAAATTATATGGAGAAATATAACTGGGGAAAACCCTCTGTTTATAAATTAATACAATTAAGTGTCCAAAATTATAAAGATTTGTGTAATCTGGGGGAAATATCTCTATTTAGCTTTTAAATTAATAACCACAACATTATTCCATAAATTGTTTTCTATTATGCATGAATTCTGTGTCTCTATTTTATATCTGATATTGTATCATGCAAAATGTCTATAGATATCTGTTTACTTATGTAATATGTTGTTCATAATGCCACAAGATGATTATATATTGAGCGAATAAAGAATGACACTTGTATTATATTATAATTATATTAATTATAGTCATTGAAGTTGAACCTGATACTGAACATGAACCTGTAGATATGTTAAAGAGTGTTTTATAATTGAAACATTTGCAAAAACTCTTTATTAGCTTTACTTTTTTAAAACAAAGTAATGGTAATGGTAATGCATTACTTTACTCATGTGATGGTAATGTAATGCATTACTTCAAGAAAATCAAGTAATGGTAATGGTAATTTAATGCCCAAATTCATGAAGTAATGGTAATGTAATGCATTACTTTACAATGCAATTTGCCCCAAGCCTGGCACGTATCTAAATGAAACTGTTAAAGACTGCCCCTCTCTATTTTAAAAATCCTGCATTTGTGTTTTCAATCAATACTTTTTATAAACGCTTTTCTTTGCAGGGCCTCAAGATGCTACTGAAGGACTTCTAAAGAGACAGGCAGATATAGCAGTATTGCGCGGACAATTTCTCATTCAAAATGCGCGCGGTATGAATTTGCGATTTTAAATTTGACAAGGACCAAATCTGGTTTATTTCGTTTCCTTGACAGCATACCAAGAGTTGGTTATCTACAATTCAAACCAATTCCTACCATTAAGTCTGTTCACCACGTCATTGTCAATCAAACCTCTACTAATTATCACGCGTGAATTGTCTTGTTTTTGTGAAAAATATTGGTCACATATTTACGACGATTGCCTAAATATGAAACAAACTGGAAATTGTTAACAAATATTAGTGGTGATTTAACCATATATATAACAAGTGAAACGGTCGCTGCCGAGCCAGATGACAAAGACGATTCTATTGCTGAACTAATGTCTAAGGTACAAGTACAAGAGCATGACTATTATTTATTGAAAGTTCAGGAAACAGTCCATTCTTTGAAATTCAAGACCACAGAGTCTTAGGGCGCAACACTGCCAGCAGGAATTTCAAGCTTCTTTCAAAGAACTAGACTGAATTCACCTTTGTTTAAGCTATGAGGGATAAAAAAGTTTTATTCATATTTTTCAGTTTGCAATAATGATTCTAAATTTAAGTGACCATGATGGTCTGTTACTGGGAGATTCTGGGTATCAGTACCGTCCTTTTCTTATGACCCCGTTCATGCATCAACTCTGATGATCAAAGTGAAAGACGCTACATTAATGCGTTGTGTAGAACCAGTGCGCTGATAGAGAAAGTTTTGGATTCCTAAACAAAGAGATGTCAATGTTTAAATTTGCTACGTACAAACCCAGCAGTTGCTCTGCACAACTTTGGTATTGAAAGGAAAGAAATTCTGGAAACCCAGCAGAATGTTGTGCAGCAAGTTGCTAATGTTGACCCTCGTCCTACTGATGGATCTTTATTAGACTATTGGCAAATTACATCATATAAAGTCTCTTAAACTGTTTTACCTAAAAAAATTTCAAGGCGATAGATAGAACTTTTATCCGATAAATCAGATGGTCTGAATACATTGATGGTTATGTAAATTCAGAATACAAAAAATTAGGACTTGAAAAAAACCTTAAGTATAAAATTGGTAGTGAACATTAATTATATAATTATAACATTTCTTAGACCTACCCTTGAATATGCTTCAATTGTGTGGGATGGCTGAACATGAGGACTTAGCCAGACTATTTATCACATACTATTCCCAGCAAGCGGTAAGACAAATTATGAAACAATTACCAGTTTCATGTTTCTAAGTGTAGGTTAGATTTACAAAAAAATCATTTGTACCCAATGCTGTCAATCAGTGGAATTCACTAAATGTTGAAGCCAGAACAGCCACCTCAATTAATTTTTCAAACATGCTACGAATTAATTTTTCACTAATGCTACGAAACTCTCTATTTTTTTCTTTTGGTTTAATAGACGAATTAGTTTATAGACGAATCTTTGAGATTCAAATAATCTGTCTCTGTGTATATCAATATTATAGTATGTTTTCTTTTGTTCTTAAATTATATGTCCTCATGGTAATTATTGTTATATTTAAGGAGAAGAACTAACGAATTGTAAGAACTTGTTACTAATCCTTTTGAGCAATCAATAAAATTTGTTCAAAACAAAACAAATAATCGGAGTGGGTAGGTACATGGACATCACGCATTAATAAAGTTTCTTTAACAATTAGGGTAGATGGCTAGATGGATATCATGCATTTTTTTTTCAAATATGTATGAGAATGGAGAAGATTTGTAAGATTTAATACAGTTTAACAATACAATAGAGGGATTCATGGACATCATGCATTTAATTTTTCCTAAATATGTATGGGAAAAGAAAAGATTTTTCTTCATTTTAATACAGTTTTATGATATGGCGATAATGGCTCCGTCATAAGACCAGTAACCCTGCCCCGAGGGCCATGAATTTCACAATTTAGGTACAGGGGTTTATGAAGATCATGGCCATGCAAGGCCTTAGGGCGGGAATCTTTGTTCCAGAGGCCATGGATTTCACAATTTTAGTTGAGGTTTCATGGACATCATTACCATGCATTTAGTTATTTTCCTCATTTTCCTACAACTGTGGGAAGATTATTTTTAAAATGTGGCCTTTTTAGCATATTTGGCCTAGCCCAAGAGGCCCCGGGGGTGGTATGGTAATAAATATCGCAATTAAGTCAGAAATGCTTCAAATTAACAAAGGTAACAACTGGCCTTGTAATTTTTAACAATACGAATAGATTACACTGTAAGTGAATTATGCGATATTGTCTAGGAACGATGATCTAGGACAAACGAAGACAAATTGCAAAAAGTCACCTGGGGTTTCCAAACTGTTTTCACTGTCTTGAAGAATGCTCCAAAGACAGTTTTGGACTTTAGAAATTAGATTATGAAGAGAATCAATGATGGCGATTTTAATCATCGCAAAACAGCGGAATCGAGGAATTAAGAACTCATGTAAAATAAGGATTTTACTGCCCCCCCCCCCCCCAAAAAAAAACCAAACAAAACTGAATTCATTGTTCATGAAGTTTGGAAAATCCTCCCCCCTTCATTAGCTTAATGAGAATAAACAATAAAAAACCTCATGAATATCGACTGTATTTTTATTAAAATCAAATTGATTTTATATGAAAAAAAAATACTTTGTGAGCACAACTCGGGGTGTTAAGGAAGCATTTGGAATCTGAGTTACATGTAATTTCGTAAAATCACAAATCTTTGTTTTTATGTACATACTCAAATATATGTACATACTCAAATATTAAAGCAAGAAACGTAGACCAAACAGAAGTAAAAAAAAAATAGAGACAACTTTTTCAAAAGTTAGATTGTATTGCGTAGATTTATACGCTGATGACGTCATGACTAAAAGTTGAATATCGTGTAAGTTTGATCGGAAATTTTATGTAATGACATTGGATATCTTTCAATGCCTAAGTCTGAGGCAAATCTGGCTGACACGGACAACATTTTTGTCCTTCCATCCTATTTAGCAGTGTTACTTGGAAATGGAAACTATCATGACACATGGTTCTGTTGTCATAAATACCACATTTTTAATATTTTCAATGAATAAATTGATAATCTTTATATTAAAATATTTATTTTGTTTGTGTTTTAACATTATAGATTGTCTTATCTGCAGGTGCAATTCAGTCGCTTGATGTGGGTACTATAAATAAGTATTCCTACCAATAAATAAGAATGGGAACCATTGGGTCTTGTTAGAAGCCAACATTGCTGCCAAGAAAGTCCAGGTTTTTGACTCCTTGGGAAACCAGAACATGAAGTTCATCAAGCAGTGGAGATAGCTAATATTAAATTCGTTTAAACATTTGTGAATTTGATAAGTTTTATAGTTCTAACTCACTCAACATTATTTGAAGAATCCAATGCGGTTGATGTCCCTCTCACTCAGCCGTCCTTCTCATTTCAATGATTATATAATGGTAATTAAAAAGTGGTTTCTTAAAAAATATCCAGTAGATATCTACTGATTACCCGTGCTTTTCAACAATAGGAGGAAATAAATTCATTTATGCAATTATTTTTTCCCAGAACATTCATGACTGTCAGATCAAGAAAGATTCATGAATTTGAGGAGGGGGAACATATCTTCAAACAAGCAGATGGATGGAAACAGTTGTGGGGTTGTTTGTATTGATAATTAGATTTTTTTAATCACTCAATCAAATATCAAAGCACTAACTGTTGATTTTAGTTTTTGAAATTAAAATGTTTTGTTTTTAGTCTGTAAAGCTTTCAATTCATGGGAATTAATACAACATGAACACTGCAGTACACGTGCCTCTGAACCTTGATTAGGATAAATATACCTTTCTTTTCAGGCAAGTTTAACAATCAACAAATTATATATTTTAGGCCACCTGAGTCACTTTGGTGTCCAATTGCAATTTATGTTCCTTACACGTAAAAAGGGCAAAAACTGTTTACAAAAAACAAATGTAAGAAAACACCAATTCTTTTTTAAAGATGTCATGGCATTCAAAAGAAATAAACCACCACAGGCCCTTACTCATAAATGTTCAACATTATGAGACAATACGTTCTGGATTGTCTAATACGGTCAGCAGAGAAGCAACCTGCCAAAAGAACTTGTTGTAATATGCCAGGATGCAGCAGGCCCAAATATCATATGTGGTCTCAATGTACTGTTTGTGGTAGGTGGCTGCATTTTTCTTGCGCCAGTATTGCAGCGAAACATATTGAATATGTGTGCACCATTTGCCATGACCAATGCGATTACTGATACAGCTTCTTTCAGTGCACTGAATAATGAAAGTTTTAATGTAATTTTAATAAAATTTGTGTAGACAAAATTTGTGCCACGTCTTTTTTTTAACATTATGTATAGACTGATAAAAACTTTGTTTTCCTTCTATTTTTTAAAATTTCTATAACTAAAATGTGAGCTTAATTAAACGATTTAAGGATACATGATTAGGAATAAGTTCTAACTGTTTTACTAGGTGAATAAATAAGGCACAATGTTAAAAAAAATATGCTTAGATAATCTTTTTAAACTCGTTTACCGTTTTGTTGTAGCATTTTATGAAAGAAAGATGAAATACACTAAGTTGAATGAATCGGTAAACTTTGAAAGTTCAATCATTCCAATGGAGCACAAATGAAGAAGTCAATTTTAAACAGAAAGTTTTTTTGGAATGAGATGTTCAATTTCTTCCAATTTCTTTTCGTGGTAATTCTGTAGACTGAAAATATGTTTAGTCTTGTTAATAATCAATTGTGACTAAAAAACGTCTAAATACATATTATTATTCCATTTGCCGTACCGGCATTACGTAATACTTTACTGTACTATGTTAATTCGCCATACAAAAGAGCAATACAACCCATCTACCATAAAGAAGTTTATGCTCAAAATAAGATATTGAAATACAGAAAAAAGGGGGAAGGGGTAATACACTGATTTAGATTTGGAAGAACCTATTATGGAAAATAATTCATATTTTTAGATTAGCAAGAAACGGTAAACTAACCATCAACTCATGCTGGTATGCCTTTTTGAGGTGACACAGCTTCTCTCTTTTTGCAATCTTTTCTCTAAAAAGTTCTCTCTTTTTTCAATCTTTTCTCTAAAAAGGTGAAAAAATTAACATCAAATAAAAGGTCAAGTGTATATTCATAATTCATATTTTTAGATTGACAAGAAACGGTATACTGATCAACTCATGCTGGCATGCCTTTTTCAGATGACAGAGCCTCTCTCTTTTTTCAATCTTTTCTATAAAAAGGTTTTAAAAAACATCAAATAAAACTTAAAATGTATCTTTAACAATTTTTTTAAATTATAACTAATTCATATATAAAATAATGACCATCAACTATTAATGTAACTTTTCTCTCGACTGGCGAATCTCCTTTTTTCTTTAATTTTTGTCTCTCAAAAGATAGCTATGAAGTTTACATTAGAATTCAGACCAGCAACAACTTGGAATTGAGATACATAGTGTTTAAATGAAATATTTGATTATTTTTATTGAACATCACGTACTCACCATCAACTCTTTCAGGTATTTCTCTTTCACCTGTCGAAGTTTCTCTCTTTATTTAAATATCAAAAACATGTACTGACCAACAACTCTCGCTGGTAATTTTCTTAAATATGGCGAAGGTTTTCTCTTCCTTGACTTGGTTTTGTCAAAAGAGTTTATTACCGATAATCTCTTTGGTTTAAAAATAAGTTTATTAAAAAATCATACATTTTATTGTTCCAAGACTTGATAACAAGAGATAAGTAAACCTATTCATAAAAGTAAACCTATTCATAAACACTCTAAATCCGATATTCCTATAACTTTGCGATGGACTTAATTAGCAATGTTTCCTCTCTTTGCTTAAACATCGTCTGAAATGAAAAGAAACGCATTTTTAGAGACCAACACCTCACAATGAATGTTCATTTTTCTGTTTTTCAGAGTAAGATATGGTAAGTCTAACCATTAGAAAAATGAATATAGAAAAAATGAATATAGAAAATGGTATTGACTTACCATCAATTCAGTTTTAATACGACGCCGTTCGTCCTCGATCTATTAGATAGAGTCAAGTCTTTCTAATTTGCCACTAGCCAAAATTGTGCTAGTTTTGCACTCATTACCATATTTTCACACATATCCTGTTAAAACATAAATACATGCAGTTAGTTTATTAAACTATTCAAACAGTTCAAAATTGATATCGGCACTTAAATGTCTCTGATATTCTTTTAAACAGCACCACAAGCCACTTCATTTTTTAAGTAAATAATAAACGGAGCATTCGCTCGCGACATAAAACATTTAGGAAGTAATGCATCATTTTGGTTAATAACATGCATCAACTTGTTTAATGATAAATCAGGGCATATATTATGCTTAAAAACATATAACCTTGATACAAATTTTATTTAAAACCACTTTGAATTCATTCACGGTAACAGCACACCCTATACTCAAAAGATCTGTTTGTGTGAAGTACGAGTTAAATAGGGATTAAATAAAATAATTTATGCCGCCATGAATTTTTTTTTTGCTTGGTCCGATATGACCTTGACCTACAAAGTTCATTGCATACCTCTTAATTATAGATCTAGACACTGTGAGTAAAGTATGAGACTATTTGGGCCAAGGGGGATATATGCCCTGGATAAGTAGTTTTTAATATATAATTCTGCTATAGCCTTAGACCTAAAAACATTGCTTATAGGTACTACATACCCTTTCCCAAAGGCACGCTTTTGGTAAGGTATGAGCCGGATTGGGCATAGGGGAGAGAAGATATGTCCCGGACAAGCGAACGACTGATCATGATAGGACAGCCATAGAGCGAGTTCTAACAATGACCCAACGCAATTAAAAGAAATTAATACAGTTTTCTGACATTTCAGCAATTTAAAAGGACTTCGTTGTAACTGAAAACGCCCACAGCATTATTTCATTGGGAATATCATGACAGAGTCAGGCATCAATACCGAGGTACTTTAATTGCTGAAGAAGGAGGCGGTCATGAGGATCATACCTTTAAAGGGCTATGCAGTTGACATAACCCTATACAAGATGTCGATACAGTGACCAACAAACGTCTCGGAAAGATGGCAAATATTACAACACGTTTCATGGTTAATTCCACAGAATCGGAGCTAATGGGACATATTAGAAGTGGAATACGAGAAATAAAGTAACAATCCATGTACTTCAAGTTGTGTACCATGCATGATCAGTATCATGATCATACACAGAATGAATATCTGCCATTCAGTCAAATGAATGTTAACTAAATGGTCTAGATATACCACTGAATGGCTTAACTATGCCATTCAGTAACATTTCAGTTACCTTTCAGTTGACTATGCCATTCAGTAACATTTCAGTTACCTTTCAGTTGACTGAATGGAGAAATTCATCCTGTAATATGCTTCAATATATAATCAAGTCAGTATCAATAATGATATTGTTTCCGAACTGAAATCTTTAAAAACTACTTTTTAAATCCATCATGTCTTAAATTTAGAACACCGTTTTATATCGGGAACGATATGATAGACACCGACGGATATCCAATCATTTAGCCTATTTTCGTTACAAAAGACAATTTTTAACCATTCATAGACTACATAGTACATCTTAATGTTTTTGAAATTAATTGCTACTTTTAAATTGTTTTATATCATGTTTGACACCAAAGTCATGAAAAGAAATGCATAAATAGACAATTACAATACTTGACACTTGAGGCCGGGGAAACAAATGTCCAACGCACGCTGAGGCATCTTGCTGGCATGATAGTTTTGAGAATTTTACACAGGGATTATTCCCTGTTTTTCAGTTTATATTTTCTGTTTGTTGACCACTTCACAACTTGCATTTGAGTACAAGGATTGTCGTTTAATATTTTGAATACTTTTACCTTGTTAGGTCGACTTTGTCACTCAGGTGGTCACCTGAGTCACTCAGGTGACCTATTGCAATTGGTCTTCGTCCGTCGTCGTGCGTTAACAATTTTACATTTTTAACTTCTTGAAAACTACCAGGCCAATCGTAAGAATCTAAATTGAGAAATTCATGGCTGTACCACCCCTGGGGTGCCACGGGCGGGGCCAAATATGCAAAAAAGCCAAATTTTCAAAAATCTTCTTCTCTAACTAAGCAAAACCGTGAAAGAATGTCGTTAAAAATGACACATATGGCAATATAGTGTTAATGCATATAATGTTTAAAAATTTTCTTCTCTATTCTCACACATCTGTATAAAAAAAACTGACTAATAATTATGTTAACCAGGAAGTTTTCTACTGAAATTTTAATTATCATGTCCCCTCAAGGATGGCAGGGCCAAAATGGATGTATAGATGTTAATGCATATAACGTTAAAAAATTATCTTCTTTACTCCCACACACCTGAAAGGAAAACTGAATTAATGATTTAGTAGACCAGATCTTTTAGTTTTTCACCAAAATTATAGGTTTCACAGTTCTTTTTTAAATGTGGTCGTCATTACAGATTTATAATTTTTCTACTCCAGTATGAAACCTAATTAATTCAATGCATATTTGAGACTCCATGACAAGATTGTGTATGGGATATATGCTACTCAGGTGGCCGTTAAGGCCATTTGACCTCTTGTCTATATTTGCACCGATGTATTATATTAACAACTTTCCAGCAAACTGTTACAGAGATTCATAATATAAAAACATAAATAATACACTTCCCAGCCAGTGATACAAACACACAATTAAGCAAAATCGTTAAAGAATGTCGTTAAAAATGACACCGCAATTTGTACTTTTAATGTTTTGCACATAGACCACGTTCTATCCAGAATAAAGAGACAGAACAGTTTGCAAAACTCACAGCCAGTTAACTTCTGAAGTTACATTTATGATGACGTTACTGTTATTGTTCTTATTATAACGTCATAGCACATATCTCTAAGAACTCGTGGCGACGCATCGTAAACACAGAGTCGAATGATTGTGACTTGCCATTTACTATTTATTCGGCTAAATGGGCATATGGATACTTGTCCTCAAGATTCATGGGAAAGTATTATTGTTTTCTATTATTAGATGTGTGCTTGTACTTTGAGGGAGTTGGATATACATGTACTTCGTTTGAGAAGGAGGATATACATGTAGAGGGGAGTGGGTTTTTTTTTTTATAGTTTTTTGGCAGGTCTCAAATAATTTTAAGGTATATTTTAGATATTCTTTATTACGTATAACACAAACCCCTTTAGTAACATTTACATTTTGTTTTTATAGCTGGTGCTGAACAGTCTAGAGAACCACCATCTCAGCCGCCACCATGACCCCAACGGCTCCACAGATCAAACTGTATGAACCGGACACCTCCAAAATCACGAAGTACCTCGACGACGACGACTTAAAATCAGATTGCCTTCTCCCTGACTTCATTCATCCACGGTGAAAACCTTGAGTGTTTGCTCTGGTTTCCTACCACTACTTTTGTCAGCAACCCACTGCGCACCCACGTGTCAATCCCTAATTCACGTTATTGTTAATTGTTTTATTTCACACTAAACGGTCATAGAGAATCCAAGTAACCTTTCTGAAACGATTCAAATGTCAGATCTGCGGAACCACGAAGAATATCATACATGCAACATATTGCTGTTATTTTTAGGATATTAAACATTTCACTGTTAGTACACGTTTATGCTAGCCTCTGTGATTTTCTTACAAAACAAGACAACATTGAAATGGTGACCATTTCGAAGGGACCCGCTTAAAATAAAAATAAAAACGTAAGATAAAAGACTGCCCTCCACCTACACTTTCCGCCATGACGTTACTTAGTCACCCAGCGTTCTTGGTTACCCCGATATGAAAAGTTCTGTCCACCAAATCTAACAATGCTCATTCAAGAAACGAATTGGCTAATTTTATTTATTCAACATGCAAGATACATATTACAATATAATAATTGTGGTTGTTATAACAATTTGAATAATAATTACCTAAATTGTGAAAGTCATAACCCCTTGGACAGGGGTTCACGCTCTAGGGTGGGGCCAATATGGCCATATAGTGAAAATGTATTGAATCTTAGAAAATCTTCTTCTCTACTATCATATATATTTGTTTAAAACTAAATGCATGGTTATGATGTCCATGAGGCCCTCTATCAAAATTGTGAAATTCATGACCCCTGGGTCAGGGGTTTAGGCTCTAGGGTGGGGCCAATATGGCCAAATAGTAAAAATATATTAAATCTTAAAAAATCTTCTTCTCTACTCCCATATATATTTGTTAAAAACTAAATGCATGGTTATGATGTCCATGAGGCCCTCTACCAAAGTTGTGAAATTCATTACCCCTACGTTAGTAGTTCAGGCTCTAGAGTGGGGCCAATATGGCCATATAGTTAAACTGTTTTAAATCTTAAAAAAAATCTTCTTCTCTACTCCCACACATGTGAGCAAAAAACTGAATGCATGGTTATGATGTCCATGATGGCCTCTACTAAAATTGTGAAATTCATGACCCCTTTGTTACATGTAGGTGTTCAGGCTCTAGGGTGAGGCCAATATGGCCAGATAGTAAAAATGTTTTAAATCACTAAACAAATCTTTTCCTCAACTCCCACACATGTGGGCAAAAAAAATGAATACATGGTTATGATATCGACAATCTCCTTTACCTAAATTGTGAAATTCATGGCCCCTGGGTCAGGACATGAAGGGGGGGGGGGCAATATAGTGTTAATGCATATAATGTTTAAAATGTTTTTCTCTATTGTCACACATCTAAATTTTCTTCTCTATTCTCACACATCTGTATAAAAAAACTGACTAATAATTATGTTTACCAGGAAGTCCTCTGCTGAAATTTTAATTTTCATGTTCCCTCAAGGATGGGTATTGATTTAAGGGCAGGGCCAAAATGGATGTATAGATGTTAATGCATATAACGTTAACAATTATCTTCTTTACTCCCACACATACTGAATTCATGATTTTGTAGACCAGACCTTTTAGTTTTTCACCAAAATTATAGGTTTTACAGTTCTTTTTGAAATGTGGTCGTCATTACAAATTTATCCTTTTTCCACTCCAGTATGAAACCTAAATAATTAGATACATATATGAGACTCCATGACAAGTTTGTGTATGGGATATATGCAACTCAGGTGACCGTTGAGGCCAATTGGCCTCTTATTTCCTACAAGAGAGAAGATTTTTAACAATATGGCCTTTAAGAATGCTTGGTCTATGTCATGAGACCCCAAGTTTGACTGGTAATAAATATCACAACTAATATTTATTTCAAACAAAGAAAGGTAACAATAGGCCTAGTAGTTTTCAAGAAGTATGTGAAATTATTATCGGGCGACGCGTACGACCGACGAAGACCAATTGGAATGTCATGATCACTTGTGCTTGCAAAACTGCTTTCACTGTCTTGAAGAATGTTCTAACTGGTCCAAGACCATGAGCTTTCCAGACTCCAAGAAAGGCACTTTATTCTAAAGACTGAATATAAAATGCAAATACAAAATGGACATAAAATAGTTATTAAATTCTTGTCCCAGCTGAACCCTCAGCAAAGCCGAAAGAATTTACTGTGCAACCGATTCAAGCAATAGATATTGTGAGCAAGCTCACAAAACGATACCCCGTTTATGAAAAATCAAAACTCACTATGGTCTATGCCAATGGTTGTACTCATTCAAACCATCTCAGCTGCTGCGTCATGTCTCATTCATAGTTTTAGCGCGCCGATTAGTGGAACAGTTCAAATTGAGATAAAAAGAACAAACCGGGGGTCAAGAATTTCACAATTTAGGAATGGACTTCATAACTTTGCATTTATTTTTTTTCTTCAAAAAAGAGAAAAGATTGTTCAAAATTTAATATCTTTTTACAATATGGCCATTTTGGCCCTGGCCTAGGGCTTGAACCCCCTGACCCCTGAACAATTGCGCGAGGTTGTCAGAGTGACTTCCAATTGGAGAAAAGACGTAAATATTCCCCATTATAAATCTCTACAGGAAATCTGCTTTCGATCCTGTGATTTTTTTCCGTAAAAAAGGATGTCAATGAAGATATTTTGGAAACTTTCTCTTGCATTGTTTTTCAATGCACTTCTTTCTTTTCAAATGCAATTCTATTACACGTATGTATATATTTTATTAAAAATCGTCCAATAGTGCTTCATAAATATTTTGGGACAGACTGTAATACATTTTCACTGTATGGCTATACTTGGCCACGCCCTAGGACCTCATATATCACAATTAAGTTAGAGGACTTCATGGAAATCATAACCAAGCAATACGTTTTTCACAAACATGTATGGGATAAGGAAACGATTTTTAAAGATCGAATACATATTACTTTATGCATATATTGACCCTGCCCTAGGGTTTGAACCCTTGACCCAGGGACCATGAATTTCACAATTTAGGTGACTTCATGGAGATCATAACCATGTAATAGTGTTTCTCACAAACATGTATGGAAGTAGAGATGGAGATTTCTAAAGATTCAATACGTATATATCATGCGGTCATATTGACCCCGCACCAGAAGAAGTTAAATACTATAGTCTGTCCCGAGTTATTTTTGCCGCACATTTCCCTTTATGAAAACACCAGGGTTTAAACCATATTTTTTCACTAGAAGGAAAAAATCCCAAGACATCTGCCATAAAACCGTTTCACAAAGTCAAACGTATTAACTATACGATACAAAAATAAAACCTTGCGGGGAATTAACATTGGAGAAAATTGCTGCCACTTCGGCCGGGACCAGTTATTAGATATGTTCGTGGCATTACGAGTTGTTACGTTGATGACTATATCTACCTCGCCGTTGTAACGCTTACTTTCGGAATATCTCTGTAATAGCCGTATTTTTAACGCATCCGTACCGAGGATAACTCATACATGTATGTAGATATTGTCTGCTGTTTCGTCTCGTACAATTCACACTAACTTAAAGAAGACAAGATGCCTAAAACCAAAGGTGCAAAGGCTGTAAAGTCCATGGAGGTATAATTGCTTATGAATTTTATATCGTTGATTATTATACAAATACAGCACAAGTTTGCAATGACATCATTGTTTTTATAGGTTAGAGCCCGACTGTTATACTAAATTCTTATTTATTTTTTTTATACTTTAAGCGTGACAAGAATTATACTATTTATATTATATAGATGTATCTTTTATGTATCTCTAAACTTATCTTTTGAATGCCTCTTTGACACTAAAAATCCTTACATCCCAAAAAATCAAAGCAGACGAAATTGTCTGGAAGATATTTCACAAAACATCATATACATGTATTATCACTACTTTATGAATCACATGTGCAATAACATCACAAAGATTTTATTCCACCTCAAAAGGGCACGGTTCTCTATGCTGTCTGCTTAAACTGATGTGATGTCACAAGAAATGGCCGTTACCTTTTCAACTATAGGTGTCATTACAGCAATTCTGTCCAGGTTCACGTCAAAACATGGCCGACGGGAAATAATTCTGAGTTTTTTTCCTTGTTTTCAGGACTTTTCTGGAGAGGTAGGTGTCCATTTTTTTATGAGTTGTAAACTTGGGTATGCCTAATCAGAAAATAGAAATGAAATTTTTTTTTGAAACTGTTAACTATTTTTAATTTTTTTTCTTTAATATGGGGGTGATAAGGTCTTAGACATGGTTACAAAGCACCTGATTGACTTTGATGTAAACAAAATTTCACGCCTTGCTGGATGGGTAAGTATTTTTCTGTACTAAATTGTAAAGTAAGACTAGTACTACAAGATGTGAAAAGGTATTTTCTGAGAAGTTCATTTTGAATCAGTGATGACCATGTAAAGGTAGGTAATTTTGGTAAGAATATATAGGAGAATTTAATACTGTAGTGCAACCTGCAAATAAACGGCTGCCATGTCATTTTAGACCCAGGTTAATTGTATCCGTATACATGTACAGAATACAGTGATGTCACGAATTGCGAATCTTATATATAGCTGGTAATATCATGAGCCATTCACAACTTGCAATTCATACTCATAATAAACCAATATGAGCTATTCACAACTCAACTTGATTTAAACATATTTTTTCATCAATGTAAAGTTTTGAATGGACAAACACTCCTACATTTTGTTTACCTCTGCATCTAATATTAATAGAATATAAAAAGTAAAAAAAAAAGGCTCAATTGCATTAATGGTCACCTGAAGAATGAAATGACAATTCAATAATTTATCATAAATAGGATCTCTAATAATTTGCGATGGTATATGATTTTTATCCAACGAGTTGTATTTTCTATCCCCTCGCCTATCAACGAGTTGGATAAAAATCATGTACCGTCACAAATCATGAGAGATTTTTTATCACATGTTTTACCACGTGTTTTGTTTTCTGTTTTATTTTGACGCGCATTAAAAAATAATAACTTCTCCCTCCTACGCTTGGCAGCAATGGCCGAAATTAGAAGGTGCTGACACGATAAAGAACCTCTCATTGGTAATATATCCAACTCACAAAGATCGGTCGCTCGTGATGTACCCATTCTTTGTGATATCACAGTACATTTGTAAAATGAATTCTGAAAAAAATTGAAGCAACCAATTCTCCTCTGAGCACCAAAATATGAGTCATACTGGCACTGTACCAGTTATCAGCTAAACTTTAACTTTTTTTTTTCGTATTTCCTTGCTTCTTGATATATTTGAATAAAACTTGACATACTTTAAATGATGATTTCCTTGTTTATCCATCTGTTATATTGTGTATCATTATCAAGAACTCAAAACATCTTGTTTTGGGGCTTTTTAACACGCCCCGAATTTGCCATGTTTTACGATTTACTGTACCAGTTATCGGCTTTGCGATATTAACATAGTAAAATCCCTTTACATGTTGATATCATACTCTGCATAATGTAATTTAAGTTATGCCCCTTTTTGGGTCAGAGTAATGGTAGTAGGGTATTAAGTTTAGAGGACAGTTCATCTAATCTAAAAGTAACACGAAGAAAACTAGGAATGAAAGATCGCAAAATAGTGAGAAAAACTACCCCAGAGAGACGCACTATGTAAAAAATAAAAAATAAACGTCAGTTGACGTAAAATTGGATTTTTTGGGTTAAAATCCGTGTTCATTACAATATTTCCACTTACCTGCCTCCTTAACTATTTGCAATTTCCCTCTAGTTCCCCATACAATGCATCGATATAATTTTTAGATTGACTACGGTATTACCTCCAGTTATCCCCCTTAACTATAACTCTTCAGTTTTCTCTCGACGCCATTTTAGACATGCGGTTTTCCTCATACTGTGCAAATAAATTTTGATTTTGGCGTTTTTGGATGTAATTAGCGCGTCTGGAAGATGGATAATGAGTTTAAAGATTGTTCTAAATGTACTGGTAAGATGAACGTACTAGACGATCACGTTTTTTGTTACGAACATCGTCTTTGTAACGAGTCTTTTCCTTGCGACACGTGTTGAACGTGGTCCAAAGAACGGCGGGACAAGAATACGAAAATGATCGGTAAATGTCTACAAAAGACGATTAAAATGAACAACAAAGTGCCTCAATCCGTCTGTGGAAACGGTACGGCAGTTCAGGACACAAGTCCGTCTGTGGAGGCGGCAGTCGGCGGGACGAGTAACATTGAAGAGTCCCATGTCGGTAATTTCAACAATGATGGATCAGTCTCGGAGGTCGTAAATTTATCAGACATTATTCAAGACCAAGTAAGGCAACATCTTGAATTATTGCTAAAGCGTAAAGACGTTGATATAAATTTTAATGATCAACATACAGTCACTGCAAACGAGATAAGGACGAGTGTAAATGCGCTTTTTTTTTACTCTCTGAACGAGCCCCATCCCCTCCAAGATATATGCAACGAAACTGTCTAGGGGTTACATGTACTAGTCCAGTGCATAAATTTAAACGTCGTATATTTGTTTTCGCTGCTTGACAGTTTTGATATATTTTATATTGCTAACATTTATTCATATTTATACGTGTTTTCATACTGTTGGAACTGTTTATATCGCACAATTTATATAAACGACTCGTATATAAAATTTAGAAACATTTTTTACCATTTAAAGTGCCATTTTTGGATGAAAGGGGATTATAGAAGGGAGTACCAAGGCAGCGCTTTGCAGCTGTTAGAATGAACTTGTCTGTGCCACCATCAAATGTGGAGGCTATAATTACTAAAAAGGATGAGTACAACAACATGTTTATAATAGAAGGCACTGTGATCCCTGATCAACTTAAATTCTGCACAGGATTGCTGCATTTGCAAGGTAAATCGGATGGTGTAAGATTGTGGCCACCAGTTTACATATTTAGATGTTTCAAATTACTTTTTAACATCTAAGGACACACGCTCTTCCTCAAAATACACCAATGAGAATAAAATTGGAAAGGTGTATGAATACTTTTCATCAGACCGGCTAAGTTGGTTTTTACCACCCCATATCATCTACTTCTAAATACTGTTTACGGAGAGCCAATTGTTCTCCATCCATGAGAGTGGGTGATCAACAGCAGACCGCCTGGTCTTGCAGAATCGCAGTATGCACATGGAAAATTAAGTTTGTACTTCTATCATGTAAACTTTATCTGTCTGAATTTTATGACTTAAATTTGACTAAGCATCATTCTCTTGCAATAAACATAATAAGTAATACATAGTAAATATAAACAGATATGAAATTGTTTTCCTTCAAATTTTTTTCCTTGAAAAATCAACAATTATTTATATGTTAAGATACATTATTGTGTAATTAAATTTCATAATAATTTATAGGGATTTTTTACAATTATTAATAATGCGGATGTTTCCAAGCCCTAAAGCCATCAAACATGGACAGGTCATGTAACCTGTTGCAAAGCAGCATTATGTAAGAATGATAAAAGATGATCACACAAACTTTCATGTGCAAGAGTGTGGAATTTTTATTCATCTGCAGCGTTCTTGCATGTACATTGGTGCTAGCCCAGAAATGTTGATAATCTTGTTCCTGTAGTGGAGAAGGGCTTCTTGAAGTTAAATGCCCCATATTATTGCTCCATGCAATGTGTGGTTACCGGGCATATGAAATTGCCAAAAAAAGTCCCTTAAGTACTAACAATGTATAGACGGGAGTGCCAGTTTGAAAAAAACCCACTGCTGCGAGCATATTAGGCACAAAATAAGTGCCAAATGGCTGTTACAAGCAGAAATTACATAGAATTTTCCATGTACACAAGCTATGCAATTTTTGTGAGAGGATAAGGGTTGATTCTGAGTATTGATCAGATGTTGTATCAAACTTAGATCTAAAAAAAATATTTGGCATCGTGTTATTTGATGCAGATCGGTTTAATAGCTTTAGATGACCATGAACACCAGACAATGGAACATGAGGATGAAAGTAGCCTGCGTTTTAGTAGAATTTGTAAACAGGTACGTAGTGAAAGAGCAAGATTAATATTGTATATCTACTTTTAGAGAGAGGAGAAAAAAAAGATGAAAAAATTTATTAGTGCTTTCTGTTTTGGTGCGCTAGTTTTGGACTGATTAACCTTAATTAAACGCAAATTCTGTTAAAACAGAAAGCACCAATAATTTTTTTCATCTTTTTTAGGTGACAACGAGAGACGTCTCCATATAAAGGCCTAATAAGAAGAGCAAAGACTTGATAAAGCGCTGTTAGAAGAAGAATCCATAACTAATTGACAACAACTGTTAGAAGAAGACGTTCTGCAAGCCATAACGGACGGACCAAATTCAATATGCACCTGTACGAAACCAAAAAATAAAAGATAAATGTAAATTATCAATTTATTATGATTTTAACAATGAACTGGATGAAATACATTTTTAGTATTGATACATGTAATATTTAATTTATTTAATTACTAGTATTTACAACAGCATAATTTATACAAAATGATTATTAATGTTAAAGAATTCATTCAACATAAAACACATTACATCTCCTGTGAACAATTGAAAGGGATGTACATCGTGACGTCAACGTAATAAATCATGACGCCACATTATATTGTGACTTTCTACCCATTGTCATGAAATTAATAGGGATGCCTTTACATACCCGCAAAATAGAATTGTGCCTTCATATCCAATGACTGAAAGAATCTACCGGTATATGCCAATTTTTTTAAACAATTGTTCGCGCAGAATGCCTTTCATCCTTCAAAAATATGCAAGTGTGGCCGACTGTGTGCAGTCAACAAACAAAGTTTGCAGACTTGATTTTTAAGACAGTCGATGCATCTAAATTTTTCGACAAGTGGCTGAAAACAAATGGAACAACTTTCTCCTGAATGGTAATATGATGGCATCCGTGTGGCATTAATTTGCTCCATTGTTCTATTCGGTTTGCTTTCTGTAATCTATCCATGGCACAACGGGTGTTATTGTATACTAAAGCACGACTATAAAAATGAAAAACATGTAACAGAAATGAAAAAAAATCATAATTGAAATGTTTGGTTCTGGTCTTAAGTATAGAATTTTATGCACAGATGCGACTTCATTTCAACTCATGTAATTTCATCAGTGCTTGTTACCTCTTTTTTTGCTTCAGTAGAACTGGTACTTGGGAAAGTTGAGGGACCTTCCTCAGTTGCATCAACAGGAGTTGACCCTGTATTCTCATGTCTACATTTACATTCTGACTCCTCGGTGGCCTCTTTCACTGTTCTTTTTCTTCCGTTATTGAATTGTATGATTTCAGGCTTCCTTTTCTTGATTTTATCAGCACTATAAAAAAATTATGAATAATCTTAAAAAATCTTCCCAACATCCAAAAGAGTGTGATCGAGATATTTAAATGCATGATAATAATGTCAGTGAAGCCCTTTCTCTATTTGAGTCGTGTTTTTATGTCCTCTTCCTAAATAGTGAAATTCATTAACTTAAATTATTTTTGAAAACTACAAGGCTAAATGTTTCCATCTTTAGAGTTAATCATCTCTATGGTAAGAGGAACATAAATTGTGAAATTCATTGCTCTACCATCCCGGACCTCATCTATAGGCGGGGCAGGATATGAAAAAAAAACAACAATTATTTGCATATCTTCTTTTCACTTCCCATTCGTGGGTGGAAAAAAAACTTAAACGCATGGTTTTCATGCCAATTAAGCTCTCTACTAGATATAAACTGTGAAATTCATGGTGAATGGGACAGGGATTTTGGCTTAAGGGCAAGGCCAATAGTCATACATAGTTAAATATATTAAATCTTAGAAAATCTTTTATACTCCGAAAGCTATTGGGGAAAAACTAAATGCATGATTCGGATGATTACAAAGTCTTCCATGAAAATGGTGAAATTCATGGTCCCTGAGTCAGCGGTTCAGGCCCTAGGGCGGTGGCATATGGTAAGAATATATTAAATCTTTAAAAATATTCTTCTCTACTCCAATATACCTGTGTGTTTGAGTAAGATTAAATGCATGGTTAATGAAGTCCTCCACCTTTATTGTGAAAATCGTGGTTAGTTGTACCGGCCCTTTTTGAGGCCAATATGGCCACATAGAATAAATGTTTTAATGAAGGAGATAAACTTTTGACTTTATGTTTGTTTTGTCAGGATGTTAATTGTAAAACTCACTGCCCAGGTTAAAAAAATGTTTTTTTTATACCGGGGAAGGGGGGGGGGGTGATAAAAATGGCCATCTATTAAACTTTGGGTAATTGTTGTTTGTCGTCCATGACAATTTTAATTTCATCTTGAAAACAACATGGCAAATTGTCACTCAGCAATATTGAATTTAATATGTGTTCTATTTTAGGTAAACTACTTTAATAAAATGTGTATTGTTTACGTGTAGGAAAAAGCTGTATGCATTTTGTGTGCATAATAAATGAAACGGTGAATATTATTGAATTATGCCATTAAAGGCCTGTAGGCCTTTTACTACCAAAAGTTTACACTTTATGGCCTCTGGAACTATGGATTAGGTCATATATTCCTTGGTCTTATGCTCCCTTCCACATTTTGATGGGATTGATTTGTTATTTAAAAGTAAATAAATGCAAGTGGGACAACAGTCAGTGGAGTCGCAAGGTTTTGATTTTAATATGAAGCTTAAAATGCAAACATTAGACTCCAACATGTCAAACTAAGGGCTATAGTACGCAAGTGATCGTCACGACCTGTTGACCTCTTGTTTTGGAGGAAGGTGGGAAAAATAAGACTATATATAGTGAGTATGCATCATTAGATTACTTAAACAAGTTCAGTTTATCTTGAAGTAAATGATCATCTAGAAATTTTTCATTTTTTTTAGGAAACGAAACTCCTCTTAAAAAATTGCATGGAAGTTCACAAAACCTTTCATGTATATGTGCATACTGCAAGAAATTTTAATTTAATGTTTTTTGCTTCTTTTTTTCATACAAGGATACACAGTTTGCTTGTATTTTTTTATATCGACATTTTAACAATCTGATTTACTATTTGAATTTGAATCCCGCCTTTATCCACCAATAAACAATTACGTTACATAAATTATGTGGGTCTCTTATTTCTGAAATTAATCCAATTAATTAAAGAGTTGGGTTTTTTTTTATAAATTCATTGATAATTAAATTAAGTAAACAGTCAAGTTACAAGATGGGTTTAAATAAACTTACAAAATCACACGACGGGTAGAATGGGTAATGGGTAGTTTTCCCAATGAAACAGTGTGGGGAATTTATGGGGGACCCAAATATACTAGGTACGAAATTCGGCACCAGACTTACCCTTCCTAAATGTAAGGCACAAAACTGCTTGAGTGTATATTTACCATTCTGCTGGTCACTAGAGGGAAAAGCCTACCAATTATTTTCCCTTAAAATTCTAAACAAACCTTAGGACCTCTCAGTACTTTACTGAAATAAGAAAAGCAAACAAAAAAGCCCAGAAACTTTCGGAGATCATGCCGAAAAGAACCAGGGCAGAAAAAACCAAATATTTGCATAACTTTGCCCTTGATGCTGTTGACAGGTGTACAGCCGAGATAAATTAATCGCATGCACTATGTGCTAAAGTTGCAGATAAAAGAAAGAACAAGCTATCTTACACTAAACATGCAATATAGTAAGGTGGTACATAGGGGATCATGCATTTCGAAAAAACTCTCTAGTGTGCAAAGGGATGGTAAATAATAACTGGGTACGCAAGAGTTCTTACCTGGATTAAAATTTTACGACGAGAATGAAACGATGCTCTATGCTTGTATCTCAAGAGATTGTCTGCAGCTGTTCTAGCTGGACAAGACAATCAAAAACAGTAATTCTCAGAGGGTCGAAAGCTTCAACTGAACTCTCGGAATGTCACCTTCACAAGAAACTTTGCTGCTCACTCCTGAAACAACGGTCCCGACAGCTTCCTACGAAGTCTCTGCGCAGGTGTTGGAGCTCCCATACCCTCTGGTGGACAAGTGGACAAGATCCTAGATAAAATATTAAAAAAAATTTAATAAATCATAACAAAAATCTTTTTTTTTCAAACCATAAAGAGTTACAGAACGAAATAAAATGTAAAACCTTATTAATGGGAAACATCAGGAGGAAGAAATTAAATAAAAAAAATGATGTTGACTGAATCTCGAGCCCGATTATGGAAAAAGATTCGCATAGAACACAACTATTCCAAACAAGATCAATTATAATTCAATGATAATATTTTAAAAATATCAAATTACATTACAATATGCATCTTGGATGGGAATGGTATGCCCAACTGCTTACCCCCTGCTGCATGCAATGGGTCCTCTCCTGATTTGTGGCATGAAGCTTCAGTGACAGATGCATCGGGTTGACTCACAACTTCTTGTGGCAGAGATGGCTGACCTCCCGGATTGTACCTGGAAATGTGACCTCGTCAGACGCATCTCCACCATAAGAGCTACCCGATGCACTCTTTCAACCTTGCTCTCTCTCATCTGGCCATGAAACTCTCATAAACCCATAACCCTTTCTTCCACCCTCCTTTCCATATGACACAACCCCCCGACCCCCCATCCTTTCACTCTTTGCTTCTTATTTATTTCCCAAATTGTTAAATATCCTCTCCATCATGGATTCGGTCATTGCTTTCTTCTTTAAAGTCACATGACGTGAAAAACTGGGTCTCTATAGGGAAAAGCCTACCAATTATTTTCCCCATATAGCTCTAAACAACAACTGGGTCTCTATAGGGAAAGTCTACCAATTATTTTCCCCATATAGCTCTAAACAAACCTCAGTACTTTACTAGCAGCCAAATCTTTGGTATCATTTGAAACTTCATTTTTAGCACTTGCAGAATTTACAATAAAATATATATAGTCCTGTGGCGTTTATAGGTCAAATTTGCATTTGTTTACAACTAATAGCGGTCCGCGCTAAATGGTACCCTGTATGAAAAATTAACCACCACTCCTACAATCTCCTCTGGCATTTAATATTTGTTATGACATTGTTATGTGGGTGCAAAATAAAAGCAAAGACATGAACGATTAAAGATTTGTTTAACAGTGAAAAAAAGAAAATTGTTAAAAATGCTTGTAAATTAATATTCAGTTGAGGATAATTTATAAAATTGTTTGAAATGTCTGTGGTTTTGAAAATGTTGCAGTTAAATAAATAATAATTCGCAAGTACGGATCCCATTAACGTTTCCGTAAAGTTATTTTACGGATGGTTTGTGAATAAGGTCCCATGTCTCTTTTTACAAAAGGGTTACAATTTTCGTTTTTTATTATTTAAGGAGGTTTGGATCATGCACAGCTATGTCGTGTTGTTATTGTTGTTCATGTGAGCGATGTGGTCCTTGCGCCTTCTGGTTTGATTATTATACCCCCCGCAAACAAAGTTTGGGGGGGTATATAGGAATCACCTTGTCCGTCCGTCCGTCCGTCTGTCTGTCCGTCTGTCCGTGCAATCGTGTCCGGTCCATATCTTTCTAATGGAGAAACATTGGAAGTTCTTACTTCACACAAAGATTGCTTATGACCTAAGGGTGTGTCATGACCTTGACCCAAGGTCATTCGGGCAAGGTCAAGGTCACTGGCAGAAAAAGTGCAAAATTCGTGTCCGGTCCATATCTTTCTTATGGAGAAACATTGGAAGTTCTTACTTCACACAAAGATTGCTTATGACCTAAGGGTGTGTCATGACCTTGACCCAAGGTCATTCGGGCAAGGTCAATGTCACTGGCAGAAAAAGTGCAAAATTCGTGTCCGGTCCATATCTTTCTTATGGAGAAACATTGGAAGTTCTAACTTCACACAAAGATTGCTTATGACCTAAGGGTGTGTCATGACCTTGACCCAAGGTCATTTGGGCAAGGTCAAGGTCACTGGCAGAAAAAGTGCAAAATTTGTGTTCGGTCCATATCTTTCTTATGGGGAAACATTGGAAGTTCTTACTTCACACAAAGATTGCTTATGACCTAAGGGTGTGTCATGACCTTGACCCAAGGTCATTTGGGCAAGGTCAAGCTCACTGGCAGAAAAAGTGCAAAATTCGTGTCCTGTCCATATCTTTCTTATGGGGAAACATTGGAAGTTCTTACTTCACACAAAGATTGCTTATGATTAAAGGGTGTGTCATGACCTTGACCCAAGGTCAATTGAGAAAGTTCAAGGTCATTGTTTCAAAAAAGCTAAAATCTGTCTGTGTCATGTCTTGTATTAATGGAAATATTAGAAGCTAAAAATTAACAGTTTTCAAAAATAAAGCAGTTGTTATTTATAGAAAATGGACAGTGAAATAGATTCATCCAATATTTTCTATAATAGCAAAAATACACGCGTTATGATTTTTTTCTTAGCGGGGGGTATCAATTGTGAGCTTGCTCACAGTACCTCTAGTTTATTATGTCTCACCTTTCAAAGGGGAGACATATTGTTTTTGTGGACTTTCTTATTCTTCTTCTTCTTATTCTTCTTCATCCAAATTTGTCCAAGCCGTAACTTAAATACCCTTTGGCATTAAGACTTCAAACTTGGAACATAGGTAGATGGTATTAAGAAGGAGTGCACGCCACCAAAATTTTTGACCTTGACCTATTTTCTTTTTCAAGGTCAAGCGTTTTATAAAAAATAGAGTTTGGACTATAACACAAGATTCCTTAATCATACAAACTTTTAACTTGTATCATAGATAGATGGTATATAGTCAAGTTGAACCTTACCAAAATTTTTGACCTTGACCTAAAAAATTTATTTCAAGGTCAAATTAGAAAAAACTTCATTGTTCACCTCCTAAATATTCTTTGACAGAAGGACTTCAAACTTTACACAAAGAACAATTATAATACACTGAGGTGTACTATTGATAAATATTTGACCTTGACCTTGTTTTACTCAAGGTCAACTTGAGAAAAAATAATTAAGTTTTGTCTGGGTGGTAACTTAGATACCTTTTGACATTAAGACTTCAAACTTGGAACATAGGTAGATGGTATTAAGAAAAAGTGCACGCCATCAAAATTTTTGACCTTGACCTATTATCTTCTTCAAGGTCAAGCGTTTTATAAAAAATATAGTCCGGACCATAACACAAGACTCCTTAATCATACAATATTTTAACTTGTATCATACATAGATGGTATAAAGATCAGTTGAACCTTACCAAAATTTTTGACCTTGACCTAAAAATTTTATTTCAAGGTCAAATTAGAAAAAACTTCATTGTTCACCTCCTAAATATTCTTTGACAGAAGGACTTCAAACTTTACACAAAGAACAATTATAATACACTGAGGTGTACTATTGATAAATATTTGACCTTGACCTTGTTTTACTCAAGGTCAACTTGAGAAAAAATAATTAAATTTTGTCTGGGTGGTAACTTGGATACCTTTTGACATTAAGGCTTCAAACTTGGAACATAGGTAGATGGTATTGAGAAGGAGTGCACGTCTCCATAATTTTTGACCTTGACCAATCTTGTGTCTCAAGTTAATTTATTTTCTAAACTGTATCATATATGGATGATATCTAACATATAGCTGACTTCATTCTTTTTCACTTATTAAATTTGCCCCATATTACAATCCTTAGGGAGAAGGGGAGACATGTGTTTTTTGTATAAAAAAACAATACCCACTAGTTTCATAATGAATGTAAAATGCATACCGGGTATGTGGTTTGAAATAAAACTTAAATTACTCAAACATTTGTTGTCTTTAAACCAGAGTTTGTTTAAGGAGTAAAATACTATTTGTGTTTATATCAAGTTATCGATTATTATAATAATTGGTCGATAATCTTTGCATCTCTTATTTAGAACAGTGTGTTTACTGCATGCATGGGCGGATCCACGGTTTGTCCGAGGAACAATTGTTAATAGACGATTTGGGGGGGGGGGGGGGGCATAACCTAATAATTATTTTACTATCTGAATTTTTAATGCAGTTAGGGTCCGAAACCACCGCCCATCCATCTACTTCTGTGCAAGTGCTTGATAGGCTAACGTGTATTTTGTCATATTATAGAATTCTTTCAATTATTATTTTGATTTAAGAATGACGTCTCTGGCTGGTGTTTAAAATTCTACAAGATAAAAGTAAAGGAATGTTATCAGGAGAATATGTTTACTTGTACACCAAAAGCTAATTTTAAATAGCCATGTTTGTGTAAGTAAAGGCAGGTATTGTTTGTTAAGTTTCTTCTGAGAGGTTTATAAGGCAACTATTTCCATCAATGATCGTCGCAATTGCAATATAGATTAATAATAATGTTCCTAAAAGAAGAAAGTGGAAGAATCTTCAACTCCGTTTTCAAATGCGAAGATCTTTTAGTTTAAGAACTGACAGATACTGCTCCATCGGTGTGTTTTCTACCATCCCAAACAAAATTTTATATTTTTCATGGAAGAGACTAGTGTTTCTCTTTAGATTTTGTGAAACGATTGAACCCCAAAGAAAATAAAACCGAGAAGCGCAGTACAAACAGTTCCCATATCTTCTCATATCTGCAATCTTTCCTGGTTCCCTCTTCCATAACCATTGATGTTTTTACTTGCACATGACCGATTTCTCTTTCTACCATTTTTCACTATTGGGGCAAAACGTCTACTAAGGCGTCTCCTTCAAAGTGCCCGACTACTAGTATATTTGGTCACTATATTTACGTACAGTCATACGTCGGAGAGGCTCAGACGGACTTTTATTACTTGAAACCAGTGGGTTTTTTTAAACAGCATCTTTTATTCAGGTGTGACATCTTTGACTTAGTCATGTTTTTAACCGGGTTAAAAAAAAAAGTTAATTCGGTTATGAAAATGGCGGGCGAGCAGTTGTCAAATGGGTATACTTCTATTGTACGGATAACTCATTCAACAGTTTCCAAGTAGGGGAGTTGTTGTTTTGCAGGCAAGTTGAACAGATATTAGAATCGTGCATATTACTTGGATTTTGAGTTTTGATAATATATGAAAACAAGTCGGTTAATAGGTAATTTAACCCGAGGAAATAACCTGAGCAATAGTATTCACGCACTACTTTTAAATTTTGCAATTCCCTTCGGCTTAGTATTTTGAGCAATGGCGAAAATAGTACTTCCTTTACTAGTTTTTTTGTTTGTTTGTTGTTGTTTTTTTTTGTCTAGGCATAATTTCGAATAATTCCCCCCCCCCCCCCTTAACTTTCAAATTAGTTCTGACGCTTATGCCATCATCTTCGCTAGGATTGGTGGGCACACTATTTTGTTCAATATACTAGCATATAAAGGAAATAACTGTGTTGAACACCAATTGTTCGGAACAGTGCAATTGTCTTAGTTTTCATTCGGGCATTAACTTCATTTTAGGAAAGGCATTTCTAAATGTTCCTCTTTTTTATACATTGAATGAATATCATGATGGTTTTGTTCATAGTATAAAACATTCTTGCCCCTTGGTATGCCCCCCTAAATCGAAGTTTGGTGGGTAGATAGGAATCATCTCGTTCGTCCTTCCGACTGTGTAAAATTCGTGTGCGGTCCTTATCTTTCTTATGGTGAAATATTGTAAGTTCTTACTTCACACAAAGATTGCTAATGACCTGCGGGTGTGTAAAGACCTTGAATCAAGAAAAAGTGTAAAAGTCGTTTCCGGTCCATATCTTTCTTATTGAGAACTATTGGAAGTTCTTACTTCACTCAAAGATTACTTATGGCCGGGGAGAGGGGTGTCATGACTTGATTCAATGTCATTTGGTCAAGGTCACTGGCAGAAAAAAGTGCAAAATCGTGTCCGGTCCATATCTTTCTTATGGATAACCATAAGAAGTTCTTACTTCACACAAAGAATGTTTATGACCTGAGGTTGTGTCAAGTCTTTGACCGAAGGTCATTTGGTCAAGATCATGGTCACTGACAGGAAAATTTGCGAAAGAACTATATATGATATTAGTCATCGCTATTTTTAAAATGATTCAGGTACATTACTTTGTTGTGTTATTTTATAAAAGAGTTGACATGAAATATGTTTTTCAATTATTTATTTGATTAATATGCACTCACTGGCTGTATATGACGTCAGAAGTGACGCTATTTTTATAATTCAATCAAAATCGATCAAAAATTAACATTTTCTTACCTTTTTTCGAATGGGAAATATAGAGCGACTCTTTGAACAAGAACGAACTTCTTGTCACTTATAAGTATTGGAGAGATACATCTTTGGTGAAAATATTTTGTTTGTTCAAGCAGTCGCTCAATGTTTCCTTAAAGAAAAACTGCCTCAAAACAAGCCGCTTTATGCTTAAAATGAGAAAATGGCGGGAAAAGGTAAACTTTATGATGTCATATTTTTAAATTGTGGGCACTTAAATCAAAATGAGAATTATGAAAAAACTTCAAATGTATATTTGTACAAATAAAACAAATGTTCATTTTAGGGGGCCATTTTAGGCTCAAACCATATATAGTCCTTTGTGTCCGGTTTGTATCTTTTTATGTAGAAACAATAGAAGATCTTAATTCACACAAAGATTGCTTATTTCCTGAAGGTGTTTCATAAAATTGACCCAAGGTCAATTGGGCAAGTTCAAGTCATTTTTAAAAATTGCTTAAATCCTTTCTGTGTCACGTCATGGAAATGATTAGAATGTAAATTTTGCTCAGGTGAGATTGTGCCAATGAATTTTTATCACATTTTTTGTTATATACTAAAGGAAAAAGGAATCAAATTGAGTATAATGAGCTGATAATTTCGGTGGGGGCATGGTCAAATGCCATAACCACGCTCCGACTGAAATTATCAATTATTATTTATTATATTGAAAGAATGCTTCCTTATTTATTTACTTATATTTATATTATTTCCAATTTCTACAATTCAAAACAACAAATTAAAGTCACTTTTTTTTCATGTAACACATAATGTTACTACGCGGTGCAATCAATACCTTTTTTAACCGGGTTTTCCGATTCTGATTTCCGATAATTTATGGGAAAAAATACCAGCTTTTGAACTTGATAATTTTTTGGCAAAATATTGCATATAGGGTACCCTCATTGTACGGATAACTCCTCCTTTTGCAGATCAATTGTACATATATCAGAGGTGTGCATATTGCTAGGATTTTGATTTCTGATAATTTATGGAAAAAAACCAGCTTTTGAACTAAGTCATTTTTAGCAAAATATTGCATATAGGGTACCCTCATTGTACGGATAACTCCTCCTACAGTTTTCAAGATAGGAAGTTGTTCTTTTGCAGATCAATTGTACATATATCAGAGGTGTGCATATTGGTAGGATTTTGATTTCCGATAGTTTATTAAAAAAAAATACCAGCTTTTGAACTTAGTCATTTTTTGGCAAAATCTTGCATTTAGGGTGCACCATTTCACTAGATATGGGTTGACTTGGATTATGGATACAGTTTACATAAAAGAAAACCCGGTTTGCTGTCACATTGACAGCTTTTCACTTGTTCGGTTATGGTGTAAGACACGCCCATTTTGTGTCGCTCATCTTTTGTGAAATTATTGGGTTTTAAGCTTAAAAACTGATTCGTAAAGTTATCACAGACAAAGACAGTAGAAAATGTAAATATTTGTTTATAATGTTCATCGTAAAAGTTATCGTTCATTTATTTACGCTTAATTGGTCACTGTGTTGGTAAGTTTTCGATGTTGCTATTCTTGATTGGAATACTCATCGAACTTGTTTGGTAGGATTGTGTAGATTTTCATTGGGGGTGTTGCCAGATGTTACTAGTATACTTAGTTACTGAGGTGTAAAATTCGTTTAAATAGTTTAGGTGGCTCTATATACGGTGTGTCAGCTGGTTTTTGTGAGAAGAGGTCTGGACGCCCTTTTTGTGCCCCTGCTGAGTGATCTTGGGAACGTGTGCCATCTGTGTGGTTTTTGTTAGCGTTGTTCAGCAGGATCTGACTGCCTACATTATATTGTGTGCTTTTATTGCCACATTGACTCAGTAAGTTTAACAAAACGATTTTTTGTCATTTGATGAATGGTATAAATTTATTGTAATTCATTTAGTAATTTTTCTAGAACTAGTTTAATAACAGAATTCACCTACAATAAATTAATAACTATTTTAGTTGAAATATTTTAAGTTTGAAATGTTAATGAGTTTTACTATGGAGAAATATACGAAGTTGTTTGGCTTTAGAATATAAGACGTGATAACATGAGACGGGTTATGACAGTAGTCCGTTAAGATACTGTGTTTCCATCATCTGTGTGTTTCATGGACATTGTTTTGCCATCTTAAAATTTTATAAAAGCTAAAAAAAATAGATCTAGTTTTCTCCAAAATAAACTTTTAGTCTTGCTGTTTGGAAGAATATGATTTGTCTTTAATACATCATTTACTTAATAGTTTTGAATTGTATAACAATATAAAAGTTATTAACTTGAAGATCTGTTTAAATTAACTTTTAAGATACATTTACTTTCTTAATATACTAAATGATATCCCGCACATGCGCGGGAATTAACACTTTATACATTAATATGATACCATGTTTGTACATGACCTATTTTTTTCTTTCTTTTTTTTTTGTTGCAGCTAACTGGTAAAAATACAAACTTTTTTATTTCAAACCAGGGAGTTGTTATTCAGGTCAAATCTCACTTTAACTTTTATCACTTTTCTAAATAAGAATTTCAGATATAGGACTGTCACCCCCCCCCCCCCCCCCCCCCCCACACCACCACTTCAATTAAACATTTTATGCAAACATTATTAATTCATACAGACGTAGAATCGTCTATACAATCTGTTCTGGTTCACAAATTAATGTGTAGGGTTTACTATCAATCTGTAGTGGTATAAAAAAAATGTAATCTAAAAACGCTAGTGTGTACATATTTGTTTGCATATCTTAAACCATAGTTGTCAGATCCAAGGTAACTGCCCGATGATTGACTCGCCCTATACTTTCCGCTATGACGTTAATTAGTCAGCCCAAGTTATTGCTTCCATCACTTTTTGATGATTTTTAATCTATACCTGTGAAGAGAAATACAGTTGAAATCGATAAAAGGGAATATGTCCAAGATATCTTCATTTTTTTTCAACTTGTTCACAGGAACGAAAACAAATTTCTTACGGAGATTTATATTGGAAATGTTTACATCTTTTCTCCATTCGGACGTACTCAGGATACCTCGCCCAATTTTCAACGTTATCATCCGGGCCTTATTATGGCTAATGCAATGCAAAATCCCTGTAGACTTTCTATGTTTGGATGTGTATTAAAGGACATATCGCATGTTTCTAAAGTATACGACATTTTACATTTTTTGGCTTTCTTGTGTATCTAAAAATTATTCCTTACAGTTTGTTAACGGTATAAAAGCGGTAATTAGCCATAATATCAATTTAAATTATAGTCCCGATCGTTTGAAAACTCGTTAATTAGATAGCGTGTCACGTGGTACCGTGACGTCACATGCGACCTTCGTCGAACAGCTGATTGTAAACAAATTGTAGGATTAGCATTATCTTCTTTAAATTTTGACATTCATTCACCATGCAAGTTGTTTTTTACATGCTGACTAAAAAAAAAGAATCTTATTATTCAGTTGTACATGTTTGAGCCACTAGTACGCATAAAAAACCATGATATTGCCGAAAAACCGACGATGAAGTCGGCAATGACGAACAAATTGATCGACGTGTAAACATTGTAAACACAACTTAGTAAGGATTGTAGCTCAAATAAATCTGTTAAAGGTGTTTATTTATTAAAATCTACAACAGTCTTGGTTTTTGGCGTTCCTAACGACTCAGAATGTTCATTATTGTAAAACTGCGGTGCACAAGAAGCTTGTTTCTGATCACAACTTTCTAAGGTTGTTTACTCTATATTACACTGGATTATAAAAGAAGGCAAGAACGTGTTCCTTAATTATTGTTTATTTCTGTAAGATCCCATCTCCGTATTTTTTTAATCCATTTACGTATAAATGTATATCAACAAACTTTGTCTATTTTTCGCCTAAACAATCAATATCGACAACTCGATCCATGACTTCTCCCACAAAAAATAAAACTCACAGAAATCTCACCTTCCGTACTAAAATTATGATTTCTGCAGAGGTGAGCTACATGTATGAATGAAGAAATCATGTATACAAAACCGATGCATACATGAACGTATAGTTTAAAGCTGAACACCGCTCGTAAATAGGCACCGTCACAAAGATACCTGGTATATAAACCCTTCGATTTCGTTACACCCGATTGCACACCTGAACCTCGTGGCCGACATGTAGTATTCCTTTCGTGGTCTTTAGATTTTATGCAATTTTTTCTTATCTTATGTTCATTTTCTGTTCGTAAATAATGCATTGACCAATTTATTTGATGTTAGTATTCTCCTGGCTTCAAAAAGTGCGTAAAATTTGATAATTTCATCGCGACCGGGTAACACGGCGAGGCAAAATGTACGTCCACACAGGTGAGACCTCTACAGCGAAGTACTTTGAACTGTTTAGAGGTCTGTCCCTTATATAAGGGTTGTAGGGACAGCAGTGATTAAAGAGAAATATGGCGGGCAGTGCCTATTTACGAGCGGTGTTCAGCTTTAACAATAAGAAAAAGAAAACAGCTAATGAAGCGAGGCGGTATCCAAAATGGCGTCCCCTCTCGTTATTTTTCTCCGATGAATTTGCGTTTTGTACACAGGCCCCTGTGCCTAAACTTCTATTTTTTTTCTTTTTGAGAAATGAATTCGATTTATTTATGAAACTATAACTACAAAAATGTACCATATAATTAATAATATATGAATTGAATGTTTATTTATAAATCCTCTCGTCGACAGATAGCCCCTATTTGTCACAAGATTTCCGCATACTTTCGTAAGGGAAACTTAAACAAACAACAGTCGAAATCCCCATTTTCGGTGGCTAAATCACCCTCAGGAGGCACAGAACACCATCATGTCCCGTTATCGGCAATTTAATAGGTGATAATTAGTTAAATTGTCGTTTAAATCTAATCCAATTACAAAGATGGCTAACAGCACCTTCTCGCTCGAGGTCGCATATGACGTCACACATCATGGCGGGTAGATCGAGAAAGAAAATATACATATCGCGACATTTGAATTTCATCGCTTTCAAACTCACGAATTAGGCAGAATATTTTATGAAAACGTTAATAAACTTCATTTTAAATGAGTATAGAATGATTTTATTTAAAAAATTCCGAAAATTGAAAAACATGCGATATGTCCTTTAAAACCTGAAGCGCCAGAGGGGGCATTTCAAAACAGATAATCTGGACATTTTTCATATTAGTGGATGAACGTAGTTTTAGCACAAAGGTATTTATTATTATCGAAATACAAGCAAAAAGCGGTAGAAGCAAAAACTCGGGACAAAGTATAGAAAGTTCTATCTATCAAACCTTAAATCGGGCATTCAAGAAATTAATTGTCTCACTTCATTTATTCAACATTTGTCATATTTTAATTTCTATGTATACCATATATAAAGTCCCAGTGAATATATTCACTCTTTACGGAATCATTCAATATTATGTCATTGCAAGCATATTTTAAATGCAAACTCCCATTGACTTGGATACGCCAATGCGTGACAACCACCTTACTCTCGTATTTGCTATTTCGGGCTGGTTTATCGAAAATGAAAGTGGGTTTTTAATATATTTCTCAGTATTTACATAATTATAGTTTACGGACATATATATACGTGTACATGTAATACTAGTATATAGTCTTCCGAATATTGATGATTATGCTTGTAAAATACTGTAAAAGACTATTTGATATTAAATTAACTGCAGTCATTCCATATTATATATCCTACACCAAATAAATGTTTTTTCTTTACACTCTTAAAGAAAGTCAAAAGATGCATGAATTCTCTTGAATATTGGACAATCTTTTTCAACTTGCATAAGGAAAAATACACCGTACATTTTCTATGTTTTAATGGCTATTTATGGATTTTAACTACAGTTTTTGTCGCTAAAGCAGTATCTAAATCATGTCCTCCAATCTGACTGAGGATGTCTTGTTAACACATGTATATATTTTGAATTTAATTATGTGATTTTTGTCTTTCCTTTGGTTGAGAGAATTCTAGTACTTTTAAAATGCTTATATGACAGATTTCAAATTAATGTTGATTTGCTTCTTATCTGATTAAAAAGTGTGTGTACAGAGTAAACTAAACCTTAAATGTAAGATGATTGCAAAGTACACTGTAGAGATTTGTAAAGGAAAAAAGCCTGAATAGGCAATTTAATGTTAGACATTATAGTTGATTTTGCTTAAGAAAAACGGTATTTTTGAAAATAATTATATTTTAACCGTTTAATCTCGTACCAATATGAGAGAGAGACAGAGAGTTTGTAAAGTTTTAATCAACGCAAAACAACATGTATATTCTAATTCGAGATTACAAATATATTTTAGATTAGATACTTCCGGAAGCTGGCGATAAATTAAAATGTATATAAGTATTGGATTATTTTATTTTAGTATAAATACCTTGAAATATTCTGGTTTTCCAGTGATAAAAGGACATTTGTTTTCGCGTATTAAAAGGAATGGCTGGTAAAATATTTTCTAGAAAAATTTAATGTCTGATTTTTTTTAGAAGGTATTGATATTTTTATACTACCATCAAAATAAGGTTTTCGTGAACTAATCAAGAAGTTTTTAATTTCCACTAGGACTCTCATCAAAGTGGCTAGATGATTCGCACTTGTCTTTTCTGCTAGCGGATAATTTAGTAAATGCAATTGGGGATCCAGATTTGCAAAGAATGCGAAGACACATTATGGATGTTATGGATCGACTGGATCATTGCAATGACCAAATGGAATTAATAAGAGCTGGCGGTTGCGCGGAAGGATTCCGAATAAGAGGATCAGATGTAGATCATATGATTGTAGATAAACTCACCAAAGTCGTAGCTGAAATTCCAAAGAATTTTGGAAGTTTTATGACCGTCGTCAGAATGAAGAAAACCCCTGACGAACCACCTGGCTATGTTAAACTTATTGTATTAACTCCTCTTACGCCTTTAGTACACATAAGAGAATCGATGCAAAAGATCAGGGGCGACTATTATTTGTCTAGCGAAGCTTTTATGAAATGGTTCCAGAGGCAAAATCCTGTTGGAGATCTTCACGGACCCTGTGTATTGGAAAGAACTGAAGATGGAGATCATGACAGGTCGTTTTGTCTGCAATACAAAGACTGGCCTGTATTTGCCAATGAATGGATTGAAAGAAAAAGGTCATATGAATGGCCTTCCAATGAACTTAAAATAAAAATAAAAACATTAGGGTGTCATTTAATGGCGATTGGATCAAAAAAGCTTAATACAAATTTCCATTCAGTTGATACTGTGAACTCTGTATGGATTGGAGATCCTCTTCAGTGGAGAATATCTTTTTCCCTCGCAGAGAAACATCTTGTTTACTCCTTCAATAACACTCAGTTTTTGACGTATGGAATTTTCAAACTTTTGAATCAAGAGGTATTTTCGCAAGATTCCATTATCAAGAACTGTATATGTTCTTACTTTCTTAAAACAGTGCTATTTTGGACAGTTGAAGAGACGCCATCCGATTGTTGGAAGCCAGAGCGTTTGGTTTATTGTGTCGACATATGCTTTCAAAAACTAATTGAATGGACCAAGAACGGATTTTGCCCAAATTACTTTATTAGGGATAACAACATGTTCTTGGGAAAGGTACAAGAGTGTGAACTAGGGTATATATCCAGTAAACTTAATGATTTACATAAGAAGGGATGGAGATGCTTGTTAAGCTGCCCTTCCTTATTTGTCTTAAAAAAGGCCTTAGAAGATGCTAGGAAAATGACAACACCTTTTTCGTTACCTATCTTTAATCCGGAGGAGGATTTTAGATGTTTAAAAACTTCACTAAGAGATGCTGATAATACACATGTAGAAGCAAACATAGATTATGTCTTGTTTGGCGAAATACTTTCCAAAAAACCACAATTTCCAACGGTACAAGTGCTGGAGTTTGAACTTAGAAAATCGATCTCATTGGAAATTCAAGAAAACCTCGATCCTTTGGACCTAGACATTTTAAGATTGCGTCGATACCAAACCTTATATGATCTTGCTCTCGTGTATCTCAACATTTCTATGACAAAACACACTACACGGAGTAAGTATGCATTTATACGAAAAGCATTTTGCTACTTGCACCTTGTTCGATTTTCAGATATAAGCAGGGGCAATCTTACACTTGCAACCGCTTACTACTGTATAGGGAGGTTTGAATCGGCTCTTGAGTACATAAAGGACTATGATGATATTAATGGAGAAGGCCTTGGCCGTGTCTATATTCCTTTTGGTTCTGGTAATGTTTACAATGATCCCAACTATCATAAACACTTTTGTGGACGTGGATTGAGCATCATGGAAAAAATGTCGTTGGCGGTATCTTACGACTTTGTAGTCCATCGATCAATGCCTCTTATTCCAATAGAGATTGCTCTTGAAGTAACAATGATGAGAAGGGCGCAATCACGCCTTGTAATTCCACTTGAACTGTACTCGGTGTTCCTGAAAATTCTGTGTCATACTTACTTGAGAAATCTTAAACTGGTTGAGCATTTAGCAACAGTCCTAGAAAACACTTTGCAACGCACACCGAATGCAGAAAAGTATCTAAAATATATAATGCTTGCTGTTACTTCGGTGAAATTAGGAAAGTACGAAAAAGCTATGCGATATTATTGTTTAGCCCATATCTACAAAAGAAGACTAGTCATTTACTATCCTGACCGTCCAGAATGGCAAAGTAGAACATCGGTGTTATTTTACATTGCTCAAATGCTTCGAAATTTGATGCCAGTTTGAATATTGACATCTTGTCACGATACTAAAACTGATACTTCCCTGTCTATATACATGTAGCAAACCCGTTCACTGTCACCGTGTGAAAAAACTCATAATGTATATTAAAAGCAAAGTACACCAGAATGTATCCATTACATCTTTGCTAAACGATGATATGTACATGCACCGCTGAAATACACTCGAGATGATCAATTTGGTATCTGTACATTGCATATAAGCACGAGGGAAGCGACTCTTTGGCTTGTTTTGACGGTGTGCAAACTGAGTCTAAAGAGTAATACAAGTAATAGCTTTCCAAAAAGCTTGCCTGACTAAACAAAATTATTCAATGGAAGCATCCATGTATCAATTAGGCTATCTTATTAGAAATGAATTTTTATTTTCGCTGCTGATCATAAATTTATAAACGGAACGTGCAAATTTAAGACGAAATGTCAGTCTTTTCTTCGATCTAGAACATGTACATATATATCACTTGAAATTCAGTTAATTTATAAATTCAATTATTTTTAGGAATGTACAGTACACATATCATATAAGTGCATGTAAGCTTGAAAGCTGAAGAGTAAATAGTCGGGTTTTTTAAAATTATATTTGTTATACTTAGATGTAAAATCAACTGAAAGGCATTTTTAAAAAAATTTCCAACCATATGAAATATAAAAGGGTATACAAACACGTATTGTTTTTTAATGTGTGTGGGCAGCTTCATCAAAATCATCTTGACAAGCAATTAAAAAAGGGTGAATTCTCAAATTCATGAAAAAAACCTAACTGTAACTTCAATTCAATTAGAATTCCTTATTTGCAGTTTTATTTATTGCATGCTCCTACAAAAGTGGAAGGGGGGGGCAAATCCATGATATTTCCATTTATCATATAAAGTTAAGAAAAGTGCCAGCTGCCAAAAAAGTGGGGAGGGGGAAGCAGCCCCCCTCACTCCAACCCCTGATGATACGTGCCTGTGATGTAAACACATTGTGTGCTCTGGGGTATTCGCATGATCCCAGCGCACTCGTCAACTAATAGGTGCGCAAAATGATGAATGAGACATTATGGCGCGAAATCCTACTATTACCGTTCACGCAACGAATGAACTCACCCATTGGCAGAAGATCCATGGGGAGGGGGTCAGATGAATTTTTTGACATTTGTTTTGTAACAGCTAAATACATGTATTTTGGATCGGATGTTTTGGAAGAAATCTAACGAATTAAGACACACACTTGATTAGTTATTGTTAAATGTAGTAATGTACATTTAAGTAAGACACGCGAGTTATGATCCCTTTTCAAGATTAATGAAATCGCCAAACTGAACGAAAATCGGGTCACACCCTGCTTCGGCGATTTAGTTCCTCCTGTAAACATTCCAGCTGTATAAATATATCTTTGTTTTAATCCAAACTGATTACTCTCTTGTAATTATGATAATCCAACACCAATTATAACTTACATTGTACCGTTATAGACAATATGTTACAACTTGTTGCGATGACCCCCTCCCCCTTTTTCACCGTTTAAATATAGTGGAATGCTGATCTATTTTTAAATCAGGATTACACACGTGCACTGCATGGTGAACGTCCCTTTTACTTGAAAACTCTTGCTCGCTGTTGTTATTACATGCCATATAACATTTTCATCAATTGTGAATGTAAATGCTGACATCCTAAACATAAATCGGTTAATCTTTTTTGTGAAATATCATGATATTGCTTGTCCCATTGTCTGCACTGTTTCGGAGAATGCAATTTTTAAACCTTAGATATGCCTGACGTCATGACGTCAGGCAATAAAATGAAAACCTTTTTGGCCAAATATGAAATTTGCCGGTTTGAAATTATTGTTTTAGGAATTGTGTACGTTAGGCTTTTCTTTACCATTTTACTGATTTTCAAATAAGCCTGAGTAATCTCAAAAATCAAAAATTCCAATGATACATGTATATTCCTCTCTTTGGAAATCTAGTATTTAAAAAAAAAAACTTCGATGAATATAGAGCAGAGGGTCGTTTTTTTGTTAATTTCCTCTGAATTTTAATTACGCTTGTACCACTTTAAGTGCGTTTATTTCCCTGTGTGGATTTTTTTTAGTAGAATCCGTGATTACCATAGGGAAATAATATCGTCGATCGTTAGAATTAAATGCAGGCGGGGCAAGTTTACTCTTGTTAAAATTGTGGTGTTTTCCTAAATGGAGTCTGGCTTCCTGTTTAATCTGAACAAACTTAAAACAAAATGAGCTGCAATTTTCATGTTGAATTTTTTTTTACTAAAGTGTTATTTTCTAGTTAAAAGACAAAAAATATCATGGCTTTTAAATTTTTGTTATCCATATTTTTGTGGGAAAAGGCGTTAAAAAGCCTTAATTGGAACGAGATTGAATTACTGTCGTCCAGTACAAAAATTGATTTGCTATATATTCCTTAGAAGAGAAATCTTTCTTTTTTACAAAAATTAATTTGTTCTAATCTTTTTTATCATAAAAGTTCAAGTTACATGCAGACTTATTATACTATCAGGTTTTTGCCCTAAAATTAAACCATAAAAAATAGAGCTCAAATTGCTTTAAGCTTTAATTCGACAATAACCGATGACTTGCAAATCATAACAAACATTACTTAAATCTACAACCGTTTATTAGTTTATTACTGACAAATTAAAGGTGTACGTATATGTGCTAACATTTCCCAGGCTCTAAGCGAACCTCATCAATGTAGAACGCTGTGTTCTTCTTCCTGATGTAGTTCGTGTCATGCGATGGTACAATATTGCACGTATAGACATTCATGCATGAAAACTGTATTATGATCTGCAAAAATGATATCATGATTAAAAGCTTTATGTTAGAGAGGAATATCGTCATAAAGTAACATATGACTTCGATCAAAATATTAATTGAAAAACAAATGTCGGTTTCGAAATAAAGTGTGGGAGGCGCTTTTTTCGCAACGTGCCTGCTTACGATGCATCGTGTATATGTTGATTTTGATAATATAAGTGATATGTCCAGAATATATTCTCACATTTACATCAATATTATAAATGGCGTTTTTCACATCAATGAGAATGTAATTATCCATACTCACTAAAAAAAGCACAATGCCCCTTTTTAATTTTTGTTTTTTTAATTTCTAACATGCATTCAGTTGTATGTTAATATAACAACTGGATGTGACTGCAACACAATACTTACTTCGCCTATTCCTAGAGGAATATTGACACATTTTGATTCGTTGATGCCTTCCCGTTGACCGACGTTCACTGTGAGCAGCGTTTTGGATTTCTTATATTCAGGCGTCCAAAGAACAATTAGTTCATTATTCATTTTATGGCGGTGGTATTGATGGCGAGCTTTCTGCGTATAGGCAATGGTCAGTTTGTATGGATGCCCTATCGATGTATAGGTTATGCAGAAATTTATATTTATCATGTAGTGATGTATGTATCACAGTGCAAAATCATTTTACTTCAAAAGTAGACCTTGAAATATGTGTTCACTATTCAAATTTGTTCTTTCAGTATTTAGTGATTGACGCTTTTCGAGCTCGAACGTTTATTCTTTAAAAAATGATCATAAAAATCAAGGTGTTTTTCTTAAACAGTCAGATGTTTATTATCAATAATCGAAACATATCTCTGTCTAGCTTTCAACATGTATGTCAGTTTAACAAGTACCCGACAACTGACTTACATACTAACCAGAGTTCAAAAGGGCATTGATTTTTATTTCAACAAATTTCAATTAAAAAACAGTTTGAAAACGATTTTTGGGAGTTGATTTTAATCAACTCTCCTATGCAGTTACTCAGACAAACCGAAAGTAAAACAGTGTTTGGACCTCAGCACAAATCATTGCTGCTGACAAGACTTAATTCTTAAAAATAATTGATAAATTCGATGTAATGTATGCTAAAGCATTGTTTTTCAAGGAAACTTATTTATAAATACCTTGAAAATAGTCAGATTTTAAATAGTACGAACAATTTAAATATTTTTTGTAGTCGTATGTATTCCTACGCCAGAGTTCAATATAGTCTCGTTCAACTCGACCCTCGGCTGTCTCCGTAAATCCTTGTCGGAGATTTACGGTGTCAGCCGAGCGTTTGGCTGAACGAGACTAGAGTTCAATATTGCGTGGATCCATACAATTTTCGAGAAATATTTCTACTACTGATACATAGTTTGATTGAATTAATTTTATCTTTAAATCTTATTTAATATGATTCATATGGGGTTTCTCGACATTCTTGTCGAAAGGTCCAAAATTCATATTATAAAAATGTGCGTAATTCAAATTAGAAATTACATGTTTTTACATGTACTTGTCATGCAAAATAACATACCATTGGTTTTGAAATAAATAAACATCGACAAAATCAACTCCCGTCAGTTCTTCAGTACTTTGATTTAATATAATATTGCAAATAAAATTAAGATAATGTCTATTGGTCATATCGAAAAATACAATTTTTTATATAATTTTGTACATTTGGATGTATTTGTTTATAATTTAATTTACGGCGAGATGTTGAGAGGCCTTTTAGTTTACTATAAAAGTTAGACGAATGCTTATTGATGAAAAGCGTCTTAGAGGGGGAAGGGAGGGGGGGCTGTAAGGGTCACCTATGTAAATCATATTGATGCTCAGTATTATACTTTCAAATGTATGAATTTATACAGTTCCTTTTCATACTAACCAATATAAAGCTCCTCGCTTGTTACATTACATATGCCACAGTATCTTGCTCTTGCAGCAAGGAAGTGGTGTTGCTAAAAAGAAAAAAAAATGCATTAAAGACCTTTAAAGTCTTTTTTGCTAAGTTTGTGAATTCGTGATATTATTTATCAAATCCACATTCAAATTTAAGCAGTTCAACATATTAAGTAAATGCTTACAAAGTTCACGGCCCAATAGCCTGCTTTTAAATCGACGTGTGTTTCTTTTAGGAAACAATCTCTATAGTCGGATTTTTTGCATCTGTCCCCTAAAGAACAAAACATTTATTTAGTACAAGACATGTCAGTGGAGAGAGAGAGAGAGAGAGAGAGAGAGAGAGAGAGAGAGAGAGATGTACCTCTAAACTGGCAGTTGAATCCTACATAAGGACTGGGACACGAACAGACACACTGACCAGCCTCGATCTTTAAGGTGCCGCCATTCTCACAAACGAAGCCTTTGCACTCTTTAAAAATGTACGTTTGATAAATTTATTTGTTTCTTGGTAGTTTACAGGGAGGAAATTATCTCTTTTATATATTGGTGTACATTATCCTTTAAAATGCTTTAGTTACTTCTTTGCCTTTGCTGTTGATCATCATCCTCTTTACCCTTTCCGTCGGGACTGTTGTGGGATACGTCGGTCAAGGAGTGAATTTCATGATATTCGTGTACGTCCACCCCTTGATAATACGGTATATGCTGGTTAAAAGAAAAGAGCTCAAAAAGTGATAAAAAAAACTTTAGGTTATTTCCCTTTGAGCGCGAAATTTTGAATTAATACTACATGTAGTATATAATATTTTTACCTGTCTATTATTCCTAGCCGCGTGGTAAATAGCATAGTTCAGTCGCTGTATGTTCTGATCAACCTGTGGTCGTAGAGCATCTCTCAGTTGCTTATTGATGTAGGAAGCATTTGTAGTCGATAATACAATTAATAAAATGGCCATAAAAGCCACAATATCCTTTTGAGCCATTACCTGTGAAACACATCGTTGTATTTTAAAATATACGTATCTACAGGAGATGAAATTTGTGGTTTGGAAAAAAAAATCCAAAAAACTATTCTATTATGTGTAGCGAAGGAAACATTCATTTTGTATAAATTTGATTTTTCTCTTTTTAATTCAAGATTGACAGATCGATAACAATTGTTCCAACAATGTTTATTTTATCATACTGTATACACGTACATTGTTAATTCAAGGAAACGAACAGAAGAGTACATGTATCTTTTAGGTCTTTAAGTTCATAAGTCTGAGCTGGTTTTATAATCAGAAGACTACACATAACATATAATATCTAATTAATATTATATTTTATTCAGTTGTCATTAGCTTGGCAATAGTGCCTTAAAACACTAGAACGTTAATTTACCCTCTTCATGAATCTTCGTCACAACCTGGAAACTTTAATGTCTTGTTTCATCAATATTTCTTAATGGTATAATCATTACATGTACATGTAATGAAATCTAGTGTGCTTACATGTATATGTACATTAACAAAACTAACTTTTTCTGATTTTAGCAAAAGAAGATATATAAATTCTATCTGTGGTTATGGTTAAAAAAGAATCTGCTTTTTTTTTAAATGAACAGTTTGAATTCTATCACGTCTGATATTAAGTTACTCACCAAAGCTCACACGGTAGCCAAACCCTGAATGTTTGAAAATGATCGCCTATTCAGTACCTCATAGACATATGATGGTAATATGGATTTGGATCATTCAGTCAATTAACTATACAAGCAGATTTCACGCATCGGAATCAGAAAACACAAACTTCTTTTAAGCCTGGACAAGGCTTTGAAACTTTCATCTTCTGTTTAGCGTTCGCTCACCGAATACGTGTACCTGTCATTACAAAACTCTTTGTCCCTCCTTTTTCTTGTAATGGTACGTGTAAAAATATATAAATATATGTAAGGGCCTAAAAGTAAGGCTCGGTACAAAGACCATAAAAAGCAACAAAAGACTTGCGTCAATTTTTCATATAAGTATGATTTGATTGTAATTTGAAAATTGATAAAATAATTTCTAATTGAAATAATTTTTTCATCGTTTTGTATATATTTATTATACAAGCTTATTAGTTATATATAATTTTCCGTCATGTTAGTTAAAAATAAATCAAGATATTCAAAATCTATTTGTCTGTTCTCAGTGTATGGTCTTTAACCTATGAGATAATTGTGCAAATAAATGTATATGGTGTTTTTTTAAAATTTTAAAAAAAAATTAATAGTCAATGCAAGGCAAATTTAATGATGAGCATTCTGTAACCACTTAAGACTTCCAAATCTAAGATAATTATATAATTCTACAAAATCTTTAATTCTTTTAAAAAATGAATGACTCTTCAGACTGATGAGTTCATCACCCACACCCCGTTAGCCAATTAATGATTCGCCTAACTTGTGTTGCCTTGTTAATACGAAACTGGCTAAAATCTGTCTTGTTCTTACGAAAACATAATATTATGAATTCATAGCTCTGTAGAAACTTAAAAAACTGAAATATACACGCCCCAGTTATCGATTGCTGGAAACATACAGCGAGTGAAACTAATAGGACTGAAATCTACACGCCCCATTTAGCGATTATTCGAAACTTTCAGCGACCTTGGAAAAATCACGGACTGGTGAATAATAAAGATGATGTCGGACTCAAATTCCCGTAGGAGACGATTTAGCTAACGTGATAATGTACATTACAGTAATTTGATAAATTTAACTTACTTGTTATTTATTGATATGTTACATGTAACAGAAAGATACCGATGTAAATATAAACAATATTTTTTTAATGATTCATGCAGGTATTGAAGGGTACAAGTAACGACAATTGCAGAATTTTTTTTTACATAACCCGTTAACGCGAGTTATGTTTTTTTTTCTGCAATGTCTCCACCTTCATTTTCCTAATGAATCGCCAACAAGATGATTTTATTGTTTAAATATATTTTTTCTGGCTTTATTTACATTGCACGTCCTTTAAGGTACCTCACTACACCTAGATTTATACTTTTAAAGACACTGCGTCACATGATGGCGATTTAAATGTTTTGTCAAAGTGTTTATGTCGTTCGATTGGATTGTATAACGTCGTTAGGTAGCTTAATGGTTAAAGTATTGGGCTTCTGAACCGCAGATCATGAGTTCGAATCCGCCTGGAGCTTTTACTCACGTTTACTGAATTAATATCTAATTTTTCATCCAAAATTGCACCTTTTTTTGCCTATTGGACTGAAATACTTCTTATCCATTATTATATCTACATGTATCTTAAACAAGTGATTTTCTGCTGGTTTGAGAAAATGTTTCAAGGTGTAGTGAGGCACCTTACAAATTCTGTAATATCTTATTAGTACTCTACTTTATACACGATCCCCTTTGAAAGGAAATGCTCTTGATTGATCTCGCCAATGCTGCATTAAATACTGCCATATAAAAAAGCATTGATTGCCGTTATTAAGATGTATAAATCGGATTGGTCTTCCCTGAAATAATAAAAGTGTGAAAAAAGAAAACTAAAGGCCTTATTGGTGGAAAAAGAGATAGGTGTTCTATTGCAATTTTTTCTTCGGTTTCGCCAGCTTAGGGACAAGTCTTAAAATTCACAGTACAGTTTTGAAGGAGTATATTCTTTTAAGTGGTTGTTAGATTATATCCTCTTTTTTTTTGGTACATTTGATTTTTTTTCCAGTGTTTGCAAAAAACTTGTAAAGCTGTATCCAACAATATGGTGGTATACATGTTCAAGAGACTATCAAACAAACACTAAGCTGGCCAGTTTGGATGAATTTTTTTTGTTTGTTAACAAAGTGGCCTATGAAGCTCTTAATAGATCTTTAATAAAAATAATATGAGAAATTTCCAAAAAAGTATCATATGAATTTTTTTTTATTTTATGGAATGTTGAGTATAAAATAAATTAGGATTGTTATATTTTTAAAAAAATATTTTCTCGTGGCTAGACTCCATTTTTGTTTATGTCGTTTCTGCGCATGCGTACAATTGTAGAAGTTGGAGCGAACAATATTTACGTGTTGGGCCAACGAGTAATTATATTTTTATCCGTAACATCCGTAACTGTACCATCTTCAACAACGTCATCTCGATTTGGTCAACCTTGGATAAATTCTGAAATTAAACAACTCTCCAGGAATAAACAACAAGAGGCCCATGGGCCACATCGCTCACCTGAGGAACAATAGGTATGATAAAATCAGCTTAATGGAGTAATAATACAAACAATCTGGACAATGTAAAATACATGTAGATCCTGTATAAATAAAATCCATTTCCCCCCTGGAATTTCTTATGTTTATAATCGTTAGTCCCTTTTCTAACAGGATGATTTTATAGTCATATCACATGTTGAGTATTGCAGTTCTCTAAAAGATCCTTTACAATTGTTTATATATGGGATATAAAGCTACATCAAACTCTGAACCTTCTTGTGAGGCCGAAGAATTGTCCTGGAGCCAAAGTCTTAACAATTATGAAGAATCATCTGGCCGATTAGTTTCCGAGGAGAAGATTTTTAAAGATTTACTCTATATATTCCTATGTAAAACTTTAACACCCCCCCCCCCAATGTGGCCCCACCGTACCCCCAGGGATCATGATTTTCACAACTTTGAATCTACCTACACTACCTGAGGATGCTTCCACACTAGTTTCAGCTTTCCTGGCTGATAAGTTTTGGAGAAGAAGATTTTTAAAGATTTACTCTATATATTCCTTTGTAAAACTTTGACCCCCATTGTGGCCCCACCCTACCCCCAGGGATCATGATTTTCACAACTTTGAATCTACACTACCCGAGGATGCTTCCACACAAGTTTCAGCTTTCCTGGCTGATTAGTTTCTGAGAAGAAGATTTTAAAAGATTAACTCTATATATTCCTTTGTAAAACTTTGACCCCCATTGTGGCCCCACCCTACCCCAAGGGGTCATGATTTTCACAAATTTGAATCTTCAGTACCTAAGGATGCTTCCAAACAAGTTTCAGCTTTCCTGGCTGATTAGTTTCTGAGAAGAAGATTTTTAAAGATTTACTCTATATATTCCTGCACATGTAAAACTTCGACCCCCCATTGTCGCCCCACCCTACCCCTAGGGCTCATGATTTTCACAACTTTCAATCTACACTACCTGAGGATGCTTCCACACAAGTTTCAGCTTTCCTTGCTGATTAGTTTCTGAGAAGAGGATTTTTAAAAATTACCTCTATAGATATATTCCTATGTAAAACTTCTACCCCCATAGTGGCCCCACCCTTCCCTCGGGGTCATGATTTTCCCAACTTTGAATCTACACTACCTGAGGATGCTTCAACACAAGTTTCAGCTTCCTGGCTAAAGTTTCTGGGAAGAAGATTTTAAAAGATTTACTCTATATATTCCTATGTAAAACTTCGACCCCTCCATTGTGCCCCCACCCTACCCCCCGGGATCATGATTTTCACAACTTTAAATCTACACTACCTGAGGATGCTTCCACACAATTTTCAGCTTTCCTTGCTGATTAGTTTCTGGAAAGAAGATTTTAAAAGATTTACTCTATATATTCCTATGTAAAACTTTGACCCCCATTGTGGCCCCACCCTACCCCCAGGGGTCATGATTTACACAAATTTGAATCTTCAGTACCTGAGGATGTTTCCACACAAGTTTCAGCTTTTCTGGCTGATTAGTTACTGAGAAGAAGATTTTTAAAGATTTACTCTATATATTCTTATGTAAAACTTCGACCCCCCATTATGCCCCCACCCTACCCCCCGGGTTCATGATTTTCACAACTTTGAATCTACACTACCTGATGATGCTTCCACACAATTTTCAGCTTTCCTGGCTGATTAGTTTCTGAGAATAAGATTTATAAAGATTTACTCTATATATTCCTATGTAAAACTTCTAACCCCATTGTCGACCCACCCTACCCCCGGGGGTAATGATTTTCACAACTTGCAATCTACATTACCTGTGGATGCTTCCACACAAGTTTCAGCTTTCCTGGCTGATTAGTTTTTTAGAAGAAGATTTTTAAAGATTTACTCCCTATATTCCTATGTAAAACTTCGACCCCCCCCCCCCCCCATTGTGGCCCCACCCTACCCCTGGGGGTCATGAATTTCACAACTTTGAATCTACACTACCTGAGGATGCTTCCACACAAGTTTCAGCTTTCCTGGCTTTATGGTTCTTGAGAAGAAGATTTTTGAAAATTACTCGAAATTTTTCATTAATTTCTAATTATCTCCCTTTGAAAACAGGTGTGACCCTTAATTTTCACAACTTTGAATCCCCTTTGCCTAGGGATGATTTGTGCCAAGTTTGATTGAAATTGGCCCAGTAGTTCTTGAGAAGATGGTGAAAATGTGAAAAGTTTACGGACAGACGGACTGACAGACAGACGGACGACAGACAAAATGTGATCAGAATAGCTCACTTGAGCTTTCAGCTCAGGTGAGCTTAAAAGCCTTCAACAGAGCCAAAGAATAAAAAAAAATCCCAAAGACTGGGAACACTGCAAAGCCTTGAAATCAAAGTGTCAATCTGAATGCAGGAAAGCTCACAAGAACTACCTTGGAAATATGCTAAATGATGACAACAACAAAAATCCCAAACGCTTTTGGTCTTTTATTAAGAGCAAACGTTGCGATGCTTCGGGGGTTGCTCCACTAACCAAGGACGGAACCACCCACAGTGACAGTATGAAGAAAGCGAGTATCCTCAACGATCAATTCACCTCTGTATTTACATCAGAGGATACAACTTGTGTACTTGAATTGGACACAACCATCCATCCAAAGGTACCGGACTTCTCCATCAACCAAAAGGGAGTACTTAAACTGTTATCTGGCTTAAATCCACACAAAGCCACAGGACCGGACGGCATCTCTGGACAGTTTCTAAAAGTGCTAGCCAATGAAATTACACCATCATTGACCCTAATTTATGAAGCATCCATCACACAGGGCAAAATACCATCTGACTGGAAAAATGCCTATGTCACACCTCCATTTAAGAAGGGCGATCGCAGTAAACCATCAAATTATCGGCCAGTATCATTAACAACCATTTGCTGCAAGATACTGGAGCATATTAAATTCAGCGTCGTCATGAAACATCTAAAGACCAACAACATTCTTACTGAGTCACAGCATGGATTTAGGAAATCACTTTCATGTGAATCACAGCTCCTTCTAACAGTGGAAGATCTAGCATCCAGCCTCAGCAAGAACCAACAAGTTGACGCAATACTGTTAGATTTTAGTAAAGAATTTGATAAGGTTCCTCACCAGAGACTCTTAGCAAAATTCAAATATTACGGCATTAGAGATAACCTTAATAACTGGATCAGCGACTTTCTGGAAGAACGAAAACAAGAAGTAGTCTTAGAAGGAAAGCATTCAACATCATCGAACGTAACATCAGGCGTCCCTCAAGGAACTGTACTGGGACCGCTACTATTTCTTCTGTTCATAAACGACATGCCAGAGAAGATATCATCAACAGCCAGACTATTTGCTGACGATTGTCTCTTATACCGAACAATCAACAGTATAGAGGATGCTAAAGGACTCCAAAAAGACCTGGACACTCTTCAAAGATGGGAACAAACCTGGCTTATGGAATTCAACCCAGACAAGTGTGAGGTGATCAACATAACCAACAAGAGATCACATGTGTACCATGACTATAACATCCATGGAAAGATATTAGCTCATGTAACCCATGCTAAATATCTGGGCCTAACCTTCAGCACCAACATGACATGGAACAAACATATCGACATCATAACCAAGAAGGCAAACTCCACCTGTGCCTTCCTGCGACGCAACATCAGCAGCTGTAGCAAGAAAGTAAAAGCCCAGTGTTATACTACCCTTGTCAGACCTAACGTCGAATATGCTGCCACAATATGGGACCCATATACCAAACAAAACATTGACAAATTGGAACAGGTCCAACGCAGAGCGGCAAGTTTTGTCAATGGTGACTACTCAACATACAGCAGCGTATCAAAGATGATAAAAGACCTAAATTGGCCGTTACTGCATCAGCTACGCCAAAACATGAAATTGATCATGATGTACAGGATAGTATACAACCTGATTGCAATTCCATCTCAAGTCTATCTGACCCCAGTTTTTACCACCACAACCAGAGGACATTCCATGAGATTCATCGTGCCACACTCACGGATCAAGACTCACCAGTATTCCTTCTTCCCCTCAGCCATCCGCCTATAGAATACCTTGCCAGACACACTAGTGGTCTTACCAACGCTGGAGGCGTTTAAGGCAGGGATCCAGTTGGCGGAATAAGTCGAACACCGTTTTTAACCCTGTTTTAACCTGTAAAAAGAACTCTTTTAAGTGTACAGTCCTTCGCCGCTGCGCGCATGTACAGAGTTCGACAATACTCGGCCAACCGAGTGATGAACTGTATTGGAAGAAGAAGAACAATTGAATTTTTACTTTATAAAACCTGTTATTTTCTTAAACCTTATATATTTTCAAGACCTGAACAAAACCAGCAAGATTAGAACTAATCACTGAATTATTGTAAAACTCATTATTGAACATTTATTTTTTTAAACCGATTGAAAGGATGAATTTTTCTCAGCTAGTTTCAGTGGTGTTATGGTTTTGATTAACTTTAATTATTTGTTAATACTGGTTAAATCTGCACTGCTAGCTTGGGAACTGCCCTAATTAAAATCATAATGCACCTATTAGTATGATGATATCACAATTGCTGGCTTGCTACACGAGTATTAAATATATGTTTCAATTAGTTTAATTATAGGAATTTGTGCTCATCATTCAGCTTCTATTAAGATGAAAGTGAATTCATTTGCAAAATTATTATAATTGACTGAGCTTATTTTACAGGTCTTCTATATATATAGTGCCTAATACTACAGATGCCTCACTTTAGTACCCGATCGTGTGATGTGCACACGTTGGCTATCTTAAGATTCTCACGAATCACATTTAGTAGGTACATGTATGCTGATTTGTTTTTATTAAAATAAAATGCACAAAATACATGTATGTTGACTTTCACCTCATCGTTCGGGAAACATCGAATAAATTAGCTGTTATAATTTTTAATGATTGAATATAAGGTTCTATATAAAAAGTAAATTATTATAAATAAATTGTATAGATGTATTAATGTTTAAAGAAAACGGCATATTAATTTGATCAGGTATAGTATAACATGTACGGATACCTAACGGTGACAACCAAGTATTTTCCACACCACACGTCTCCTTCCAAATCTGTGTCTGCGTTCCTTCGGGGGCTTCTGGGAAGAGATAATGCTGGACGTCGGGGAAAACTGCAATATAACTGTATATGCTATATGAAGTCTTCACCCATTGCACGTCCTAACTCTCAGCCGGATATTACAAAGAAAGGAGACTAACTTTATGAATTATAGAAAAGATGTTCAGGAGAAGAATTATGTTGATTAAAATAAATGTTTATGAATATGGATAAGAGGATCCATACATAAGGGTTTTGAAGAAAAGGAGAAAAGGATTGCTTACGAGTAAACGAAGTATATATTAAGAAGGACAATTATAAGAATGAATATAAGTTTGTGAGAGCAAAAGATAAATATGGAATAGAAGACCCATACATGGATCACTTTGATGTGCGTTATGCATATTGATAGTATATTGAAGAAAAAACGATCCAAAAATGAAGATATTGCAAATGAGAAATATTTGTATTTTGAAGACAGATGAAAAATTACGGTAACGCTAAAACAGCATATTTATTAATATACATTCTATTTTTTTATTATGTAATTAAAAAACCTATAATTATATATATCTTTAAGATCTTTTATCTTTTAAGAATAATTTTATTTATCTTGAAAGTACTAGTACAGTTCTAATTAAACAATAAAAACAACTGTGATGGAAATACGAAGCTTATATAGAATATGACTACATGTGTAATGACGAAACTAATGATGATTATTTTGACTTTCAGGATGGAGCAGGGTGTTATGACCGCAAAGGTTTACAGGACACACTCATCAAAATTAACCAACAAAGAGGCTCTTCAGAATCATGATCAAAGTTTGATATCGCAAATTCCCCCAAAGTGACCAAAGGCGGGCGAAATATATTTAATATCTAGTGGTGGTGATGACAGGAGGAAAAATTATTGGTCTCATGGTGGGTATCAGTGGGTTAATAAAGGAGGAGATGGCTATCCTAGGAAGGAGAAAATATTACAGCATTAGTACCATGCCTACAGACAAAATTGACTCGTCTAAATTTCAGCGTACGTCTTTCAAGCTTGTTGACAATCATTCAATAGTTCTTGTTCACTACACAGGGGATGAAAATGTATATGTGCCAAGACCTCATGGAAATAAGAAATCAGATCCAGGGGACGACTTTGTATCCACTTGTCCGTCTGTGTTGTCACAGATTAAAGAATAAGTGGTACATGCATCTGACAAACCCCAGGAAGTTTATAGGAGTATGGTAACAGATGGTAACAAAGTGAGTGGAAAATATCAAGGTGTATTGAATTCCAGAAATGCAAAACAAATCAGGAATATTCAGACGAAAATGAACAAGTCAAGAAGGTTGTCGCACGACGAAATTTACAACACACTTCAACTGGCATACCATCTAGATAATTTTGTGCACCAGTTTTCTATTTTCCCTGATTTGCAATGCTTTGTAGCAAACAAAGAACTTCTACAAGAGTTGAACAAAATTCTTCAAGTGAAATCAGACGAAATTCCACTTTTGTCGTACGACACAACGATTCTTATTGGAGATTTCAATGTTTCAGTGTTAGTGTTTAAACACGTATTTGTTCGATTGCGACCCTTCCATCCCAGTTGCCTTCTACATACACGATAGAAAGTCAGAGGAAATTCATTTAGACTTCTGGAGGAAAATCGCCACACTGGTACCGAACATCAACAGGGCTTCGACTGTACTAGTGACTGATAGGGAAAAGGCAGTAGTAAATGCAATCAAGAAAGTAGTTCCAAATGCAGCCTTGGTCCATTGCTGGAACCACATACACAGTGATGCTAAACATTGGATTAAACAACACGGTGGTAAAAGCGACGATCAACTGGTATATATCAGCAACTAGAAGGAATTGCTACAGATGCAAAATAAGGATGGCTATGCTGAGAAATTAGAGGCATAAGCAAACCATTTCTTGAATATTACCAGAGCAAACTACATCAAGACATTATTAAGCATTCGGCAAAATTGGAAGAACACAAGGTTTATGACCCATATTCAGGTGTGACTAACAACATGTCAGAGAGCATGAATGCAGTCATAAAAAGGATGATACATTGGAAACAAGCTCCACTAGATGCTACTGTTTTGGCTTTCAATTATCTTCAGACATTTTATGTGTACGAAACAATGAGAGGACTTAGCGGTGTTGGGAATTACAGGATAAAAAATATGCATTCAGGAGCTGCTGTTGATAAATGTGATCTAGCCTTCCCAAATGATGTGTGTGCCCCGGAGAAAATTGTTGACTTGGTGAAGGGAAGATGGTAGAGAATGAACAGAATGGTGAAGATAAAGACCACGCGGAAGACCTGACAATAAATGTCACAGTTATTGACGAGAAAAAACAGCAAAGTACAACACAGCAATCTTTGGCGATTGCTGCTTTGAAAGACAAAAGGGTATTTCATGTACCAGAGGCAGGGTCGTTTGTTGTAAAAGGTTCAAATGGAGATTACTAGAGTGTTTCGTTGTTCCCAGAAAAATGCCAATGTCCATCTGTATGTAGTTGCTATCACATCATGGCAGTTAAGATGAGTATTGGCGAGGAAAATATTGAAGAAAATCGCATATACAATCTCACACAGCTGCGAAGGAATAACAGAAAATGGGTAAACAAAAAATCAGTACCAAAAAGCCAAGACCATGCGACAAAGATGTAACAGTCATTGCGGCTCCAGATTCCTGCATGAAAAGAAACGGAAAATGGTCAGAGGATATTTTACCTTCGCATATTGAAGCTTTCACGCCAGTTTGTGAAAAACCAGATGGACCAAATTCAGCTTCAACAACCAAAAGAAAACGAAATGACAGCCACTCCAAAGCCAGGAAACGCATTAAATTTGAGGATGAAAATGAAATTTATAAAGAGCCAAGTGATGCTGACATGATGAATCCAGGAGAAGAAAAATGGGTAGAAAATGGCACACAAATTCTTACCACCAAACACAAAAATGACATTATGAAGGACAACATGGTGTTAAGCGATGTAATAAATTTTGCAAAAAGCATCCTGAAACAACAATTCCCGAAGATTAATGGATTCCAACATACTGGATATGCTCCAGTTGTAAAGGACAGGACAATAATTGGGAATATAAATTGCAAATGTCACCGGAGATTGCCCCTGTAGCCCAAATTCACCACACTGGGTATCAACACTGGATTGCCAGTTTGAAAATGAAAGCAGGTGAAAACGTAATGATTCTGGATAGTTCCAACAAAAAGAGAGATTATTTGTCACAGTCAACACAATTACAATTGGGAAAGATGTATGGAAAAGGAGAGAAAACGTTGAATGTGTCCATCTTGAATGTTCAACAACAAACAAATGGCATTGACTGTGGCGTATTAAATTTTTTATTTTGCAATTGCAAATTTGACTTATTTCTGTTTTTCAGAAGACATCAAGGACCAACCAATTCCATTTGACATAGAAAAAATGAGGAGTCATTTGATAAAATGTTTAGAAGATAAAAAGTTTGAAAAATTCCCAAAGAAGCAAAAACAAAAAAACACTTCAGTTTAACCCGGAAAAGGGAATTTATTAAACAAATCAACATTGACTGTGCTGCAGGGTGTAGCCTTCCAAATGTATATGACAACATGATTGCTTGTGAAAATCCATCATGTGGACAGTGGTATCATCTCCGCTGTGTTGGAATCCAAGATCCAAAAGAGAGTCTGGTGTTCATGTGTCCATCATGCGCTAACTAGGCCGAACAAATAAAGAATATGAAAAAACGCATGTCTTTGTTTTTATTTTTTTTAATGGGATTGTTTTGGGTATTTTTCTAGTGCTTATTCAGGGTAAAATTACATGAAAATCGAGTCTGGGCCCTGGTAGGGCGTTGCTGACATTTATGCAATAAGAACTGTTTTCTTGTAACTTTGTAAATATTTTGTACAAATCTTAATTATTACCAGAAAAAAACTTTTAAAAATAATAGATAGTGCTTATAGATAGTTAGTTTGATTTTCAGTAAACAGGTTAAATCATTAAGATACAAACCGAGTCTGGGCCCTGGTAGAGCGTTGTGTTTTACACAATAAGTGTAATGTGATTTGCTGTTTTCATCCTTTATATTTGTATTTTTAAGGGGGAGAAGGCTCAAATGAGGATACCTCCGCGTGGTTTGAGCTGGGCAATGTCACATGAGTGATAGCTAACATCCGCTGGTCGCTTTTTCGGAAATAAAAGGTTTGTCCCGGGTAAACGTGTTTTGTTCCGTCCTGGGTTTATAATATTAGGCCATAATTCTATTAACGTAGCTCGCGGGTTTGCTGACGTCACAATAGGAATCGACGTAAAGAGTTGACCGTCACAGTAAACTCATAATTTTATTTTAAAATGACAAATGAGACGTTTAGAAGTATAAAAGAAAATATTTTAAAAAGCTATAAATATGCGGTTTATGACTGTTTATAAAAAGATTTATAATATCAAGTGCTGAAAATTTAAAGATGTCACATACATTGTCACATTTTGTTCTATAAAGATAAAGAATGAGTGTGCGTTAGAACTCTTCCATTTAAAGTCATGTTTTAAAATAGAATGTATGCATTAACTTCGCTTTTTTTTTTACAATTATAACTTCCGTAATCTGTATTGCCGATTAAATTCTTAAATTTCTTTTGGCTTGAGATAACTGTTTTATATGATTACTTACTAATAATGTCAGTAGTTGCCTGGCATTTTATTTTTGCATTGATTGACTCAGAGTTTCATAAAAACAAAAATAGCAATTTTCTGTATCTTTACAGCCTTACATTAATTGCATTTACCGGTAATAACATTCACAATAATGTCTAAAAAGCATTACCATGTTCTAAAATGTGTTAAGCAGCTAGTCTTGTCAATAAATGCATTTCAATTTAATTTATTGTTCTAAGAAGTAAGGAAATGATGACGTCAGGCTAACGTCGTAATGAAAATATAAGGTTTTGAGAAATCTTTTAAATCTTTAAAGTTTTTTTGCCAAAAATTGTCCGAGAACACATACTTATATATTTTATGAATTGATTCATAATTATCTCCTCTGTTTTTGTGTTGAGTATGATTAATTTCGTCTGAATCGTTTAAAAGTTTGGAGCATAGTTTTGTAATGCGTTTCTCGGTTAAAATGTGCATTTTACTATATATTTCATTGAAATGGCGTTTCTTGATTTTATTAATGACACTGTATTTGAAACACGATAACAAATTTTCAAAGTAGGTTTTCTCACAGGCAGGTAAACCCGCGAGCTACCTTAAATGATATTTTTTGACGGAATTGTTGTATTATCTAAGTGTTTAAACTAAAATAGCAATGATTAAACACAACAATTTCCAAATAATCAAAGTAATTCGCTTAATATCGCCAAAATGTGTAACCCAGGTTCACTACCCATTTTAGTCACTTGAAAAATGAGAATCTGTAATCAATATTGAAAATTCTGTGATAATAAACATTTCAGCGAAGACAAAAAAGATGTATTTAAGTATCCCTGCAAATTTCGTACAGAACAAATAAGTATTTTGTAAGAAATCAACCAAAATCCGGTTTTCAGTTTCGAAAATCCCGGCCCGGCCCTGGTTTCGCTACCCAATTTAGTCACTTATTGACGTCAAACCGAAAGTAGAAATAACATGTAAACAACTTGTGGCAAATGTATAAATATACAACCTACCGAATAGTTCCTGCTAATTTATATCGAAGAAAAAAATAATTAAACGTTTGAATAGCTTAATAGGACATTCAATTCGTGCATAACTTGTCATGAGCACATGACATATCACGAGCCGAGTTTTGCATATTATTTTTGAAAACAGCACATGACAGGAGACCACGTGATCGCAAAAAATCAAAACAGCAGATTGTTCAGGATGAAGGCGTTGTGTGTCTTACTCGCTTTTGTGGGGCTCTCGGTGGCGATCCCCAGTGATTTTGTGTTCCCACCCCTGGAGAATGGCGGAAAGAACTGGGCGTTGTTGGTGGCAGGCTCCAATGGCTGGGGAAATTACAGGCACCAGGTAAATTGAACAGTTTAATGGGGGAAAAAACAGTCATCAGCTGGTCATGTGGCCTGTGGGAAAGTAGAATGGGGTGGTCAGAATATTATGACGTATAACGTAATAGCATAAGTCTTACCCCCAGGAACCTACTAGTTTATTAGTATATACTAGGCTATCATAGGAACATATATACGTGTGTAAGGTTATAGGCCTTAGTGATAATTTCACAGTATATGTGATGAAGAATAATATTATACCTTATACATGTGTGGAGAATGCCATTCAGTACAAATGTCATGCTTTTATTTTTTCTTTAGAATATAGAGTGTTATTGTTGAGACTACACACAAGTTTAATTATGTGTATAAGGTTTTCATTATTGATGACTAAACTAAATTCAAAACAGAGGGAGAGAGAGAGCATTTTCTGTAGTTGAACTTGACATAGGTCCTATTGAAATTAGATGCCCCGTTTACATTTGAAAATAGTTTTAAATTTCCACCTCATACCATGCTTACGGGACAGCCAGCTTAAATTTAATTATAGCTTAATAATGAAGTCTATTTGATATTATGATACATTGTATTGGTATAGACATGGAGATTTGGTGAAATTTAGATAGATACATTGTAAGTTATGTCCATCAGCTTATCATATGTACTAAATTCTGTCCATGTTTATCATTACCGTATTTTTCCATATCTATTATTAGTTTAATGGTGTCTGTGATTAATAGAGATAAAACCTAAGATATACTCTCTGCCTGGTACCTGCTGTGTTAGGTGTGATAATAAATCTTATCGCTTCATGATGCCCCATACCCTAAACATTGACATTAATGCTAATGAGGGAGAAATGTATGATATCTTTAAAAGATTAGATTATCATAATCAAACACACATTTATTCAAGGGCATATTTATATTGATTCTTAAGTTTATACACACATGTAGTGAATTTTTAGTCCGGTTCACTGTCAGCTGATTTATTGAATATCATATGGTCATGGTTCTTATATAGATATGTGTATAATATTTTTGTATTATGATAATTCATAGATATAAAAAATGGTGAAGAAAAATTTGTACCTGAGTGAACAAGCAGAAATTGAAAACTTGTATCTTCTTGTAATTTGGAAATTGAAAATGAAAACATAAATTTTAAATTAGGAGTTCAGAAGATGTGTTTTGCTGTCGAGTAAGATGTAAATTAAAAGTACTTGCATTTACTAGTAACCATGGTGAAGTATTTAATGTTCATTTATTTCTGTAATTACCTGGTATATATGCATGAATATTGTATAATTGTAGGATTAACCATGAAATTCCATATTTGTCCATCTCTGTGAACTGTTTTGTTGTCGTAAAATATTAGAGAATTCCATATTTGCATGTCCATCTCTGTGAACTGTTTTGTTGTCGTAAAATATTAGATTTGTTATAATTGAAATTCAAATACATGTGTATTTGAAAAAAAAAGCAAACAACCAAATAAATTGGCTAACAATTAGCAGAATCTGCATCCCATTCAATACAATGACAGAAGGAATACCCAATATAATTATTATTTTTCCTTGTTTTAGGCTGATGTTTGCCATGCCTATCAAATTCTGAAGAGTCATGGAATTCCAGATGAACAAATCATTGTTATGATGGTGGATGACATTGCTAACAACAAAATGTAAGTATACAAGCATATATAAAAGGAAAAAAATTAAATTTTTTGGAAAACCCCTATACAGGTATCCAAGCAAAAACCCTTGCTTAGTAAGTTGGGGCTTCCTTACTAGAGTTAAATTTGAGTAGCGAAGTATGTTCCTGGTCAGCTGAACCATGCATGAAAACAGGAAGTTTGATTTTGATAGCAATCTAGAAACTTTTGTGAAATGCAAAACTTGCTTCAATAAAATCATTGAATCAGATTCTTTTGTATAATGAAACATGGCATAAACTATGTTTGGAAAAGAACTCTTCAAGGAAAATGTTGAAAGGTATAATAATAAATGTATTTATGAACTGGTATATGTAAATGACTGTCCTTAATTAACTTTAGGATGTGTTCGATAATTGTACTTAAAATAATTTTATATCTAAATTAGGCTTGTGTCAATGCACTTTATATTGAGATGGTAATTTGTCAATTATAATTAAAACATGTTCATATGATCACTCAGGTGACTAGAAAGGACCACAGGCCTTTCCTTTGATTGTTTTTCTCAGTTGTTACATAAATATGATCCCTCTCTCAAGGACGCATATGGT